>NC_079190.1:49856928-50168928 GCF_029499605.1 Hyla sarda
TACTGTTACGCCGAGCGCTCCGGGTCCCTGCTCCTCCCCGGAGCGCTCGCGGCGATCCTCTCTCTGCAGCGCCCCGGTCAGACCCGCTGACCGGGAGCGCTGCACTGACATTGCCGGCGACATTCTGCTACGTCTGACCTTGCCTCTGCCTAGTCCTTCTGTCCCACGCCTTCTCAGCAGTCAGCGAGGTTGAGCCGTTGCCGGTGGATACGACCTGGTTGCTACCGCCGCAACAAGACCATCCCGCTTTGCGGCGGGCTCTGGTGAATACCAGTAGCATCTTAGAACCGGTCCACCGACACGGTGCACGCCAATCCCTCGCTGACACAGAGGATCCACATCCAGCTAGCCGAATCGTGACAGTCCTGGACTAATACCAGCTCCCGAGTTAGCTGAGGAAGAGCCAGCTTCCGTTCCAGAGGTTCCAAGAGCTCCCAAAGACAAAGGGGTTCCAGACTCTCCAGAAGTGGTGTTGCGTAGGCCTCAAAGGTCAACACAAGGACAAATTCCCGCAAGGTACAAAGATTAGCTCACAATATTGTGTACAAGATTATGTACCACACATAGTCAGTTCATATGTAAACACTTAAGTTAGGACTGTAACATTACTTGTAGTCCCAGTCCACAAATGTCCAATGTATATATATCTGTCTAACATTTTTCTGTCATTGTGTACAGGGTACTCTACTGGCCAGAGGGTTCCCCTGAAACTAAAAGTAAGACGTATATAGGCAGAGTACATTATGCAGAGGTAAAATGGTTAAATAGTATCACACTTCTTGAGTTTTGGGGAGAAGTGTTAAGAACCAAAGGGGCCCCAGCAGCCAAAGCATTGGGTAGATAGCCTCCGGCAGCCCAATCTGCAAACTTGTGTGTATTATGATCTAAAACGTGTTCATAGACCAGTTACAAAGCTTGTTAATCCCACATGTTTACCAAACCAAAGAGCATGTATGGACATTTACAGTGCTACATTTCTACCTTGTTCTATAACCAGACCTGTGAAGGACATTTTGCATAATGACCCAGGAACTGTCACTAGGCCCCAGTGGCCACTTCAGTCCTCCACCCTCCAGGACTGGGCATCGAGGACGACTGTATTTAACCCCTAAACAATGCAGGACATAAATGTACATCCTGGTGAGTTTGTACTTAACGCACCAGGACATACATTTACGTCCTGTATATCACCGCGAGCATCGGAGTGATGCTCAGGTAATGCGCGGCAGTTCCCACCTGCTGATTACAACCAGGGACCCACCGGTAATGGCCAACATCCTCAATCCTGCAGATGTCTGCCATTAACCCCTCAGATGCTGTGATCAATACAGATAACGGCATCGGCGGGAGTGCGGTCAGAAAAATGCATGATCGGATTGCCCGCAGTGCTGCCGCGGCGA
Organism: Hyla sarda; assembly: GCF_029499605.1. Taxonomy (NCBI): domain Eukaryota; kingdom Metazoa; phylum Chordata; class Amphibia; order Anura; family Hylidae; genus Hyla; species Hyla sarda. The sequence continues at coordinate 49,858,329 of NC_079190.1, forward strand.
TCCGATCATCTATAATGGCTGACGTAGGTCCCCTCACCTCCCTCCGTCCATCTCCCGGCGTCTCCTGCTCTGGTCTGAGATCGAGCAGACCAGAGCAGAAGATAGCCGATAACACGGATCAGTGCTGTGCCCTATGCATAGCACTGAACAGTATTAGCAATCAAATGGTTTCTATAAATAGTCCCCTATAAGGACTATTAAAGTGTTAAAATAAAAGTAAAAAATAAAAGTAAAAGAATTTGAAAAATCCCCTCCCCCAATAAAAATGTAAATTGTCCGTTTTTCCACATTTTACCCCCAAAAAGTGTAAAAATATTTTTTTTCATAAACATATTTGGTATCGCCGCATGTGAAAATTTCTGACCTATTAAAATATAATGTTAATTATCCCGAACGGTGAACGTCGCGAATGTAAAAAAAATAAATAAGAAGTCCAAAATTGCTGCTTTTTTATAAAATTTTATTCCCAAAAAATTTTATAAAAAATGTATTAAAAGTTTAATATAAGCAAATGTGGTATCAAAAAAAATTACAGATCACGGTGCAAAAATTAAGCACTCATACCGCCTCTTAAACAGAAAAATGAAAAAGTTATAGGTCAAATAGAGGGATTTTAAACGCACTAATTTTCGATTTTTTTTTTAGCGGTACAATAATAGAAAAGTATGTAATCATTGGTATAATTTTAATCGTATTGACCCGTATTTAATCGTATTGAAGATATAAAAGAGTTATGATTTTTGAGAAGGCGAGGAGGAAAAAAACGAAAAGTAAAAATAAAATTGTCTGAGTCCTTAACCCCTTAAGAACTGAGTCCTTTTTCACCTTAAGGACAGAGCCCTTTTTTGCAATTCTGACTACTGTCACTTTATGCAGTAATAACTGATGCTTTTACCGATTATTCTGATTCTGACATATTCTACTTCATGTAAGTGGTAAATTTTCGTTGTTACTTGAATCCTTTCTTGGTGAAAAATACCCAAATTTCATGAAAATTTTGAATATTTAGCATTTTTCTAACTTTGAAATTCTCTGCTTGTAAGGAAAATGGATATTCCAAATAAATTATATATTGATTCACATATACAATATGTCTACTTTATGGTTGCATCATAAAGTTGACATGTTTTTAATTTTGGAAGACATCAGAGGGCCTCAAAGTTCAGCAGCAATTTTCCAATTTTTTGCAAAATTTTCAAAATCGGAATTTTTCAGGGACCAGTTCAGTTTTGAACTGGATTTGAGGGGTCTTCATATTAGAAATACCCCATAAATGACCCCATTATAAAAACTGCACCCCCTCAAGTATTCAAAATTACATTCAGAAAGTGTGTTAACCCTTTAGGTATTTCACAGGAATAGCAGCAAGGTAAAGGAGAAAATTCAAAATCTTCATTTTTTTACACTCGTATGTTCTTGTAGCCTCAGTTTTTGAAATATTACAAGGGGTAAAAGGAGAAAAAGCCCCCCAAAATTTGTAACTCAATTTCTCTCGAGTAAGAAAATACCTCATATGTGTATGTCAAATGTTCGGCGGGTGCACTAGAGGGCTCAGAAGGGAAGGAGCGACAATGGGATTTTGGAGAGTGAGTTTTTCTGAAATGGTTTTTGGGGGGCATGTCCCATTTAGGAAGCCCCTATGGTGCCAGAACAGAAAAAAAAAACAACAACAACATGGCATACCATTTTGGAAACTACACCCCTCAAGGAACGTAACAAGGGGTCTGCTGAGCCTTAACACCCAACAAGTGTTTGACAACTTTTCGTTATAGTTGGATGTGTAAATGAAATTTTTTTTCCACTAAAATCCTGGTTTCCCCCATATTTTACATTTTTACAAGGGGTTATAGGAGAAAATGCCCCCTAAAATTTGTAAGCCCATCTCTTCTGAGTATGAAAATACACCATGTGTGGACGTCAAGTGCACTGCGGGAGAACTACAATGCTCAGAAGAGAAGAAGTCACATTTGGCTTTTGGAAAGCAAATTTAGCTGAAATGGTTTTTGGGGGGCATGTCAAATTTAGGAAGCCCCTATAGTACCAAAACAGCAAAAAAAACACATGGCATACTATTTTGGAAACTAAACCCCTCAAGGAACGTAACAAGGGGTACAATGAGCCTTCACAACCCCACAGGTGCTTGACAAATTTCCGCTAAAGTTGGAAGTGAAAATGAAAAATGTGATTTTTTTTCACTAAAATGCTGGTTTTACCCCAAATTGTTCATTTTCACAAAGGGTAATTGGAGAAAAAGCCTCCCAAAATTTGTAACCCCATTTCTTCTGAGTATGGAAAGACCCCATATGTGGATGTAAAGTGCTCTGCAGGCAAACTACAATGCTCAGAAGAGAAGGAGCACCATTGAGCTTTTGGTGAAAGAATTTGGTTGGAATAGAAGTCAGGGGTCATGCACGTTTACAAAGCCCCCATGGTGCCAGAACAGTGGACCCCCCCACACACACACACATGTGACCCTATTTTGGAAACGACACCCCTCACAGAATTTAATAAGGGGTGCAGTGAAAATTTACACCCACTGGCATTTGACAGATCTTTGGAACAGTGGGATGTGCAAATGAAAAATTACATTTTTCTTTTCAATGGACCACTGTTCCAAAAATCTGTCAGACATCTGTGAGGTGTAAATGCTCACTGCACCCCTTATTACAATACGTGAGGGGTGTAGTTTCCAAAATGGGGTCACATGTGGGGGGTCCCTTGTTCTGGCACTATGGGGGTTTTGTAAACACACATGGCCTTCAATTTAGGACACATTCTCTCTCCATAAGCCCAAAGGCGCTCCTTCTCTTCTGAGCATTGTAGTTTGCCCGCAGAGCACTTTACACCCACATATGGGGTATGTTCTTACTCAGAGGAAATGGGGCTACACATTTTGGGGGGCTTTTTTCCTATTCTTCCTTGTGTAAATGAAAAATGTAGGGTAACACCAGAATTTTTTTTTTCATTTTCACATCCAAATTTAACGGAAATTTGTCAAACACCTGTGGGGTGTTAAGGCTCACTATACCCCTTGTTACATTCCTTAAGGGGTGTAGTTTCCAAAATGGGGTCACATCTGGGTGTTTGTTGTTTTGCGTTTATGTCAGAACCGCTGTAAAATCAGCCACCCCTGTGCAAATCACCAATTTAGACCTCAAATGTACATGGCACGCTCTCACTTCTGAGCCATGTTGTGCGCCTGCAGAGCACTTTACGCCCACAAATGGGGTAGTTCTGCACTCAAGAGAAATTGCGTTACAAATTTTGTGGGTCCTTTTTTCCTTTTACCGCTAATGAAAAATTAAAAGTATGGGGCAACACCAGCATGTTAGTGTAAAAATATATATTTTTTAAACTAACATGCTGGTGTAGATCCCAACTATACCTTTTCATAAGGGGTAAAAGGAGAAAAAGCCTCCCAAAATTTGTAACATAATTTCTCACGAGTACAGAGATACCCCATATGTGGCCCTAAACTGTTTCCTTGAAATACCACAGGGTTCCGAAGTGAGAGAGCACCATGCGCATTTGTGGCCTAAATTGGGGATTTGAATCCGCCACAAAAATACCCTACTGCAGTGTTTCCCAAACAGGGTGTCTGCAGCTGTTGCAAAACTCCCAGCATGCCTTGTCAGACAGTGGCTGTCCGGCAATACTGTGAGGAGTTGTTTTTCAGCAGCTGGAGGCTCCGTTTTGGAAACACTGCCGTATAATACGTTTTTTTTTTATTTTTTTATTGGGGGGGGGGGGGGGGGACTGTGTAGGGGTATGTGTATATGTAGTGTTTTACTTTTTATTTTGTGTAGGTGTAGTGTAGTGTTTTTAGGGTACATTCACACGTATGGGTTTACAATGAGTTTCTCACTGGGAGTTTGAGCTGTGGCGGAAAATTTGCCGCATCTCAAACTTGCAGCAGAACTCACAGTTAACGCGCCCGTGTGAATGTACCCTGTACATTCACATGGGAGGGGGGGGGGGGGGCAAACCTCCAGCTGTTGCAAAACTACAACTTCCAGCATACACTGACAGACCACACATGCGGGGGGTTGTAGTTATGCAACAGCTGGAGGCACATTGGTTACGAAACACAGAGTTTGTGACTTAACTCAGTGTTTCGCAACCAGTGTGCCTCCAGCTGTTGCAAAACTAGAACTCCCAGCATGTACAGTCTCTCAGTGCATGCTGGGAGTTGTATTTTTGCACCAGCTGGAGGCACACTGGTTGCAAAACACGGAGTTAAGTAACAAACTCGGTTTCACAACCAATGTGTCTCCAGCTGTTGCAAAACTGCAACAATCAGCATGCATTGACAGTCGAAGGGCATGCTGGGAGTTGTAGTTTTGCAACGGCTGGAGGCACCCTGCTACAACTCCCAGCATGCCCTTTGGTAGTATGTGCATGATGGAAGTTGTAGTTATGCAACAGTTGGACGCACACTTTTTCATAGAAAAAATGTGCCTCCAATTGTTGCATAACTACAACCCCCAGCATGCACAGACTACCAAAGGGCATGCTGGGAGTTGTAGTTGGAACGCCAGCTGTTGCAAAACTACAACACCCAGCATGCCCTTTGGCTGTACATGCTGCGGGTTGTTGCTTAGCAACAGCAGGAGGTTAACAGGCCTCACCTCCTGCTGTATCCTGCCGCCGGGACCGTCGCCGCTGCTGCTGCCTATCCTGCGGCTCCTGTCACCACCACCGCCGGACCAGGCCAAGGTAGGAGACCCCCGCCGTGATCTTCACCATCCCGATCACCTCCCAGCAGGGTCATGATTGCCGGTCGTTTCGACCGATCAATCACGTGATCGTGAGGCGGCACTCGTGCCACCTCACTCCTGCTGGGTAAGGGTGAATGGGGCTGTCTCTGACAGCCCCATTCACCCTTTTTTTCCAGGTCACCGGGTCACCAGAGACCCGATTGACCCGGAATATTCGCAAATCGTCGGTCTGAATTGACCGGCGATTTGCGTTGATCGCCGACATGGGGGGTCTTGGGACCCCCCCAAGGGTTTGCAGGGGGTGCCTGCTGATAGATACACCCTCAGTTCTTAAGAACTTTAAAACGGGGGCATATGGATATGCCCGGCGTCCTTAAGGGGTTAAGGCCCAAATGGGCTGAGTCCTTAAGGGGTTAAGAGGGGGAGTTTGTGATGGCCCTTGCTGCCCTGTCAGGCAGCCTCCTTCAGTGTCCCCAGGGCCCCTTGCACCTGTCCCCCCCCCCCCGTACATATGTTTTGTAGTGTATTGTATTATAAAATTAGTTGTATCTTTAACCCCTTAACGACGCAGGACGTATATTTACGTCCTGCGCCGGCTCCCGCGATATGAAGCGGGATCGCACCGCGATCCCGCATCATATCGCGTCGGTCCCGGCGCTAATCAACGGCCGGGACCCGCGGCTAATACCACACATCGCTGATCGCGACGATGTGCGGTATTAACCCTTTAGAAGTGGCGGTCAAAGCTGACCGCCGCTTCTAAAGTGAAACTGAAAGTGACCCGGCTGCTCAGTCGGGCTGTTCGGGACCGCCGCGGTGAAATCGCGGCGTCCCGAACAGCTGATCGGACACCGGGAGGGCCCTTACCTGCCTCCCCGGTGTCCGATCGACGAATGACTGCTCCGTGCCTGAGATCCAGGCAGGAGCAGTCAAGCGCCGATAATGCTGATCACAGGCGTGTTAATACACGCCAGTGATCAGCATAGGAGATCAGTGTGTGCAGTGTTATAGGTCCCTATGGGAAAATGTAAAAAAAAAGTGTTAATAAAGGTCATTTAACCCCTTCCCTAATAAAAGTTTGAATCACCCCCCTTTTCCCATAAACAAAATAAAACAGTGTAAAAAAAATAAATAAATAAACATATGTGGTATCGCCGCGTGCGTAAATGTCCGAACTATAAAAATATTTCATTAATTAAGCCATACGGTCAATGGCGTACGCACAAAAAAATTCCAAAGTCCAAAAAAGCGTATTTTGGTCACTTTTTATACCATTAAAAAATGAATAAAAAGTGATCGTAAAGTCAGATCAAAACAAAAATCATACTGATAAAAACTTCAGATCACGGCGCAAAAAATGAGTCCTCATACCGCCCCGTACGTGGAAAAATAAAAAAGTTATAGGGGTCAGAAGATGACATTTTTAAACGTATACATTTTCCTGCATGTAGTTATGATTTTTTCCAGAAGTGCGACAAAATCAAACCTATATAAGTAGGGTATCATTTTAACCGTATAGACCTACAAAATAATGATAAGGTGTAATTTTTACCGAAATATGCAGTGCGTAGAAACGGAAGCCCCCAAAAGTTACAAAATGGCGTTTTTTTTTTCGATTTTGTCGCACAATGATTTTTTTTTCCGTTTCGCCGTGCATTTTTGGATAAAATGACTAATGTCACTGCAAAGTAGAATTGGCGACGCAAAAAATAAGCCATAATATGGATTTTTAGGTGGAAAATTGAAAGGGTTATGATTTTTAAAAGGTAAGGAGGAAAAAACGAAAGTGCAAAAACGGAAAAACCCTGAGTCCTTAAGGGGTTAAGAGTTATGTCATGTGATTGTTACCCAGGAGGTACCAGTGACCAGGTGATCCCAAGAGTGACCTATGGGCTCCCTGCTAGTCTCCCCCATATAAGCCCTGGGTGGCGCTAGCTTCTTTCTCTTTGAGCTCTGCTCTTCTGCTAAGCTGAGGTCCAGTGCAGTCGCCTAGTGTGTGTGTCCAGAGTGTTGGAGACCTCAAAGTCAAGTCCTGCAGCCACCATCAAGTCAAGTAATCTAAAGTCACAGCTTTATTAGTCAAGTCAAGTCAGCGTGGTCTGCATTCAATTGCATAGTCCTACTACAAGTCCCAGCAAGCCCTTAAGGTCTCTGCATCACTGGTTACCTCCTTGGGCCCTGGCTGAACTGTATAGACTTTACCATCTGTCTACCCTCAGTAAAGCTACCGTTGTCCGTAACTTGGCATCAGAGTCTTTATAGCCCCCGTGCTTAGCCCTGGATCCAGCGGTATACCTTTGGGGGGTTAAAGGCTAAGCCACGCCCTGGCATCACGAATACAAGGGGTTAATGCCATCTGCCCCTAGGGTAACAGCATCTGCCCTCATCACACCCCTCTACTACATATATATATATATATATATATATATATATGAAATGTATCACAATTTTTCAGGTCAGGGTTTTGGAGGCTGGAGAATTTGAAGATATTTATCTGTTAAATCTTCCATACACTTTGTGCCATGAATAGAATGTGGCTGCCCTTTCAGATTATTAAATGTCACAAAGAAAAGGTTAAAGCACAATGTACCTGCTATTAAACACAAAACCATCAAAAAGGATGGAATTCTGTCTGCAGCCTCTGGTCCAGCACTGGTTTGTATAGTGAGATCAGGATATACCCCTAAAAGCTGGGCTGACGAACATTGGTTATGGTGCAGGCTCCTAAAAACTTCATCTTGATCAGTGTTTCCCAACCAGTGTGCCTCCAGCTGTTGCAAAACTACAGCTGCCAGCATGCCTTGACAGAGAATGGCAGTCCGGGCATGCTGGGAGCTGTAGTTTTGCAACAGCTGGAGGTACACCGGTTGGATACACTGGTCTAGACCCTGAAAATATACACCAGATTTATGAAAAAACCTAAGCCACTTTAAGAAATCTGAATAAAGAAGCACTCTAATTTTATATATTATTTTTAGATATTACAGCATAGGCTATTATTAGATAATGAGATTTTGTGTATGTCCTGTGCTTACTTGTTTTAGCTGATGTGGCAGGCATAAGTTTTGAGCCATGAGGAGAAAGTGATTTGACCTAAACACAATTAATGTTTTATGAAGATTTGACGTCTTTAGGCTGTGTTTACACATTTAATTTTTACTGCATTTTTCACACATTCTTACTGCATTTTGGCTATTTGTGCCACTGATTTCCAAATTCTCCAGATGTGAAGTAAAATTTTTGCCCCAATTGTGGGAAAATAATGGAAATAAAAGAAGGGAAGTTGTATAAGTACTATATATCTTGATCCCAAATAGCAGCAGTATGCAGATCTGGGAGGGGAGCGGTCTGTGAGCTAGCAGGAGTGATCTAATAGATAATGTCATCGTGTAGTTCACAGGAAGTCATAGGATCATATCCTCTGACACATCAAACACTGTAACACTGTGCTTTTCTGTGGGCCTGGATGGTGGTCACATGACCAATTTACAATAACGAAACACACGGTGAGTGTGCATGATTTGGGCAAAAACAAAACCTAAAGTGTTTTACACAAGCAATTGTTTGTGATTGTTAACTTATGACTGCTGAACATGTGACTTGTTATGCTGGAATTTTTTTTAAAGGATACTCCAGAGTAATAAAAAAAATATTTTAAAATTACTTGGTGCTAGAACATACAAATTTATAAATGGCATCTATTTAAAAATTACTTCTAATAAAAAATCTTAACCCTTCTTGTACTTATCAGCTGCTGTATGCTCCAGAGGAAGTTGTGTAGTTCTTTCCAGTCTGACCACAATGCTCTCTGCTGACACCTCTGTCTGTGTCAGGAACTGTCCAGAGCAGGACCAAATCCCCATAGCAAACCTATCGTACTCTGGACTGCTTCTGACACGGACAGAGGTGGCAGCAGAGAGCACTGTGGTCAGACTGGAAAGAACTACACAACTTCCTGTGTAGCATACAGCAGCTGATAAGTACTGGAAGGATTAAGATTGTTACAATGGAAGTAATTTACAAATCTGTTTAACTTTCTGACAGTTGATTTGAACTTTTTCCCCCCTCTGGAGTACCCCTTTAAGCCATCAGTAACTAAAACAAGATGATGCTTTTTCAAACAAAAAAGTATATTTTAATTTTTTTTTAATAGACAGTGATTACAATTTCTTAAAATAAAAGCAGAAAACTCTCTCTTAATAACCCAAGGAATTCTCTCCTGTAAAACCAGTAGATCTGCACATTTATAAAGTTATACTGCCATCTAGTGCAATAATGTAGTAATACACAATATATTTTAGTGTTCCTACAGAATGTGTTTTCCACCTGAATTCCTTTAAGGTGTGCCTCCAGCTGTCCCAGCATGATGGGAGTTGTAGTTTTGCAACATATCAGTTGGAAAACACTGTCAGACAATTATAGAATAAATTAGTAGTATACAGTACATATTGAGCAATGTATAGTTTCGCAATAATATTAAAGTATTTTGTGAACATTTTGTCTATAAATATTCTACATAAACCAATGGAGCTTTCAATGTGCAAATATATTTGCAGAATGCTCCATTATTAATAATAAAAGGAATTACATTAGATCAATGTTTCCCAACTTCCTTCCGCTCAGGAAATGTTCTTCCCCCAGGGCCCCCCTACCAAATAACTTTCGACGAAAGACCAAAAAAAATTGCTGTCACGATGCCGGCTGGCAGGTAGTGGATCCTCTGTGCCAGAGAGGGATTGGCGTGGACCGTGCTAGAGGATCGGTTCTAAGTCACTACTGGTTTTCACCAGAGCCCGCCGCAAAGCGGGATGGTCTTGCTGCGGCGGTAGTGACCAGGTCGTATCCCCTAGCAACGGCTCAACCTCTCTGGCTGCTGAAGATAGGCGCGGTACAAGGGAGTAGACAGAAGCAAGGTCGGACGTAGCAGAAGGTCGGGGCAGGCAGCAAGGATCGTAGTCAGGGGCAACGGCAGAAGGTCTGGAATCACAGGCAAGGAACACACAAGGAACGCTTTCACTGGCACTAGGGCAACAAGATCCGGCGAGGGAGTGAAGGGGAAGTGAGGTGATATAGGGAAGTGCACAGGTGTAAACACTAATTGGAACCACTGCACCAATCAGCGGTGCAGTGGCCCTTTAAATCGCAAAGACCCGGCGCGCGCGCGCCCTAGGGAGCGGGGGCCGCGCGCGCCGGGACAGAACTGACGGGGAGCGAGTAAGGTACGGGAGCCGGGGTGCGCATCGCGAGCGGGCGCTACCCGCATCGCGAATCGCATCCCGGCCGGAGGTGGTAACGCAGCGCCCCGGGTCCGTGGAACCGACCGGGGCGCTGCAGTGAGGGAAGTGTAGCGAGCGCTCCGGGGAGGAGCGGGGACCCGGAGCGCTCGGCGTAACAGTACCCCCCCCCTTGGGTCTCCCCCTCTTCTTGGGGCCTGAGAACCTGAGGATCAGACTTTTGTCCAGGATATTGTCCTCAGGTTCCCAGGACCTCTCTTCTGGACCACAACCCTCCCAATCCACTAAAAAAAAAGTTCTTCCCCTGACCTTTTTAGAGGCCAAAATCTCTTTGACAGAGAAGATGTCCGAGGAGCCGGAAACAGGAGTGGGAGGAACAGATTTAGGAGAAAAACGGTTGAGGATGAGAGGTTTAAGAAGAGAGACGTGAAAGGCATTAGGGATACGAAGAGAAGGAGGAAGAAGAAGTTTGTAAGAGACAGGATTAATTTGACACAAAACTTTAAAAGGACCAAGATAGCGTGGTCCCAACTTATAGCTCGGGACACGGAAACGGACATATTTAGCGGAGAGCCATACCTTGTCTCCAGGGGAAAAAATGGGAGGAGCTCTTCTTTTCTTATCTGCGAATCTCTTCATGCGAGAAGAAGCCTGTAAGAGAGAATTTTGGGTCTCTTTCCATATGGTGGAAAGATCACGAGAAATTTCATCCACAGCGGGCAGACCAGAGGGCAAGGGGGTAGGGAGGGGGGGAAGAGGGTGACGGCCGTACACCACGAAAAACGGAGATTTGGAGGAAGATTCAGAGATTCTGAAATTATACGAGAATTCGGCCCAAGGTAGAAGATCTGCCCAGTCATCCTGGCGGGAGGAAACAAAATGTCGTAAATAGTCACCCAAGATCTGGTTAATTCTCTCTACTTGTCCATTGGATTGAGGATGGTATGCAGAAGAAAAATTTAATTTAATCTTGAGTTGTTTACAGAGAGCCCTCCAGAATTTAGACACAAATTGGACGCCTCTATCCGAGACGATCTGTGTAGGCAACCCGTGAAGACGAAAAATGTGTACAAAAAATTGTTTAGCCAACTGAGGCGCTGAAGGAAGGCCAGGAAGAGGGATGAAATGTGCCATTTTGGAGAATCGATCAACGACCACCCAAATAACAGTGTTGCCATGGGATGGGGGTAAGTCAGTAATAAAATCCATACCAATCAGAGACCAAGGTTGTTCGGGGACAGGTAGAGGATGAAGAAAACCAGCGGGCTTCTGGCGAGGAGTCTTATCCCGGGCACAGATAGTGCAGGCTCGCACAAAGTCCACCACATCAGTCTCTAGAGTCGGCCACCAATAGAAGCGAGAGATGAGTTGCACAGATTTCTTGATGCCCGCATGACCTGCGAGATGGGAGGAGTGACCCCATTTGAGGATCCCAAGGCGTTGGCGTGGAGAAACAAAGGTCTTTCCTGGAGGAGTTTGCCTGATGGAGGCTGGAGAAGTGGAAATCAGGCAGTCAGGAGGAATGATGTGTTGAGGAGAGAGTTCAATTTCAGAGGCATCTGAGGAACGAGAGAGAGCATCGGCCCTAATGTTTTTATCAGCAGGCCGAAAGTGAATTTCAAAATTAAATCGGGCAAAGAACAGAGACCACCTGGCCTGACGAGGATTCAGCCGTTGGGCAGACTGGAGGTAGGAGAGGTTCTTGTGATCGGTGTAAATAATAACTGGAAATCTTGATCCCTCCAGCAGATGCCTCCATTCCTCAAGTGCTAATTTAATGGCTAGAAGCTCTCGATCCCCGATGGAGTAGTTCCTCTCCGCCGGAGAGAAGGTCCTGGAAAAAAAACCACAAGTAACAGCATGCCCGGAAGAGTTTTTTTGTAGAAGGACAGCTCCAGCTCCCACTGAGGAGGCATCAACCTCCAATAGGAAGGGTTTAGATGGGTCAGGTCTGGAGAGCACGGGAGCCGAAGAAAAGGCAGACTTGAGTCGTTTAAAGGCGTCTTCCGCTTGAGGAGGCCAGGACTTGGGATCGGCATTTTTTTTTGTTAAAGCCACAATAGGAGCCACAATGGTAGAAAAATGTGGAATAAATTGCCTGTAATAATTGGCGAACCCCAAAAAACGTTGGATGGCACGGAGTCCGGAGGGGCGTGGCCAATCTAAGACGGCAGAGAGTTTATCTGGGTCCATTTGTAGTCCCTGGCCAGAGACCAAGTATCCTAGAAAAGGAAGAGATTGGCATTCAAACAGACATTTCTCTATTTTGGCATAGAGTTGATTATCACGAAGTCTCTGAAGAACCATACGGACATGCTGGCGGTGTTCTTCTAGATTGGCAGAAAAAATCAGGATATCGTCCAGATATACAACAACACAGGAGTATAGTAGATCACGAAAAATTTCATTAACAAAGTCTTGGAAGACGGCAGGGGCGTTGCATAGACCAAAGGGCATGACCAGATACTCAAAGTGTCCATCTCTGGTGTTAAATGCCGTTTTCCATTCATCCCCCTCTCTGATGCGGATGAGATTATAAGCACCTCTTAAGTCCAGTTTGGTAAAAATATGGGCACCTTGGAGACGATCAAAGAGTTCAGAGATGAGGGGTAGGGGGTAGCGGTTCTTAACCGTGATTTTATTAAGACCGCGGTAGTCAATGCAAGGACGTAGAGAGCCATCTTTTTTGGACACAAAGAAAAATCCGGCTCCGGCAGGAGAGGAGGATTTACGGATAAAGCCCTTTTTTAAATTTTCTTGGACGTATTCAGACATGGCAAGAGTCTCTGGGACGGACAGAGGATAGATTCTGCCCCGGGGTGGAGTAGTGCCCGGGAGGAGGTCAATGGGACAATCATAAGGCCTGTGAGGAGGTAGAGTCTCAGCTTGTTTTTTGCAAAAAACGTCCGCAAAGTCCATATAGGCCTTAGGGAGACCGGTTACATGAGGAAGCACAGGGACACGGCAAGGTTTACTGGGAACCGGTTTTAAGCAGTCCTTGGAACAAGAGGGCCCCCAACTCTTGATCTCCCCAGTGGACCAATCCAGGATTGGGGAATGGAGTTGAAGCCAGGGAAGTCCAAGAAGGATTTCAGAAGTGCAATTGGGGAGGACCAACAGTTCAATCCTCTCGTGATGAGATCCGATGCACATTAGAAGGGGCTCCGTGCGGAAACGTATAGTACAGTCCAATCTTTCATTGTTTACACAATTGATGTAGAGGGGTCTGGCGAGACTGGTCACCGGGATGTTGAACTTGCTGACGAGAGAGGCTAAGATGAAATTTCCTGCAGATCCAGAGTCCAAGAAGGCCACAGCAGAGAAGGAGAAGGCAGAGGCAGACATCCGCACAGGCACAGTAAGACGTGGAGAAGCAGAGTAGACATCAAGGACCGTCTCACCTTTGTGCGGAGTCAGCGGACGTCTTTCCAGGCGGGGAGGACGGATAGGACAATCCTTCAGGAAGTGTTCGGTACTAGCACAGTACAGGCAGAGATTCTCCATGCGGCGTCGTGTCCTCTCTTGGGGTGTCAGGCGAGACCGGTCGACCTGCATAGCCTCCACGGCGGGAGGCACAGGAACAGATTGCAGGGGACCAGAGGAGAGAGGAGCCGGGGAGAAGAAACGCCTCGTGCGAACAGAGTCCATATCCTGGCGGAGCTCCTGACGCCGTTCGGAAAAACGCATGTCAATGCGAGTGGCAAGATGGATGAGTTCATGTAGGTTAGCAGGGATTTCTCGTGCGGCCAGAACATCTTTAATGTTGCTGGATAGGCCTTTTTTAAAGGTCGCGCAGAGTGCCTCATTATTCCAGGATAATTCTGAAGCAAGGGTACGGAACTGTACGGCATACTCGCCAACGGAAGAATTACCCTGGACCAGGTTCAACAGGGCAGTCTCAGCAGAAGAGGCTCGGGCAGGTTCCTCAAAGACACTTCGAATTTCCGAGAAGAAGGAGTGTACAGAGGCAGTGACGGGGTCATTGCGGTCCCAGAGCGGTGTGGCCCAAGCCAGGGCTTTTCCAGACAGCAGGCTGACTACGAAAGCCACCTTAGACCTTTCAGTGGGGAACTGGTCCGACATCATCTCCAAGTGTAATGAACATTGGGAAAGAAAGCCACGGCAAAACTTAGAGTCCCCATCAAATTTATCCGGCAAGGATAGTCGTATTCCAGAAGCGGCCACTCGCTGCGGAGGAGGTACAGGAGCTGGCGGAGGAGATGATTGCTGGAGCTGTGGTAGTAACTGTTGTAGCATAACAGTCAGTTGAGACAGCTGTTGGCCTTGTTGCGCAATCTGTTGTGACTGCTGGGCGACCACCGTGGTGAGGTCAGCGACAACTGGCAGAGGAACTTCAGCGGGATCCATGGCCGGATCTACTGTCACGATGCCGGCTGGCAGGTAGTGGATCCTCTGTGCCAGAGAGGGATTGGCGTGGACCGTGCTAGAGGATCGGTTCTAAGTCACTACTGGTTTTCACCAGAGCCCGCCGCAAAGCGGGATGGTCTTGCTGCGGCGGTAGTGACCAGGTCGTATCCCCTAGCAACGGCTCAACCTCTCTGGCTGCTGAAGATAGGCGCGGTACAAGGGAGTAGACAGAAGCAAGGTCGGACGTAGCAGAAGGTCGGGGCAGGCAGCAAGGATCGTAGTCAGGGGCAACGGCAGAAGGTCTGGAATCACAGGCAAGGAACACACAAGGAACGCTTTCACTGGCACTAGGGCAACAAGATCCGGCGAGGGAGTGAAGGGGAAGTGAGGTGATATAGGGAAGTGCACAGGTGTAAACACTAATTGGAACCACTGCACCAATCAGCGGTGCAGTGGCCCTTTAAATCGCAAAGACCCGGCGCGCGCGCGCCCTAGGGAGCGGGGCCGCGCGCGCCGGGACAGAACTGACGGGGAGCGAGTAAGGTACGGGAGCCGGGGTGCGCATCGCGAGCGGGCGCTACCCGCATCGCGAATCGCATCCCGGCCGGAGGTGGTAACGCAGCGCCCCGGGTCCGTGGAACCGACCGGGGCGCTGCAGTGAGGGAAGTGTAGCGAGCGCTCCGGGGAGGAGCGGGGACCCGGAGCGCTCGGCGTAACAATTGCTAAAAATAGGAAATGTCCAATAGCTATATATCATGTAACTATGTAGATTACAGTGCTGCTATAGCCTGAGACTCACAGGTGACGTCTTATCTGATTGAAATCGTTTACTTTCCTTTTTCTTCTCCATCCAGCCCAGACCGTCATGATGATTTCTTCCAGCCACAACTCGTCACAGAACCTGCAATACAAACATATAAGGCTCTACGCGGGTGACCAGGGCGGTGTACAGGGAAGACAGAGGGGTATAAAAATTGAGACAGAGGGGTATACAGGGGAGACAGAGTGCTGAACAAGGGAAACAGAGGGGTATACAGGGGAGACAGAGGGGTGAACAGGGGAGACAGAGGGGAATACAGGGAATACAAAGGGGTGTACAGGGCAGGCCTGTTGCTAAAGGACAGGCACTCCAAGTAATTGCTTGGGGCCCCGAGCTGCAGCACTCCAGGTCAGTTCCTCCCCTTCCCTGTAGCTTGGCCGAGCTCCTCTTCCTCCTGCCCCTATTGGGCCTTCCTCCTGCCCCTATCCCGGTTCGGCAGCTCGCCCTGTCGGCCGGCCAGGCCAGCAGTGCGAGAGCCTGGAGTGGGAGGCAGAAACTAAAGCTACTCGGCCTCCAGCTCCTATTTTTGTGCCCGGCTCACCTGTAGTTGCCTCACTCAGGACGTCCCTCCATGTCTATTTTGCTTGGGGCCCCAAATTCCATCAAACGGCCCTGGTACAGGGAAGACAGAGGGGGATACAGGGGATACAGAGGGGTGTACAGTGGAGACAGAGGGGTATACAGGACATATGGACGGGGTATACAGGACATACGGATGGGGTGTACAGGGGAGACAGAGAGGTATACAGGGGATATGGACAGGGTGTACAGGGGAGACAGGGGTATACAGGGGATACAGAGGGGTATATAGGTGATACAGAGGGGTATACAGGGGATACAGAGGGGTGTACAGGGGAGACAGAGGGGTATACAGGGGATATGGATGGGATGTACAGGGGAGATAGGGGTATACAGGGGATACAGAGGGGTGTATAGGTGAGACAGAGGGGTATACAGGGGAGACAGAGGGGTGTACAGGGGAGACAGAGGGGTGTATAGGGATGACAGAGGGGTATACAGGGGATACAGAGAGGTGTATAGGGATGACAGGGCTGTAGAGGAGTACGGGGCGAAGTCACCCTGCTCACTAATATACCCAGGGCTATTTTTGGTCCCAGTCTGGACCTGGATATACTGTGGTGTTTGATGCTGTATTAGGGAGTCAGTGTATCTAAGCCCATGATCATTTTGGAATGTACGATTTCTTGTATATACAAGTGTGGTGGCCCAGTACAGGAGTTGCACTCCTGTACCCTTTCTGTCCTGTGTGGCGGACTCTATCTCAGAGTCCCCTGAGTCCACCCTTATTGTATGTATCTTATATGGTTAATAAGTGCCTTGTGTTATGTATGTGATTGTCTTTATAATGTTCATATGCCTTTAAATGTTGTTACCAAGTCATGTAACCAGGGAAGGTGTCAGTGACCAGGTGACTTGTGTGATGACCTATAGGACCCCTCCAAATTGATTACTTATAAACCCAGGGAGGAGCTAGTTCAGTCTCTTGAGTACATGCTGAGGAACAGTCAAGACCTGAGAATGTCTGGTGTCCCAAGGAGACCCAAGGCCTAGTCACACAGCCACCCTTCCATCACCAATCAAGTCTGTCTAAATTCAGCATGGGTCTGCAGCATTCTGTCCAAGTCCACTACAATTCCCAGCGAGCCCGCAAGTCTCCTAAGTCACTGGTCATCTCCTTGGGCCTAACTGAGCTGTAAAGACTATTCCATCTGTCTTCCTCAGTAAAGCTGCCGTTGTCCTGTAACTTGGCATCGGAGTCATTATTTGCCCCATGCCTAGCCCAGGATCCAGCGGCCATACCTCGGGTGGTGCAGAGGTTAACCACGCCCTGGTGTCACGAATACAAGGGGTTAATAACGTCTGCCCTCATCACACCTTCACCACACAAGCCTGTCATGTGAAACAGTTTGCTGAGAAGGTGTATCCAAGCCAATCATGTGTGATACTGTCTGTTGAGCTGGTGTATCTAAGCCTGTCCTGTTTGATACAATACTCTCATGATAATTGACAGTGTGCTGCTAAACCAGTGTGTATATGCCTACCCTCTGTGATACCTACCCTCTCATGAGCTGTTTTTATGGCAACAAATTCAAAGATGGCCGTTCTCATGAGCCGTTTCCATGGTAGCCAAATCCAAAACCTAATGACCAAATTTACAGCTGTGATTTATTACAAGTGGTATATAGCAACCAATAACAACGCAGCTTTAATTTCTTCTACTGCTTTTGCAAAATAAAAGCTGCAATGTGATTGGACATTTCCCTTAATGTATCTAAAGAAAAATACATATACCATGTGACCACTGCAGCCAAACATTTTGAGCACTTTAAAGGAGTCCGGCATCTAACAGAGTACTGCAGTCTTAGACACTTATCCCCTATCCACATGCATGCCACGTCCCCTCCATACAGCTCTATGGGAGAGACAGGGATGCAGGAACGCACGCCTCATGCAAGAGATCAAGGGGGGTCCCAGCGTTCGGACCCCTGCAATCAGACACATATCCTGCGGATAGGGGATAAGTGTCTAGGGCTGCAGATCTCCTTTAAGCATTTTAAGACCACGAGGCCTGTGATTGGCTGCAGGACATCACAACGCTATGACATCATATAGTTCCATGACATCACAAAGGTTCTTTGTAAGAAGATCAAACCCCATTGGAGCTTCTCATTCATCACAGAGAAGCTGACGAGCCATCTACAAGAAGGGAGAGGAGTCCACCAGGTATGGAGGTCGCTAGACAACCGCCACCTACTATAGAGATCACATTTGTCCATGCTAGAGAACAGTGGTCTTCAAACTGTGGACCTCCAGCTGTTGCAAAACTACAAAGCCCAGCATGTTCGGACAGCCATTGGTTGTCCAGCCATGCTGGGCTTTGTAGTTTTGCAACAGCTGGAGTTCCACAGTTTGAAGACCACAGCTTTGGAGATTTCTGGATCTGAACCTTCTTCATGATCACATGATATCATTGTTTCTGCACAATGTTTTTGGTTTGTTTTGAGTGTTTATTTTTTTTTCAGCTTGGAAGGCTGTCCTTTTATTTTTGATTGTTTTTGAGCTTGCTTTTTTTTTTTGCACTTGCTCCATATTTATGCACTTGAAGGGGCATGGCTTAGTGTGCGCAAATATATTTGTTACATTTATCCTCTGTGTAAAAATAATTTTTGCACAAGTATACTCCACCCCTCTAGTTGACGTGGGATGCGGGAAGTTTATTGTTCAGTTTTTTTTAAACATTCCCAGCAGCTCAGTCGGGCTGATCGGGACCACCGCAGTGAAACCCGCGGTGTCCCGATCAGCTGTGCTGACACAAGGAGGCCAAATGACATCTCCGTGCCTGAGATCCAGGCAGGAGCAGTCGAGCACTGAAAACACTGATTGCTACGCTATGGCATAGCATTGATCAGTGTGGGCAATCAGTGCAATGCATGTTGCAAAAAAAAAAGGTGAAAAAAAAGTTAATAACAATGATTTAACCTCTTCTGTAATAACAGTTGTAATCATCCCCCTTTTCCCATAAAAAAAAAAAAACTGGTTAAAAAATAAATATATATATATATATATATATATATATATATATATATATATATATATACATATGTGGTATCGCCACGTGCGTAAATGTCAGAACTATAAAAATATATAGTTAATTAAACCGCATGGTCAATGGCATACACGTAAAAAAAAAATCCAAAGTCCAAAATAGCGTATTTTTGGTCACTTTTTATACCATAAAGAAAAAGAATAAAAAGCGATCAAAAACCCGGTCAAAACAAAAATGTACCGATAAAAACTTCAGATCACGGTGCAAAAAATGAGCCCTCATACATCACCGTATGCGGAAAAATTAAAAAAGTTATGGGGGTCAAAAGAGGACATGGCATGGGGGGGGGGGTTCAATTTTGCCGCATGATTTATTTATTTTTTGGTTTTGCCGTAGATTTTTGGGTAAAATTACCTTACAAAGTAGAATTGGTGGTGCAAAAAAAAGCCATCACATGAGTCTGTAGGTGCAAAATTGAAAGGGTTATGATTTTTAAAGGGTAAGGAGGAAAAAAATGAGTCCTTAAGGGGTTAAACCAGATGCAGAAAATGTTCACGCAAATAGTAAATCTTACCCTATGGGACAGTTGTACTGGTGCCAATGTGCCAATTTGCACACAAAAAAATAAAAAATAAAGTTGGAAAGTTTTTTTGCATTTTGATATTGATGCTGTGGGACCATTCCATCCTTAACAAATTCCCCTCTTTATTCTACAGGTCATTACATGTATAGATGATTTCTAGTTGGGTGACAGAAGGCAGGATGGGATGGATGAGCGTCAGGAAGGTCAGTACTAAACTGGCAGCCCCAACAAGTTTACCAAATTGGCAGATAAAGGGGATGTTAGTTCTGGGGTAGCACTACTGCAGCAATACAGTAGTCTATTCATAGTCTTCTCCAGTAAGGAAAGGAAGAGGAGTCCAGGGCACCTAGGCAAGTGCTGGAAGGGGTGGGCTCTATTATTAGGGGAACAGACAGACAATCTGGGGCCTGTATGCATTTCTGGAACATAAATCAATTACAAGTTATGGTTACTATATTCTGGAGAAGGGTCGTTGATCCAGGGATTCATTCTGATTGCCATATTTGGAGTCAGGAAGGAATTTTTATCCCCAAAATGAGGAAAATTGTCTTCTCCCTCTTGTTTTTTTTTTTTTGTTTTTTTTTGCCTTTCTCTGGATCAACACTGCAGGGTATGTTGTTTTTCAACTTTAAAGGGGTTATCCAGGAGTAGAAAAACACATTTGATTTCTTCAAAAAACAGCACCACACCT
This sequence comes from Hyla sarda, assembly GCF_029499605.1. Lineage (NCBI taxonomy): Eukaryota > Metazoa > Chordata > Amphibia > Anura > Hylidae > Hyla > Hyla sarda. Next base: position 49,878,311 of record NC_079190.1, read on the forward strand.
GTTGTGTGTGATATTGCAGATCAGATCTGGCTGGTAAGGGTGCAGGGAGGGTCCACGTTTGGGGGTGGGTGGTGTGCATGCTGAGAAAGGCACAGGGAGGGTCCTTGTTAGGGAGTGGGATAGTGTGCAAACCGGTAAGGGCGCAGAGAGGGTGAGCGTTAGGGGGTGGGGTGGTGTTCAGGCTGGGAAGGGGAAAGGGAGGGTCAGTGTTAGGGGGCATTGCGTTGTGCAGGCTTGAAAGGGTGCAGGGAGGGTCAGTGCTAGGAGGTGGGGTGGTGTGTTTGCTGGGAAGGGCAATGTAAGGGCACAAGAAGGGTCCTGGTTATAAGGCAGGTAGGTGTGTTGGTTGAGAAGAGAGCAGAGAGGGAGCAGTGTGGTGTGCGGGCTGGTAGGGGTGCAGGGAAGTTCTGTGTTTGGGGCGTGGTGGTGTGCATGCTGAAAAGGGCACAGGGAGGGTCCATATTTGAGGCGGGTGGTGTGCACGCTCAGAAGGGGAAACTGAGGTTCTGGGTAAGGGTGCGGGCTTAAAAGGGTGCAGGGAGGGTTCGTGCTAGGAGGTGGGATGGTGTGCGGGCTGGGAAGGGTGAAGGTAGGGTCCCGATTATAAGGCAGGGCGGTGTACGGGCTGGGAAGGGCACAGAAAGCGTTCATGAGAGATGGTGTGGTGTGCGGGCAGAGAATGGTAAAGGCTGCAGGGAAAGTCCACATTAGGGAATATGGTGGAGTTCAAGCTGGCAAGGGCGCAGATAGGGTTAGCGTTAGGGGGCAAGGGGTGTGCGGGCTGTGAAGGGCAAAGGGAGGGTCAATGTTTGGGGACAGTGCGGTGTGCTGGCTTGAAAGGATGCAGGGAAGGATCATGCTAGGAGGTGGGGTGGTGAGTGGGCTGGGAAGGGCGAAGGTAGGGTCCCCATTGGGGGGGCAGGGTGCTGTGCGGGCTGGGGAGGGCAAAGGGAAGGTCCTGGTTTGAAGGAAAGGAGACATGCTGGTTGGGAAGAGAGCAGGGAGGGTCCTTAATAGAAGGTGGTTCTGTGTGCAAGATTGGAAGGGCACAGGGAGGGTCCGTGTTGGGGGCATGGTGGTATGAATGCTGGGAAGGGCACAGGGAGGGTCCGTGTTAAGGGGCTGGGTGGTGTGCGGGCTGGTAAAAGTGCAGAGAGGGTCAGTGTTAGGGGGCGGTGGTGTGCGGACTGGGAAGGGCAAAGGGAGGGTCCATGTTAGGGGGTGGTGTGATGTGTGTGCTTGAATGAGTGCAGGGAGGGTTCGTGCTAGGAGGTGGGGTGGTGTGCGGGCTCTGAATTGCAAAGGGAGGGTCCCGGTTATAAGGCAGGGAGGTGTGCTGGTTGGGAAGAGTGCAGGGAGGGTCCATATTAGGGGGTGGTGCGAGTACGAGTCTGAAAGGGCATGGGGGGGGTCCACGATGGGGTATAGCGGTGTGCATGCTAGGAAGAGCACAGGGCGGGTCTGTGTTAAGGGGTGGGGTGGTGTGCAGGCTGGTAAGGGCACAGAGAGAGTTTGTGCAAAAAGGTGGGGTGGTCTGAGGGCTGGGAAGGGCGAAGGTGGGGTCTGTGTTAGGAGGCAGGGAGGTGTGCGAGCTGGGGGGGGGCAAAGGGAGGGTCCTGGTTAAAAGGCAGAGCGGTGCGCAAGTTTGGAAGAGCACAGGGAGGGTCCACATTAGGGGGCCGTGTGATGTGCAGATTTGGAAGGTGCAGAGAGAATCCGTGTTAGGGTGTGGCGGTGTAGGGGCTGGGAAGGGCAAAGGGGGATTTCATGCTAGGGGGTATTTTGATGTGCGGGATGTGAATAGCGAAGGGTCAAGGGAGGGTCCACAGGGAGGGTCCACGTTAGGGGTTGGGTGGTGTGCAGGCTTGTAAGGGTGCAGGGAGGGTCCACGTTAAGGGGGAGGTGTGCGGGCTGGGAAGAGTGCCGGTATGGTCCACTTTAGGAGGCTGTGCAAAGTACAGACTGGGAAAGGTGCAGGGGGGGATCTTCCTTTGAGGATGGGGCAGTGTGGGGGCTTGAAAGGCCCGGGAAGGGTCAGCATAAGGGATAGGGCGGTGTATGGGCTTAAAAGGATGCAGGAGGCTGGGTGAAGTACAGGCTGGGAAGGGTGAAGAGAGGGTCCGCATTAGGGGGTAGGGTATAGTGTGGGCTGGTAAGGCACCAGAGTATGTCTGCATTAGAGGGCAAGGCAGTGTGCGGGCTAGTAAAGGCGTAGGAAGGGTCTGCGAAGGGGACAGGGTGGTGTACAGGCTTGTAAGGGTGCAGGGAGGGTCTGCTTTTGGGGGGGTGCGTGTGGGTAAGGGCAAAGGGAGGGTTCATGTTAGGGGACGGGGTGCAGAAAGGGTAGGCATTAGACAGCTGGGTGATGTGCGGGCTGAGAAGGTCAAAGGGAGGGTCCGTGTTAGGGGGCCAGGCGGTGTGTGGGCTGGGGAGAGCACAAAAAAGATCCTGGTTAGACAGTAGGGAGGTGTGCAGACTGGGAAAAGCACAGGGAGGGTCCACATTAGAGGGTGGCATGGTTTGGAAGGGTGCAGGGAGGGTCCACATTGGGGGTGTGGCAGTGTGTGAGCTGGCAATGTCACAGGGAGGGTTCATGCTAGGAGGTGATGCAGTGTGCGGGCTGGGTACAGCAAAGGGAGGGTCCGTGTTATAGGACAGAGCGGTGTGCGGGCTGGGGTGGGCACAGGAAAGGTCCCGGTTAGAAGGTAGGGAGGTGTGCAGATTGGGGAATGCACAAGGAGGGTCAACATTAGGGGGAAGTGCGGTGTCAGGGCTTGGAAGGGTGCAGGGAGGGTCCACATTGTGGGCATAGTGGTGTGCGGGTGTAGGGAGGGTTCATGCAGGCACAGGGAGGGTTCATGCTAGGATGTGGTGCGGTGTGCGAGCTGGGAATGGTGAAGGGAGGGTCCACGTTAGAGACAGTGCAGTGTGCGGGCTGGGAAGGGTGCAGGGAGGGCCCACTTTAGGTGGTTGGCTTGATGCACTTGTTAGGAAAGGTAATAGAAGGCAATGTTTTGGAGGATGAGGTGTGTTTTAAAGAAAAGGAAGGTTTGTGCAGGGCGACGTATGTATCAGGGAAGGGACTTGTTCGATTGGAGTGGGTCTTTAGAGGAGATAAAGGTTACAAAGGTTGTATTAGGCAAAGGAATTTTTAGAAAGGTTGAGCTAGTGATAATGGATTGAGGGAGCTTGTGTGCCTTGGTGATTCTATGAGCTAAACTGGCTGGAGCAAATGTTCCTGGTGGGGTCACCATGCCAGACAGGTCGAAGGGGAGAACCAGACTAAGTACAGCATTTATAAGAAAGGGCTTATGTGGTAAGCTTGGGGGTGTAGGGTGAATAGGGTGTAGCTGTGCAGTGATGAAAGGGTGTTGCATTAACTGTCATGATGCCAGGGTGTGGGTTCCTCCTGATATATATATCCTACCGCCACCCGTCCCAGGAACGATAGGGTGGAATAAAGGATTGTCCACAACCAGGATTGTAGTGAACTGGAATTAACTTTACTGCAGATTCTATGCAGGATGAAATCAGCAAACAGTCTATACAGAGGACCGGTACTTAGGCTCCTCACAGGTTGGTTGGGACCTTGTAGGGAATAAGCTTTGAGGCTTGTTTTACGCTGTTCCACTGAATTTAGGGGTTTGATTTAGGTTCAGTAGTCATGTAGGATTTTAGGAGAGAGTTGGATAAACTCACGGTTAGCAAGATGCTGAAGAGAGAGGCTTCAGGCCTAGATTTGTCTTGTAGGTATGCACGGAGCTGTGTTCTCTCTGTTAGTCCGGAGCCCAAGAAAGATATGATTGGAAACAGCGCCCTTATATGGCAAGGGGGCAGGCTCAAAGCTTATTGGATCCCCAAACCTGTCAGTCCTATTACAAAGGATTGTGGTTCATCAGGTGGCACAATCACGTGACCTGGAAGGTCCTTACCCTTAGCATAATACATTTACTGTAAATCACATGACTTAAGGTCCTGGAAGTAACCTTTAGAAAATAAAATACATACAATATACACTTTAAATTAAAGAAGGAAGAGGCGACTAGGGGTTATCCCATTAACCCGATAACAACCATGGACGAGTATAGACGTCCAGGTTGGCGGGCGTTCCCGCACCTGGACGTCCATACTCGTCCATTCTTCTCGTGGGTGCTGCCCAGTGCACCCACGAGATCGCGGCAGGGACTCGGCTGTATCACACAGCCGGGACCCTGCTGCACTGCCAGGACCGAAGTAAACTTCGGTCCCGGCAGTTTTAACCCTTACAGCCGCGGTCGGAAGTGACCGCGGGCTGTAAGTGTTATGACAGAGGGAGGGGGCTCCCTCTGTCTCCTCTGCAGCACCCCTCATCGCGATCGCGGGGTGCTGAGTGTAATACGCGGCTGGCTGGGGCCTGCCGCACTGCCGGGAGTGAAGTTCTCTTCACTCCCGGCAGTTTAACCCTTACAGCCGCGGTCAGAAGTGACCGCGCGCTGTAAGGAGTTCTGACAGAGGGAGGGGGCTCCCTCTGTCTCCTCTGCAGCACCCCGCATCGCGGGGTGCTGTGTGTGGCCGCACTGCCGGGAGTGAAGTTCACTTCACTCCTGACAGTTTAACCCCTACAGCCGCGGTCAGAAGTGACCGCGCGCTGTAAGGAGTTCTGACAGAGGGAGGGGGCTCCCTCTGTCTCTCCTGCAGCACCCCGGAGCATCGCGATCGCGGGGTGCTGCTGCATACCTGGGCTGCCGGGGGTCCTACAAAGACCCCAGGTCTGCCCTGGGTATTGCCTGAGAGGCACGTCCTAATATGCTGCCTGCTAGTGAAAACTGGCAGGCAGCATATAACTGCAATGCTTTGGAATACTAAGTATTCCAAAGCATTAAAAAGTGTAAAAATAAATAAATAAATAAAATAAAAGTGTAAAAATAAATAAAAATGTAATAAAAGTGTAAAAAAAATATATATATATATATATTAAAAATACATTTATTAAATGAATCTAATAAAAAAAATAAAAATAAAGCATAATGTGTAGGATCGCATTGGCGGACATCCGCAGCATGTAATATGCTGCGGTTGTCCGCCACGTGATCCTACACATTATGCAGCAGTCACGGTAATGAGCTCGCTGCTGCGGCTGGGTAGCTTTGTGCATCCACTCATAGCGGCGGATTTTCCGCCAGCAGTCATGAGCGGACACACTGAGCTACCCAGCCGCAGCAGTAATGGATATATTGGCCATGAGCGGGTGCTTATTCCCACAACATGGCGGATATATCCATCAGGAGCCTTAACTGTCACAGACAGATGCGTTATACTGCCAGCCGACCAAGGACCAATCAGAGAGGTCCCTGGTCCAGCCAATAACTTGTAGGGGTGCGGTATATAAATGGGGTCACTTGTGGGGGTGGGGGTACTGTTCTGCCCTGAAAGCCAAATGGCGCTCCTCTCCTTCTGAGTCCTACCACGCGGCCAAGGAACCATATATGGCCAAAGCGGGGGTATTTCCGAACATGGGACAAGCAGCTAAATAAAATATAGGGTGAATTTCTTTCAATATCAGAAGTGATGTACAAAAAATATGCCCCCCAAATGATGCATTTGTGAAAAATTTCAATTTTCGAATTTTTAACACTGACTTTGTAATAATTCCTGCCAAAAAACTATGGTGTTAAAATACTCACTGTACCCCCTAGCGAATACCTTGAGGGGTCTAGTTTTTAAAATGGGGTCATTTGGGGGGTGTTCCTATGTTTTATTACCTTTTAATTTCTGCAAACCTTGCATAGCACATAAAAAAAGATGTACTTTTCAAATTTTCAAAATTTTCTAAATTTCAAGTTAAATTGTTAGGCTTCTAACTAATTTAAAATGTTAATTAAAAACTAAAAAATGATGTCAAAATAAAGTAGACATCTGAAAGTATAAGTTTCATAAACTATTTGGTCAGTATGTATAAATATATGCAACCAATTAGTGTTAAAATAGCAAAAAATCTTAATTTTTTGTAAAAATTTCATGATTTTTTGCATTGTAAAAAAAACCTACAAATGATATCGGCTTACTTTTACTATGTACATGAAGGACAACTTGTGACAAAAAAACAATGTCAGAATTATCGTGATTGGCAAAACGTTACCAGAGTTATTCTCTAATAAAGACAGACATCCCCGATTTGAAAAAACAGGCTTGGTCTTTCAGGGGCGTACAGGTTTATTTGCATTGGTCCTTAAGGGGTTAAGAGACTCCTATCAGGATGAAGGAACTCTGACTATGGGGACTTACGACACAAGGTACAGGACCATGTCCAGTACCGGGACACCACACTTACAATTCAGTTCCTTTGCCTGCTATAGGAACTCAATGGATATACACCAGAATAGACACTCCATTGCAGTGCAGTCCTGCAAGCCATATATGTGGGCCCATCTGCGGCAGAAACTGCTTGACATGAAAGAAGCTGTAAGCCGAATCTGGTCGCTGCCATGGCTCTTTTTTTGATAGAGCCGGCCTGTGTCAGCCTCTACCAATAGAGCGCAGATGTGATGGATCAATGCAGGACACATGTATCAATATTTGTATGACTAATCCAATGATGGAGTGTTAAAAAAGGCAATAAAGGTTTTACACATATGAATTAATCCCTTTCATACTAAAAGTTGAATCCCCCCCCTTCATTTTCCATATAAAAAATTAACTACATAAAAATACACATTTGGTATTACTAAATCAAGCAATCAAAAAGTCTCAACACACACGGTAGTGATTAAAACTGCAGGTACACAAAATGAGCATTGTATAAGGAAAAAAAAAAGTTATAGGGGTCAGAAATGGGTCAATTTAAGGCATACTTATTTTCTTAACCCCCTCATGGCCCAGCAAATGTTGATTTCTGACATTTTTTAACCTCCCCTTCGAAGACCCATAACTATTATTTTTTCACTGACAAAGTTGTATTAGGGCTTTTTTGGTGAGACAAGTTGTACTTTCCAATGGTGCACTTTATTTTATTATATAATATTTTACTGTGCGAGATCAGAAATGTAATAAGTATAGAGTTCGAACAATTACGCACGTGACAATATCAAATATGTGTATTTTTTCTTTTTTACAATGTTTTATTTAAAAAATGGGAAAAGGGGGGGGTGATTTAACTTTTTATTGGGGTGGGATATTTTTTTTTTGGGGGGGGGGGGGGGAGACGGGACCTCTAAACACCAGGGAATAGCCACATTTAATGTTTAATGTACCAGTTAACCACTTAAGGAATCATTATTCTTTCAATTTTGCACCTAAAAATCCATATGATGGCTTATTTTTTGTGCCACCAATTCTACTTTGTAATGACATCAGTCATTTTACCCAAAAATCTACAGCGAAACAAAAAAAAAATCATTGTGCGACAAAATATAAGAAAAAACACAATTTTTTTACTTTTGGGGGCTTCTGTTTCTACACAGTCCATTTTTCTGTAAAAATGACACCTTATCATTATTCTGTAGGTCCATACGGTTAAAATGATACCCTACTTATATAGGTTTGATTTTGTCACACTTCTGGAAAAAATCATAACTACATGCAGGAAAATGTATACGTTTAAAATTGTCCTTTTCTGACCCCTGTAACTTTTTTATTTTTCCGGGGCGGTATAAGGGCTCATATTTTGCACCGTGATCTGAAGTTTTTAGCGGTACCATTTTGGTATTGATCTGACTTTTTGATTGCTTTTTATAAATTTTTTCATTATATAAAAAGTGACCACAAATACGCTATTTTGGACTTTGTAATTTTTTTGCGCATACACCATTGACCGTGTGATTTAATTAACAATATATTTTTATAATTCGGACATTTCCACACACGGCAATACCACATGTTTGTTTGTATTCACACAGTTATTTTTTTTTAATTGTCCCGAACAGCCCACTGAGCAGTACTTTACTTCAACTTTGAACGCCGTGTCTAAAGGGTTAATAGCATACGGCACCACGATCAGTGCCACTATTAGCCACGGGTCCCGGCTGTTGTTACAGGCTGGGCCCGAACCGGCGTGGCCCCGCGTTATAGAAAGGGAGCGGACTCTGGGCGTTCAGGTACACCCTACATCCTTAAGGGGTTAAAAATGGATATCTGAGCGATCTCCAATGTCTGTCATAGAAACATAGAATGTGTCGGCAGATAAGAACCATTTGCCCCATCTAATCTGCCCAATAATCTGAATACTATGAATAGTCCCTGGGCCTATCTTATATGAAGGATAGCCTTATGCTTATCCCATGCATGTTTAAACTCCTTCACTGTATTTGCAGCGACCACTTCTGCGGGAAGGCTATTCCATGCATCCACTACTCTCTCAGTAAAGTAATACTTCCTTATATTACTTTTAAACCTTTGCCCCTCTAATTTTAAACTTTGTCCTCTTGTGGTAGTTTTTCTTCTTTTAAATATTCTCTCCTCCTTTACCATGTTGATTCCCTTTATGTATTTAAAAGTCTCTATCATATCCCCTAAGTCTCTTCTTTCTTCTATACATGTTAAGGTCCTTTAACCTTTCCTGGTAAGTTTTATCCTGCAATCCATGTACTAGTTTAGTATCTTCTCTGAACTCTCTCTAGAGTATCTATATCCTTCTAGAGATACGGCCTCCAGTACTGCACACAATATTCCGAGTGAGGTCTCACCAGTGTTCTGTACAGCGGCATGAGCACTTCTCTCTTTCTACTGCTTATACCTCTCCCTATATATCCAAGTATTCTGCTAGTGTTTCCTGCTGCTCTATCACATTGTCTTCCTACCTTTAAGTCTTCTGAAATAATTACTCCTAAATCCCTTTCCTCAGATACTGAGGTCAGGGCTGTGTCAAATAATCTATATTCTGCCTGAGGGTTTTTATGCCCCAGGTGCATTATTTTGCACTTATCCACATTAAATTTCAGTTGCCAGAGTTCTGACCATTCTTCCAGTTTGCCTAAATCCTTTTTCATTTGGCGGATCCCTCCAGGAACATCAACCCTGTTACATATCTGTGTGTCATCAGCAAAAAGACCAATATCTTACCATCGAGACCTTCTGTAATATCACTAATGAAGATATTAAACAATATTGGTCCCAGCACAGATCCCTGAGGTCCCCACTGGTAACAAGACCTTGCTCTGAATATTCTCCATTGACTACAACCCTCTGTTGTCTGTTACTCAGCCACTGCCTAATCCACTCAACAATATGGGAGTCCAAGCTCAATGACTGTAGTTTATTGATAAGTCTTCTATGTGGGACAGTGTCAAAAGCCTTACTAAAATCTAGATATGCGATGTCTGCTGCCCCTCCGTCATTACCAGCATGTTGTGTTAACAAGGTGTACCGTACCTGTGTGTTTCAACGCTTGCCATCTGAAATAAAGCTAAATTCCAATTCAAATGTTGGATAATCTCCTTGTTTCTAGTGTAAGCTTCATGCCAGATGTCAGCACAGTGTCAAGGTGGGGCCGAGTTGTTCAAGTGCCACAGCCTGGCATGGCTTCTCACTCACTCTCACCTCCCTGACTGATGTAGAGAGCTTTTTACATTTATTAAGGAGAAGCAGGGAGGCAGGAACGAGTGAGAAGGTGTGCATGGCTGTGGCACCTGAGCAGCTTTGCATCCCCTCCTTGACACTTGGCTGAGAAATAAAAAGGCAATTTTATAGGTTTGGCGACCACCATCAGCTCCAGGAAAGGTACCAATTGCTATTATACCCTAAGGTACCAACAGCTATCCAACCGTGTCTGCAGCTCTTAGCACCAAATACAGATTGGAGATACCCTTTAAGGGTACATTCACACGTATGCAGGATTTTCTGCTGCAGATTTCAATGTAAACTAAATGACTGAGCACAGATTCTAATCTGCAGCTACAAATCCTGCGCATCAAATCTGCGCAGAATCCTGTATGTGTGACCAGGAATAGAAAAACACAGCTAATTTTATTTCAAAAACAGCTCCACATCTGTCTCCAGGTTGTGTGTGGCTTTACAACTTGGCTCTATTCACTTCATTGGAACTGAGCAGCAGAACCACATCCAACCTGGAGACAGTCGGGGAGCTGTTTTTGAAAGTAAATTAAATTGTGATATTTACAGTCTGTTTTTGGATGTTAATCTGTGAAATCCCCATTACTAGATGTTTGAAAAGGCAGTCCAGTGTGCATCTTGCTCAATGTATACACACTTTGAACAACAGTTTGAGGGTGCATACTGCTCAGCAAGATGTGTGCGAGTTGTTCATTTGGAAGCCCAGATCCTGGATCTAGAGGAGCAACTGGCAACATTAAGGCGCATGAACAACTTGGAAAGGCGTCTCCTGCTCACTGAGCAAGTAATCTCTGGGATAGAGGTGGGGGAGGATAGTAGGACGGAGGTGCAGGACAGTCAGGCAGTTAGCTGGGTTACAGTTAGAAAACGGGGTAGAGGGAAGAGTGTCAGGCAGGCTAGTCCTGATCTGGCACACCCCAACAGGTTTGCCCGGTTGGCAGATGAGAGGGCTGCCATTTCAGAGCTAGCAGTACTGCAGCAGGACTCTGCCTCTGACCGCCAGGGGGTGTCTGCTCCAGTAAGGAGGGAGGGAGGAGTGCAGGGCAGGCCAGACAGGTACTGATAGTGGAGGACTCAATTATTAGGACAGACAGGTACTGCTAGTGGGGGACTCTATTATTAGGACAGACAGGTACTGCTAGTGGGGGACTCTATTATTAGGACAGACAGGTACTGCTAGTGGGGGACTCTATTATTAGGACAGACAGGTACTGCTAGTGGGGGACTCTATTATTAGGGGACAGACAGGACAATCTGTCACAAAAACCGGGATCGCTTAACAGTGTGTTGTCTTCCTGGTGCTTGAGTTCGGCACATCACTGATCGGGTTGACAGGTTGCTGGGTGGGGCTGAAGAAGACCTTAAAAATGGAGAGTATCCTTAAAAATATTTCAGGGACTTAGGAAGCAAGCTTAAAGGAGTAATCCAATGGTGATCAATTCTATACAGTTAGCAACAGTTTAAAAGTTATATAACTTTGTAATATACTCACATAACCCATCTGGAAGGGAAAGTACCTTTTTCAGTGATTTCTCTCTAGACAGGAAGCGCTGCATAATCCAGCATCTCGACCTACACTTCTTCTACAGCCTGTGGTCAGCTCCTCCTTCCTTCCTCATAGTTCTCAATATGTGAGTGCTCACCAATCACAGCACTCACACACTGAACCAATCACAGCACTCACACATTGAACCAATCACAGCACTCACACACTGAACCAATCACAGCACTCACACACTGAACCAATCACAGCACTCACACATTGAACCAATCACAGCACTCACACACTGAACCAATCACAGCACTCACACATTGAACCAATCACAGTACTCCTGCTTGAGCCTGGTCACGTGGGTGCCGTGCTGTAAGCCAGGAGAAGTGTGAGGGGGAGAATGAGGACGTACACAGCTCCGACCCCCCCAGCTCTGTCTACATAGGACCTAACTTATCATGGGGAGGTTTCAAGTTCGCATGGGGGGAGGGGAAGGAGGACGTGTGTGAAGGAGACATAATAACGGTCTGGGAATGTACAGACTGCAGGGGAATAAATATCATACTGGGGATGATTTATATGTGTGAGTCCCCCCCAACTCCTGAATGACATGCTGGGAGTTGTAGTCCCTGTTATGTGTGTTCATGCCAGTGTTTCCAAACCAGTGTGCCTCCAGCTGTTGCAAAACTACAACTCCCAGCATGCCCTGACAGACTTTGGGCATACTGGGAGTTGTAGATTTGCAACAGCTGGAGGCACACTGGTTGGGAAACACTGTATCTAGCCTATTCAGCATACACATCATGTTACACCAGTATTTCCCAACCAGGGTGTCTCCAGATGTTGCAAAACTACTACTACCAGCATTCCCTGGTTGGGAAACACTAGCATACACACACATAACAGGGACTACAACTCCCCCCCTCACACATAGAAATCATCCCCAGTATGATATTTATTCCCTGTAGTCTATACACCACCAGCCCCTGCAGTGCAGTATGTCTCCTCACATATAGAAATCATCCCCAGCCCCTGCAGTGTAATATGTCTCCTCACATATAGAAATCATCCCCAGCCCGTGCAGTGTAATATGTCTCCTCACATATAGAAATCATCCCCAGCCCGTGCAGTGTAATATGTTTCCTCACATATAGAAATCATCCCCAGCCTGTGCAGTGTAATATGTCTCCTCACATATAGAAATCATCCCCAGCCCGTGCAGTGTAATATGTCTCCTCACATATAGAAATCATCCCCAGCCCGTGCAGTGCAGTATGTCTCCTCACATATAGAAATCATCTCCAGCCTGTGCAGTGTAATATGTCTCCTCACATATAGAAATCATCCCCAGCCCGTGCAGTGTAATATGTCTCCTCACATATAGAAATCATCCCCAGCCCGTGCAGTGTAATATGTCTCCTCACATATAGAAATCATCTCCAGCCTGTGCAGTGTAATATGTCTCCTCACATATAGAAATCATCCCCAGCCCCTGCAGTGCAGTATGTCTCCTCACATATAGAAATCATCCCCAGCCCCTGCAGTGCAGTATAATATGTCTCCTCACATATAGAAATCATCCCCAGCCCCTGCAGTGTAATATGTCTCCTCACATATAGAAATCATCCCCAGCCCCTGCAGTGCAGTATAATATGTCTCCTCACATATAGAAATCATCCCCAGCCCCTGCAGTGCAGTATAATATGTCTCCTCACATATAGAAATCATCCCCAGCCCCTGCAGTGCAGTATGTCTCCTCACATATAGAAATCATCCCCAGCCCGTGCAGTGTAATATGTATCCTCACATATAGAAATCATCCCCAGCCCCTGCAGTGTAATATGTCTCCTCACATATAGAAATCATCCCCAACCCGTGCAGTGCAGTATGTCTCCTCACATATAGAAATCATCCCCAGCCCGTGCAGTGTAATATGTCTCCTCACATATAGAAATCATCCCCAGCCCCTGCAGTGTAATATGTCTCCTCACATATAGAAATCATCCCCAGCCCGTGCAGTGTAATATGTCTCCTCACATATAGAAATCATCCCCAGCCCGTGCAGTGCAGTATGTCTCCTCACATATAGAAATCATCCCCAGCCCGTGCAGTGCAGTATGTCTCCTCACATATAGAAATCATCCCCAGCCCGTGCAGTGTAATATGTCTCCTCACATATAGAAATCATCCCCAGCCCCTGCAGTGTAATATGTCTCCTCACATATAGAAATCATCCCCAGCCCCTGCAGTGCAGTATAATATGTCTCCTCACATATAGAAATCATCCCCAGCCCCTGCAGTGTAATATGTCTCCTCACATATAGAAATCATCCCCAGCCCCTGCAGTGTAATATGTCTCCTAACATATAGAAATCATCCCCAGCCCCTGCAGTGTAATATGTCTCCTCACATATAGAAATCATCCCCAGCCCGTGCAGTGTAATATGTCTCCTCACATATAGAAATCATCCCCAGCCCGTGCAGTGCAGTATGTCTCCTCACATATAGAAATCATCCCCAGCCCGTGCAGTGCAGTATGTCTCCTCACATATAGAAATCATCCCCAGCCCCTGCAGTGTAATATGTCTCCTCACATATAGAAATCATCCCCAGCCCGTGCAGTGCAGTATGTCTCCTCACATATAGAAATCATCCCCAGCCCCTGCAGTGTAATATGTTTCCTCACATATAGAAATCATCTCCAGCCCCTGCAGTGTAATATGTCTCCTCACATATAGAAATCATCCCCAGCCCCTGCAGTGCAGTATGTCTCCTCACATATAGAAATCATCCCCAGCCCGTGCAGTGTAATATGTATCCTCACATATAGAAATCATCCCCAGCCCGTGCAGTGTAATATGTCTCCTCAAATATAGAAATCATCCCCAGCCCGTGCAGATAATGTGTCTCCTCACATATAGAAATCATCACCAGCCTGTGCAGTGCAGTATGTCTCCTCACATATAGAAATCATCCCTAGCCCGTGCAGTGTAATATGTCTCCTCACATATAGAAATCACCCCCAGCCCCTGCAGTGCAGTGTCTCCTCACATATAGAAATCATCCCCAGCCTGTGCAGTGCAGTATGTCTCCTCACATATAGAAATCATCCCCAGCCCGTGCAATGTAATATGTCTCCTCACATATAGAAATCATCCCCAGCCCCTGCACTGTAATATGTCTCCTCACATATAGAAATCATCCCCAGCCCGTGCAGTGTAATATGTCTCCTCACATATAGAAATCATCCCCAGCCCCTGCAGTGCAATATGTCTCCTCACATATAGAAATCATCCCCAGCCCCTGCAGTGTAATATGTCTCCGCACATATAGAAATCATCCCCAGCCCCTGCAGTGTAATATGTCTCCTCACATATAGAAATCATCCCCAACCCGTGCAGTGCAGTATGTCTCCTCACATATAGAAATCATCCCCAGCCCGTGCAGTGTAATATGTCTCCTCACATATAGAAATCATCCCCAGCCCGTGCAGTGTAATATGTCCCCTCACATATAGAAATCATCCCCAGCCCGTGCAGTGTAATATGTCTCCTCACATATAGAAATCATCCCCAGCCCGTGCAGTGCAGTATGTCTCCTCACATATAGAAATCATCCCCAGCCCCTGCAGTGTAATATGTTTCCTCACATATAGAAATCATCCCCAGCCCCTGCAGTGTAATATGTCTCCTCACATATAGAAATCATCCCCAGCCCCTGCAGTGCAGTATGTCTCCTCACATATAGAAATCATCCCCAGCCAGTGCAGTGTAATATGTATCCTCACATATAGAAATCATCCCCAGCCCGTGCAGTGTAATATGTCTCCTCACATATAGAAATCATCCCCAGCCCGTGCAGATAATATGTCTCCTCACATATAGAAATCATCCCCAGCCTGTGCAGTGCAGTATGTCTCCTCACATATAGAAATCATCCCTAGCCCGTGCAGTGTAATATGTCTCCTCACATATAGAAATCACCCCCAGCCCCTGCAGTGCAGTATGTCTCCTCACATATAGAAATCATCCCCAGCCTGTGCAGTGCAGTATGTCTCCTCACATATAGAAATCATCCCCAGTCCGTGCAATGTAATATGTCTCCTCACATATAGAAATCATCCCCAGCCCCTGCAGTGTAATATGTCTCCTCACATATAGAAATCATCCCCAGCCCCTGCAGTGTAATATGTCTCCTCACATATAGAAATCATCCCCAACCCGTGCAGTGCAGTATGTCTCCTCACATATAGAAATCATCCCCAGCCCGTGCAGTGTAATATGTCTCCTCACATATAGAAATCATCCCCAGCCCCTGCAGTGTAATATGTCTCCTCACATATAGAAATCATCCCCAGCCCCTGCAGTGTAATATGTCTCCTCACATATAGAAATCATCCCCAACCCGTGCAGTGCAGTATGTCTCCTCACATATAGAAATCATCCCCAGCCCGTGCAGTGTAATATGTCTCCTCACATATAGAAATCATCCCCAGCCCCTGCAGTGTAATATGTCTCCTCACATATAGAAATCATCCCCAGCCCCTGCAGTGTAATATGTCTCCTCACATATAGAAATCATCCCCAGCCCCTGCAGTGTAATATGTCTCCTCACATATAGAAATCATCCCCAGCCCGTGCAGTGTAATATGTCTCCTCACATATAGAAATCATCCCCAGCCCCTGCAGTGTAATATGTCTCCTCACATATAGAAATCATCCCCAGCCCCTGCAGTGTAATATGTCTCCTCACATATAGAAATCATCCCCAGCCCGTGCAGTGTAATATGTCTCCTCACATATAGAAATCATCCCCAGCCCGTGCAGTGTAGTATGTCTCCTCACATATAGAAATCATCCCCAGCCCCTGCAGTGTAATATGTCTCCTCACATATAGAAATCATCCCCAGCCCGTGCAGTGCAGTATGTCTCCTCACATATAGAAATCATCCCCAGCCCGTGCAGTGTAATATGTCTCCTCACATATAGAAATCATCCCCAGCCCCTGCAGTGCAGTATGTCTCCTCACATATAGAAATCATCCCCAGCCCGTGCAGTGTAATATGTCTCCTGACATATAGAAATCATCCCCAGCCCCTGCAGTGCAGTATGTCTCCTCACATATAGAAATCATCCCCAGCCCGTGCAGTGTAATATGTCTCCTCACATATAGAAATCATCCCCAGCCCCTGCAGTGTAATATGTCTCCTCACATATAGAAATCATCCCCAGCCCGTGCAGTGTAATATGTCTCCTCACATATAGAAATCATCCCCAGCCCCTGCAGTGTAATATGTCTCCTCACATATAGAAATCATCCCCAGCCCGTGCAGTGCAGTATGTTTCCTCACATATAGAAATCATCCCCAGCCCGTGCAGAGTAGTATGTCTCCTCACATATAGAAATCATCCCCAGCCCGTGCAGTGCAGTATGTCTCCTCAGATATAGAAATCATCCCCAGCCCCTGCAGTGTAATATGTCTCCTCACATATAGAAATCATCCCCAGCCCGTGCAGTGTAATATGTCTCCTCACATATAGAAATCATCCCCAGCCCGTGCAGTGCAATATGTCTACTCACATATAGAAATCATCCCCAGACCCTGCAGTGCAGTATAATATGTCTCCTCACATATAGAAATCATCCCCAGCCCCTGCAGTGCAGTATGTCTCCTCACCTATAGAAATCATCCCCAGCCCGTGCAGTGTAATATGTCTCCTCACATATAGAAATCATCCCCATCCCCTGCAGTGAAGTATGTCTCCTCACATATAGAAATCATCCCCAGCCCGTGCAGTGCAGTATGTCTCCTCACATATAGAAATTACCCTCAGCCCATGCAGTGCAGTATGTCTCCTCACATATAGAAATCATCCCCAGTCCGTGCAGTGTAATATGTCTCCTCACATATAGAAATCATCCCCAGCCCCTGCAGTGTAATATGTCTCCTCACATATAGAAATCATCCCCAGCCCCTGCAGTGTAATATGTCTCCTCACATATAGAAATCATCCCCAGCCCCTGCAGTGTAATATGTCTCCTCACATATAGAAATCATCCCCAGCCCCTGCAGTGTAATATGTCTCCTCACATACAGAAATCATCCCCAGCCCCTGCAGTGTAATATGTCTCCTCACATATAGAAATTATCCCCAGCCCGTGCAGTGTAATATGTCTCCTCACATATAGAAATCATCCCCAACCCCTGCAGTGTAATATGTCTCCTCACATATAGAAATAATCCCCAGGCCCTGCAGTGTAATATGTCTCCTCACATATAGAAATAATCCCCAGCCCCTGCAGTGCAATATGTCTCCTCACATATAGAAATCATCCCCAGCCCCTGCAGTGTAATATGTCTCCTCACATATAGAAATCATCACCAGCCCCTGCAGTGTTATATGTCTCCTCACATATAGAAATCATCCCCAGCCCCTGCAGTGTAATATGTCTCCTCACATATAGAAATCATCCCCAGCCCCTGCAGTGTAATATGTCTCCTCACATATAGAAATCATCCCCAGCCCCTGCAGTGTAATATGTCTCCTCACATATAGAAATCATCCCAGCCCCTGCAGTGTAATATGTCTCCTCACATATAGAAATCATCCCCAGCCCGTGCAGTGTAATATGTCTCCTCACATATAGAAATCATCCCCAGCCCGTGCAGTATGTCTCCTCACATATAGAAATCATCCCCAGCCCCTGCAGTGCAGTATGTCTCCTCACATATAGAAGTCATCCCCAGCCTGTGCAGTGCAGTATGTCTCCTCACATATAGAAATCATCCCCAGCCCGTGCAGTGTAATATGTCTCCTCACATATAGAAATCATCCCCAGCCCGTGCAGTGCAGTATGTCTCCTCACATATAGAAATCATCCCCAGCCCCTGCAGTGCAGTATGTCTCCTCACATATAGAAATCATCCCCAGCCCGTGCAGTGCAGCATGTCTCCTCACATATAGAAATCATCCCCAGCCTGTGCAGTGTAATATGTCTCCTCATATATAGAAATCATCCTCAGCCCCTGCAGTGCAGTGTAATATGTCTCCTCACATATAGAAATCATCCCCAGCCCCTGCAGTGTAATATGTCTCCTCACATATAGAAATCATCCCCAGCCCCTGCAGTGCAGTATGTCTCCTCACATATAAAAATCATCCCCAGCCCGTGCAGTGTAATATGTCTCCTCACATATAGAAATCATCCCCAGCCCGTGCAGTGTAATATGTCTCCTCACATATAGAAATCATCCCCAGACCCTGCAGTATGTCTCCTCACATATAGAAATCATCCCCAGCCCGTGCAGTGCAGTATGTCTCCTCACATATAGAAATCATCCCCAGCCCCTGCAGTGTAATATGTCTCCTCACATATAGAAATCATCCCCAGCCCGTGCAGTGTAATATGTCTCCTCACATATAGAAATCATCCCCAGACCCTGCAGTGCAGTATGTCTCCTCACATATAGAAATCATCCCCAGCCCGTGCAGTGCAGTATGTCTACTCACATATAGAAATCATCCCCAGCCCGTGCAGTGTAATATGTCTCCTCACATATAGAAGTCATCCCCAGCCCCTGCACTGTAATATGTCTCCTCACATATAGAAATCATCCCCAGCCCCTGCAGTGCAGTATGTCTCCTCACACATAGAAATCATCCCCAGCCTGTGCAGTATGTCTCCTCACATATAGAAATCATCCCCAGCCCCTGCAGTGTAATGTCTCCTCACATATAGAAATCATCCCCAGCCCCTGCAGTGTAATATGTCTCCTCACATATAGAAATCATCCCCAGCCCCTGCAGTGCAGTATGTCTCCTCACATATAGAAATCATCCCCAGCCCCTGCAGTGCAGTATGTCTCCTCACATATAGAAATCATCCCCAGCCCCTGCAGTGTAATATGTCTCCTCACATATAGAAATCACCCCCAGCCCGTGCAGTGCAGTATGTCTCCTCACATATAGAAATCATCCCCAGCCCCTGCAGTGTAATACGTCTCCTCACATATAGAAATCATCCCCAGCCCCTGCAGTGTAATATGTCTCCTCACATATAGAAATCATCCCCAGCCCCTGCAGTGTAATATGTCTCCTCACATATAGAAATCATCACCAGCCCCTGCAGTGTTATATGTCTCCTCACATATAGAAATCATCCCCAGGCTGTGCAGTGTAATATGTCTCCTCACATATAGAAATCATCCCCAGCCCGTGCAGTGTAATATGTCTCCTCACATATAGAAATCATCCCCAGCCCGTGCAGTGCAGTATGTCTCCTCACATATAGAAATCATCCCCAGGCCGTGCAGTGTAATATGTCTCCTCACATATAGAAATCATCCCCAGCCCGTGCAGTGTAGTATGTCTCCTCACATATAGAAATCATCCCCAGCCCCTGCAGTGCAGTATGTCTCCTCACATATAGAAATCATCCCCAGCCCGTGCAGTGCAGTATGTCTCCTCACATATAGAAATCATCCCCAGCCCCTGCAGTGTAATATGTCTCCTCACATATAGAAATCATCCCCAGCCCCTGCAGTGCAGTATGTCTCCTCACATATAGAAATCATCCCCAGTCCGTGCAGTGCAGTATGTCTACTCACATATAGAAATCATCCCCAGCCCGTGCAGTGTAATATGTCTCCTCACATATAGAAGTCATCCCCAGCCCCTGCACTGTAATATGTCTCCTCACATATAGAAATCATCCCCAGCCCCTGCAGTGCAGTATGTCTCCTCACACATAGAAATCATCCCCAGCCTGTGCAGTATGTCTCCTCACATATAGAAATCATCCCCAGCCCCTGCAGTGTAATATGTCTCCTCACATATAGAAATCATCCCCAGCCCCTGCAGTGTAATATGTCTCCTCACATATAGAAATCATCCCCAGCCCCTGCAGTGCAGTATGTCTCCTCACATATAGAAATCATCCCCAGCCCCTGCAGTGCAGTATGTCTCCTCACATATAGAAATCATCCCCAGCCCCTGCAGTGTAATATGTCTCCTCACATATAGAAATCACCCCCAGCCCGTGCAGTGCAGTATGTCTCCTCACATATAGAAATCATCCCCAGCCCCTGCAGTGTAATACGTCTCCTCACATATAGAAATCATCCCCAGCCCCTGCAGTGTAATATGTCTCCTCACATATAGAAATCATCCCCAGCCCCTGCAGTGTAATATGTCTCCTCACATATAGAAATCATCACCAGCCCCTGCAGTGTTATATGTCTCCTCACATATAGAAATCATCCCCAGGCTGTGCAGTGTAATATGTCTCCTCACATATAGAAATCATCCCCAGCCCGTGCAGTGTAATATGTCTCCTCACATATAGAAATCATCCCCAGCCCGTGCAGTGCAGTATGTCTCCTCACATATAGAAATCATCCCCAGGCCGTGCAGTGTAATATGTCTCCTCACATATAGAAATCATCCCCAGCCCGTGCAGTGTAGTATGTCTCCTCACATATAGAAATCATCCCCAGCCCCTGCAGTGCAGTATGTCTCCTCACATATAGAAATCATCCCCAGCCCGTGCAGTGCAGTATGTCTCCTCACATATAGAAATCATCCCCAGCCCCTGCAGTGTAATATGTCTCCTCACATATAGAAATCATCCCCAGCCCCTGCAGTGCAGTATGTCTCCTCACATATAGAAATCATCCCCAGTCCGTGCAGTGCAGTATGTCTCCTCACATATAGAAATCATCCCCAGCCCCTGCAGTGTAATATGTCTTCTCACATATAGAAATCATCCCCAGCCCGTGCAGTGTAATATGTCTCCTCACATATAGAAATCATCCCCAGCCCGTGCAGTGCAGTATGTCTCCTCACATATAGAAATCATCTCCAGCCTGTGCAGTGTAATATGTCTCCTCACATATAGAAATCATCCCCAGCCCGTGCAGTGTAATATGTCTCCTCACATATAGAAATCATCCCCAGCCCGTGCAGTGTAATATGTCTCCTCACATATAGAAATCATCTCCAGCCTGTGCAGTGTAATATGTCTCCTCACATATAGAAATCATCCCCAGCCCCTGCAGTGCAGTATGTCTCCTCACATATAGAAATCATCCCCAGCCCCTGCAGTGCAGTATAATATGTCTCCTCACATATAGAAATCATCCCCAGCCCCTGCAGTGTAATATGTCTCCTCACATATAGAAATCATCCCCAGCCCCTGCAGTGCAGTATAATATGTCTCCTCACATATAGAAATCATCCCCAGCCCCTGCAGTGCAGTATAATATGTCTCCTCACATATAGAAATCATCCCCAGCCCCTGCAGTGCAGTATGTCTCCTCACATATAGAAATCATCCCCAGCCCGTGCAGTGTAATATGTATCCTCACATATAGAAATCATCCCCAGCCCCTGCAGTGTAATATGTCTCCTCACATATAGAAATCATCCCCAACCCGTGCAGTGCAGTATGTCTCCTCACATATAGAAATCATCCCCAGCCCGTGCAGTGTAATATGTCTCCTCACATATAGAAATCATCCCCAGCCCCTGCAGTGTAATATGTCTCCTCACATATAGAAATCATCCCCAGCCCGTGCAGTGTAATATGTCTCCTCACATATAGAAATCATCCCCAGCCCGTGCAGTGCAGTATGTCTCCTCACATATAGAAATCATCCCCAGCCCGTGCAGTGCAGTATGTCTCCTCACATATAGAAATCATCCCCAGCCCGTGCAGTGTAATATGTCTCCTCACATATAGAAATCATCCCCAGCCCCTGCAGTGTAATATGTCTCCTCACATATAGAAATCATCCCCAGCCCCTGCAGTGCAGTATAATATGTCTCCTCACATATAGAAATCATCCCCAGCCCCTGCAGTGTAATATGTCTCCTCACATATAGAAATCATCCCCAGCCCCTGCAGTGTAATATGTCTCCTAACATATAGAAATCATCCCCAGCCCCTGCAGTGTAATATGTCTCCTCACATATAGAAATCATCCCCAGCCCGTGCAGTGTAATATGTCTCCTCACATATAGAAATCATCCCCAGCCTGTGCAGTGTAATATGTCTCCTCACATATAGAAATCATCCCCAGCCCGTGCAGTGTAATATGTCTCCTCACATATAGAAATCATCCCCAGCCCGTGCAGATAATATGTCTCCTCACATATAGAAATCATCCCCAGCCTGTGCAGTGCAGTATGTCTCCTCACATATAGAAATCATCCCTAGCCCGTGCAGTGTAATATGTCTCCTCACATATAGAAATCACCCCCAGCCCCTGCAGTGCAGTATGTCTCCTCACATATAGAAATCATCCCCAGCCTGTGCAGTGCAGTATGTCTCCTCACATATAGAAATCATCCCCAGTCCGTGCAATGTAATATGTCTCCTCACATATAGAAATCATCCCCAGCCCCTGCAGTGTAATATGTCTCCTCACATATAGAAATCATCCCCAGCCCCTGCAGTGTAATATGTCTCCTCACATATAGAAATCATCCCCAACCCGTGCAGTGCAGTATGTCTCCTCACATATAGAAATCATCCCCAGCCCGTGCAGTGTAATATGTCTCCTCACATATAGAAATCATCCCCAGCCCCTGCAGTGTAATATGTCTCCTCACATATAGAAATCATCCCCAGCCCCTGCAGTGTAATATGTCTCCTCACATATAGAAATCATCCCCAACCCGTGCAGTGCAGTATGTCTCCTCACATATAGAAATCATCCCCAGCCCGTGCAGTGTAATATGTCTCCTCACATATAGAAATCATCCCCAGCCCCTGCAGTGTAATATGTCTCCTCACATATAGAAATCATCCCCAGCCCCTGCAGTGTAATATGTCTCCTCACATATAGAAATCATCCCCAGCCCCTGCAGTGTAATATGTCTCCTCACATATAGAAATCATCCCCAGCCCGTGCAGTGTAATATGTCTCCTCACATATAGAAATCATCCCCAGCCCCTGCAGTGTAATATGTCTCCTCACATATAGAAATCATCCCCAGCCCCTGCAGTGTAATATGTCTCCTCACATATAGAAATCATCCCCAGCCCGTGCAGTGTAATATGTCTCCTCACATATAGAAATCATCCCCAGCCCGTGCAGTGTAGTATGTCTCCTCACATATAGAAATCATCCCCAGCCCCTGCAGTGTAATATGTCTCCTCACATATAGAAATCATCCCCAGCCCGTGCAGTGCAGTATGTCTCCTCACATATAGAAATCATCCCCAGCCCGTGCAGTGTAATATGTCTCCTCACATATAGAAATCATCCCCAGCCCCTGCAGTGCAGTATGTCTCCTCACATATAGAAATCATCCCCAGCCCGTGCAGTGTAATATGTCTCCTGACATATAGAAATCATCCCCAGCCCCTGCAGTGCAGTATGTCTCCTCACATATAGAAATCATCCCCAGCCCGTGCAGTGTAATATGTCTCCTCACATATAGAAATCATCCCCAGCCCCTGCAGTGTAATATGTCTCCTCACATATAGAAATCATCCCCAGCCCGTGCAGTGTAATATGTCTCCTCACATATAGAAATCATCCCCAGCCCCTGCAGTGTAATATGTCTCCTCACATATAGAAATCATCCCCAGCCCGTGCAGTGCAGTATGTTTCCTCACATATAGAAATCATCCCCAGCCCGTGCAGAGTAGTATGTCTCCTCACATATAGAAATCATCCCCAGCCCGTGCAGTGCAGTATGTCTCCTCAGATATAGAAATCATCCCCAGCCCCTGCAGTGTAATATGTCTCCTCACATATAGAAATCATCCCCAGCCCGTGCAGTGTAATATGTCTCCTCACATATAGAAATCATCCCCAGCCCGTGCAGTGCAATATGTCTACTCACATATAGAAATCATCCCCAGACCCTGCAGTGCAGTATAATATGTCTCCTCACATATAGAAATCATCCCCAGCCCCTGCAGTGCAGTATGTCTCCTCACCTATAGAAATCATCCCCAGCCCGTGCAGTGTAATATGTCTCCTCACATATAGAAATCATCCCCATCCCCTGCAGTGAAGTATGTCTCCTCACATATAGAAATCATCCCCAGCCCGTGCAGTGCAGTATGTCTCCTCACATATAGAAATTACCCTCAGCCCATGCAGTGCAGTATGTCTCCTCACATATAGAAATCATCCCCAGTCCGTGCAGTGTAATATGTCTCCTCACATATAGAAATCATCCCCAGCCCCTGCAGTGTAATATGTCTCCTCACATATAGAAATCATCCCCAGCCCCTGCAGTGTAATATGTCTCCTCACATATAGAAATCATCCCCAGCCCCTGCAGTGTAATATGTCTCCTCACATATAGAAATCATCCCCAGCCCCTGCAGTGTAATATGTCTCCTCACATACAGAAATCATCCCCAGCCCCTGCAGTGTAATATGTCTCCTCACATATAGAAATTATCCCCAGCCCGTGCAGTGTAATATGTCTCCTCACATATAGAAATCATCCCCAACCCCTGCAGTGTAATATGTCTCCTCACATATAGAAATAATCCCCAGGCCCTGCAGTGTAATATGTCTCCTCACATATAGAAATAATCCCCAGCCCCTGCAGTGCAATATGTCTCCTCACATATAGAAATCATCCCCAGCCCCTGCAGTGTAATATGTCTCCTCACATATAGAAATCATCACCAGCCCCTGCAGTGTTATATGTCTCCTCACATATAGAAATCATCCCCAGCCCCTGCAGTGTAATATGTCTCCTCACATATAGAAATCATCCCCAGCCCCTGCAGTGTAATATGTCTCCTCACATATAGAAATCATCCCCAGCCCCTGCAGTGTAATATGTCTCCTCACATATAGAAATCATCCCAGCCCCTGCAGTGTAATATGTCTCCTCACATATAGAAATCATCCCCAGCCCGTGCAGTGTAATATGTCTCCTCACATATAGAAATCATCCCCAGCCCGTGCAGTATGTCTCCTCACATATAGAAATCATCCCCAGCCCCTGCAGTGCAGTATGTCTCCTCACATATAGAAGTCATCCCCAGCCTGTGCAGTGCAG
This sequence comes from Hyla sarda, assembly GCF_029499605.1. Taxonomy (NCBI): domain Eukaryota; kingdom Metazoa; phylum Chordata; class Amphibia; order Anura; family Hylidae; genus Hyla; species Hyla sarda. The sequence continues at coordinate 49,903,385 of NC_079190.1, forward strand.
TATGTCTCCTCACATATAGAAATCATCCCCAGCCCGTGCAGTGTAATATGTCTCCTCACATATAGAAATCATCCCCAGCCCGTGCAGTGCAGTATGTCTCCTCACATATAGAAATCATCCCCAGCCCCTGCAGTGCAGTATGTCTCCTCACATATAGAAATCATCCCCAGCCCGTGCAGTGCAGCATGTCTCCTCACATATAGAAATCATCCCCAGCCTGTGCAGTGTAATATGTCTCCTCACATATAGAAATCATCCTCAGCCCCTGCAGTGCAGTGTAATATGTCTCCTCACATATAGAAATCATCCCCAGCCCCTGCAGTGTAATATGTCTCCTCACATATAGAAATCATCCCCAGCCCCTGCAGTGCAGTATGTCTCCTCACATATAGAAATCATCCCCAGCCCGTGCAGTGTAATATGTCTCCTCACATATAGAAATCATCCCCAGCCCGTGCAGTGTAATATGTCTCCTCACATATAGAAATCATCCCCAGACCCTGCAGTATGTCTCCTCACATATAGAAATCATCCCCAGCCCGTGCAGTGCAGTATGTCTCCTCACATATAGAAATCATCCCCAGCCCCTGCAGTGTAATATGTCTCCTCACATATAGAAATCATCCCCAGCCCGTGCAGTGTAATATGTCTCCTCACATATAGAAATCATCCCCAGACCCTGCAGTGCAGTATGTCTCCTCACATATAGAAATCATCCCCAGCCCGTGCAGTGCAGTATGTCTACTCACATATAGAAATCATCCCCAGCCCGTGCAGTGTAATATGTCTCCTCACATATAGAAGTCATCCCCAGCCCCTGCACTGTAATATGTCTCCTCACATATAGAAATCATCCCCAGCCCCTGCAGTGCAGTATGTCTCCTCACACATAGAAATCATCCCCAGCCTGTGCAGTATGTCTCCTCACATATAGAAATCATCCCCAGCCCCTGCAGTGTAATATGTCTCCTCACATATAGAAATCATCCCCAGCCCCTGCAGTGTAATATGTCTCCTCACATATAGAAATCATCCCCAGCCCCTGCAGTGCAGTATGTCTCCTCACATATAGAAATCATCCCCAGCCCCTGCAGTGTAATATGTCTCCTCACATATAGAAATTATCCCCAGCCCGTGCAGTGTAATATGTCTCCTCACATATAGAAATCATCCCCAACCCCTGCAGTGTAATATGTCTCCTCACATATAGAAATAATCCCCAGGCCCTGCAGTGTAATATGTCTCCTCACATATAGAAATAATCCCCAGCCCCTGCAGTGCAATATGTCTCCTCACATATAGAAATCATCCCCAGCCCCTGCAGTGTAATATGTCTCCTCACATATAGAAATCATCACCAGCCCCTGCAGTGTTATATGTCTCCTCACATATAGAAATCATCCCCAGCCCCTGCAGTGTAATATGTCTCCTCACATATAGAAATCATCCCCAGCCCCTGCAGTGTAATATGTCTCCTCACATATAGAAATCATCCCCAGCCCCTGCAGTGTAATATGTCTCCTCACATATAGAAATCATCCCAGCCCCTGCAGTGTAATATGTCTCCTCACATATAGAAATCATCCCCAGCCCGTGCAGTGTAATATGTCTCCTCACATATAGAAATCATCCCCAGCCCGTGCAGTATGTCTCCTCACATATAGAAATCATCCCCAGCCCCTGCAGTGCAGTATGTCTCCTCACATATAGAAGTCATCCCCAGCCCCTGCAGTGTAATATGTCTCCTCACATATAGAAATCATCCCCAGCCCGTGCAGTGTAATATGTCTCCTCACATATAGAAATCATCCCCAGCCCGTGCAGTGCAGTATGTCTCCTCACATATAGAAATCATCCCCAGCCCCTGCAGTGCAGTATGTCTCCTCACATATAGAAATCATCCCCAGCCCGTGCAGTGCAGCATGTCTCCTCACATATAGAAATCATCCCCAGCCTGTGCAGTGTAATATGTCTCCTCACATATAGAAATCATCCTCAGCCCCTGCAGTGCAGTGTAATATGTCTCCTCACATATAGAAATCATCCCCAGCCCCTGCAGTGTAATATGTCTCCTCACATATAGAAATCATCCCCAGCCCCTGCAGTGCAGTATGTCTCCTCACATATAGAAATCATCCCCAGCCCGTGCAGTGTAATATGTCTCCTCACATATAGAAATCATCCCCAGCCCGTGCAGTGTAATATGTCTCCTCACATATAGAAATCATCCCCAGACCCTGCAGTATGTCTCCTCACATATAGAAATCATCCCCAGCCCGTGCAGTGCAGTATGTCTCCTCACATATAGAAATCATCCCCAGCCCCTGCAGTGTAATATGTCTCCTCACATATAGAAATCATCCCCAGCCCGTGCAGTGTAATATGTCTCCTCACATATAGAAATCATCCCCAGACCCTGCAGTGCAGTATGTCTCCTCACATATAGAAATCATCCCCAGCCCGTGCAGTGCAGTATGTCTACTCACATATAGAAATCATCCCCAGCCCGTGCAGTGTAATATGTCTCCTCACATATAGAAGTCATCCCCAGCCCCTGCACTGTAATATGTCTCCTCACATATAGAAATCATCCCCAGCCCCTGCAGTGCAGTATGTCTCCTCACACATAGAAATCATCCCCAGCCTGTGCAGTATGTCTCCTCACATATAGAAATCATCCCCAGCCCCTGCAGTGTAATATGTCTCCTCACATATAGAAATCATCCCCAGCCCCTGCAGTGTAATATGTCTCCTCACATATAGAAATCATCCCCAGCCCCTGCAGTGCAGTATGTCTCCTCACATATAGAAATCATCCCCAGCCCCTGCAGTGCAGTATGTCTCCTCACATATAGAAATCATCCCCAGCCCCTGCAGTGTAATATGTCTCCTCACATATAGAAATCACCCCCAGCCCGTGCAGTGCAGTATGTCTCCTCACATATAGAAATCATCCCCAGCCCCTGCAGTGTAATACGTCTCCTCACATATAGAAATCATCCCCAGCCCCTGCAGTGTAATATGTCTCCTCACATATAGAAATCATCCCCAGCCCCTGCAGTGTAATATGTCTCCTCACATATAGAAATCATCACCAGCCCCTGCAGTGTTATATGTCTCCTCACATATAGAAATCATCCCCAGGCTGTGCAGTGTAATATGTCTCCTCACATATAGAAATCATCCCCAGCCCGTGCAGTGTAATATGTCTCCTCACATATAGAAATCATCCCCAGCCCGTGCAGTGCAGTATGTCTCCTCACATATAGAAATCATCCCCAGGCCGTGCAGTGTAATATGTCTCCTCACATATAGAAATCATCCCCAGCCCGTGCAGTGTAGTATGTCTCCTCACATATAGAAATCATCCCCAGCCCCTGCAGTGCAGTATGTCTCCTCACATATAGAAATCATCCCCAGCCCGTGCAGTGCAGTATGTCTCCTCACATATAGAAATCATCCCCAGCCCCTGCAGTGTAATATGTCTCCTCACATATAGAAATCATCCCCAGCCCCTGCAGTGCAGTATGTCTCCTCACATATAGAAATCATCCCCAGTCCGTGCAGTGCAGTATGTCTCCTCACATATAGAAATCATCCCCAGCCCCTGCAGTGTAATATGTCTTCTCACATATAGAAATCATCCCCAGCCCCTGCAGTGTAATATGTCTCCTCACATATAGAAATCATCCCCAGCCCGTGCAGTGTAATATGTCTCCTCACAAATAGAAATCATCCCCAGACCCTGCAGTGCAGTATGTCTCCTCACATATAGAAATCATCCCCAGCCCGTGCAGTGCAGTATGTCTACTCACATATAGAAATCATCCCCAGCCCGTGCAGTGTAATATGTCTCCTCACATATAGAAGTCATCCCCAGCCCCTGCACTGTAATATGTCTCCTCACATATAGAAATCATCCCCAGCCCCTGCAGTGTAATATGTCTCCTCACATATAGAAATCATCCCCAGCCCCTGCAGTGTAATATGTCTCCTCACATATAGAAATCATCCCCAGCCCCTGCAGTGCAGTATGTCTCCTCACATATAGAAATCATCCCCAGCCCGTGCAGTGCAGTATGTCTCCTCACACATAGAAATCATCCCCAGCCCCTGCAGTGTAATATGTCTCCTCACATATAGAAATCACCCCCAGCCCGTGCAGTGCAGTATGTCTCCTCACATATAGAAATCATCCCCAGCCCCTGCAGTGCAGTATGTCTCCTCACATATAGAAATCATGCCCAGCCCCTGCAGTGTAATATGTCTCCTCACATATAGAAATCATCCCCAGCCCCTGCAGTGCAGTATGTCTCCTCACATATAGAAATCATCACCAGCCCCTGCAGTGTTATATGTCTCCTCACATATAGAAATCATCCCCAGGCTGTGCAGTGTAATATGTCTCCTCACATATAGAAATCATCCCCAGCCCGTGCAGTGTAATATGTCTCCTCACATATAGAAATCATCCCCAGCCCGTGCAGTGCAGTATGTCTCCTCACATATAGAAATCATCCCCAGGCCGTGCAGTGTAATATGTCTCCTCACATATAGAAATCATCCCCAGCCCGTGCAGTGTAGTATGTCTCCTCACATATAGAAATCATCCCCAGCCCCTGCAGTGCAGTATGTCTCCTTGTCACGATGCCGGCTGGCAGGAGGTGGATCCTCTGTGCCAGAGAGGGATTGGCGTGGACCGTGCTAGTGGACCGGTTCTAAGTCACTACTGGTTTTCACCAGAGCCCGCCGCAAAGCGGGATGGTCTTGCTGCGGCGGTAGTGACCAGGTCGTATCCACTAGCAACGGCTCAACCTCTCTGGCTGCTGAAGATAGGCGCGGTACAAGGGAGTAGACAGAAGCAAGGTCGGACGTAGCAGAAGGTCGGGGCAGGCAGCAAGGATCGTAGTCAGGGGCAACGGCAGGAGGTCTGGAACACAGGCTAGGAACACACAAGGAAACGCTTTCACTGGCACAATGGCAACAAGATCCGGCGAGGGAGTGAAGGGGAAGTGAGGTATAAATAGGGAGTGCACAGGTGAACACACTAATTGGAACCACTGCGCCAATCAGCGGCGCAGTGGCCCTTTAAATCGCAGAGACCCGGCGCGCGCGCGCCCTAGGGAGCGGGGCCGCGCGCGCCGGGACAGGACAGACGGAGAGCGAGTCAGGTACGGGAGCCGGGATGCGCATCGCGAGCGGGCGCCACCCGCATCGCGAATCGCATCCCGGCTGGAGACGGTATCGCAGTGCACCGGGTCAGTGGAGCTGCCCGGAGCGCTGCGGTAGCGAGGGTGAAGCGAGCGCTCCGGGGAGGAGCGGGGACCCGGAGCGCTCGGCGTAACAGTACCCCCCCCCTTGGGTCTCCCCCTCTTCTTAGAGCCTGAGAACCTGAGGAGCAGACTTTTGTCTAGGATATTGTCCTCAGGTTCCCAGGATCTTTCTTCAGGACCACAACCCTTCCAATCGACCAGGAAAAAGGTTTTCCCTCTGACCTTCTTGGAGGCCAGTATTTCTTTAACGGAGAAGATGTCCGAGGAGCCGGAAACAGGAGTGGGAGAAACAAACTTAGGAGAGAAACGGTTGATGATAAGTGGTTTAAGAAGAGAAACGTGAAAGGCATTAGGAATTCGAAGAGAAGGAGGAAGAAGAAGTTTGTAAGAGACAGGATTAATCTGGCACAAGATTTTGAAAGGACCAAGATAGCGTGGTCCCAATTTGTAGCTAGGGACACGGAAGCGGACATATTTAGCGGAGAGCCATACCTTGTCTCCAGGAGAAAAAATGGGGGGAGCTCTTCTTTTTCTATCAGCAAACTTCTTCATGCGTGATGAGGCCTGTAAAAGAGAATTTTGGGTCTCTTTCCATATGGTGGAAAGATCACGAGATATTTCATCCACAGCGGGCAAACCAGAGGGCAAGGGAGTAGGGAGGGGGGGAAGAGGGTGACGGCCGTACACCACAAAAAATGGGGATTTGGAGGAGGATTCAGAGATTCTGAAGTTATACGAAAATTCGGCCCATGGTAGAAGATCTGCCCAGTCATCCTGGCGGGAGGAAACAAAATGGCGTAAATAATCACCCAGGACCTGGTTAATTCTTTCTACTTGCCCATTGGATTGAGGATGATATGCAGAGGAAAAGTTTAATTTAATCTTGAGTTGTTTACAGAGAGCCCTCCAGAATTTTGACACGAATTGGACGCCTCTATCCGAGACGATCTGCGTGGGCAACCCGTGAAGACGAAAAATGTGTACAAAAAATTGTTTTGCCAACTGAGGCGCTGAAGGAAGACCAGGAAGAGGGATGAAATGTGCCATCTTGGAGAATCGATCAACGACCACCCAAACAACAGTGTTGCCACGGGATGGGGGTAAGTCCGTAATAAAGTCCATACCAATCAGAGACCAAGGCTGTTCGGGGACAGGCAGAGGATGAAGAAGACCAGCGGGCTTCTGGTGAGGAGTCTTATCCCGGGCACAAACAGTGCAGGCTCGTACAAAATCCACAACATCCGTCTCCAGAGTCGGCCACCAATAGAAACGAGAGATGAGTTGCACGGATTTCTTGATACCCGCATGACCTGCGAGATGGGAGGAGTGACCCCATTTGAGGATTCCGAGGCGTTGGCGTGGAGAAACGAAGGTCTTCCCTGGAGGAGTTTGCCTGATGGAGGCTGGAGAAGTGGAGATCAGGCAGTCAGGGGGGATGATGTGTTGCGGAGAGAGCTCTACTTCCGAGGCATCCGAGGAACGAGAGAGAGCATCGGCCCTAATGTTCTTATCGGCAGGCCGAAAGTGAATTTCAAAATTAAATCGGGCAAAGAACAGAGACCACCTGGCCTGGCGAGGATTCAGCCGTTGGGCAGACTGGAGATAGGAGAGGTTCTTGTGATCGGTGTAAATAATAACTGGAAATCTTGATCCCTCCAACAGATGCCTCCATTCCTCAAGTGCTAATTTAATGGCTAGAAGCTCTCGGTCCCCGATGGAGTAGTTCCTCTCAGCTGGAGAGAAGGTCCTAGAAAAAAAACCACAAGTAACAGCATGCCCGGAAGAATTTTTCTGTAGAAGGACCGCTCCAGCTCCTACAGAGGAGGCATCAACCTCCAATAGGAAGGGTTTAGATGGGTCAGGTCTGGAGAGCACGGGAGCCGAAGAAAAGGCAGACTTGAGCTGTTTAAAGGCGTCTTCCGCTTGAGGAGGCCATGACTTAGGATTGGCATTCTTTTTGGTTAAAGCCACGATAGGAGCCACAATGGTGGAAAAATGTGGAATGAATTGTCTGTAATAATTGGCGAACCCCAAAAAACGTTGGATAGCACGAAGTCCGGAGGGGCGTGGCCAATCTAAGACGGCAGAGAGTTTGTCTGGATCCATTTGTAGTCCCTGGCCAGAGACCAAGTATCCTAGGAAAGGAAGAGATTGACATTCAAACAGACATTTCTCCATTTTGGCATACAGTTGATTGTCACGAAGTCTCTGAAGAACCATGCGGACATGCTGGCGGTGTTCTTCTAGGTTGGCAGAAAAAATCAGGATATCGTCCAGATATACAACAACACAGGAATATAAGAGATCACGAAAGATTTCATTAACAAAGTCTTGGAAGACGGCAGGGGCGTTGCACAGGCCAAAGGGCATGACCAGATACTCAAAGTGTCCATCTCTGGTGTTAAATGCCGTTTTCCATTCATCCCCCTCTCTGATGCGAATGAGATTATAGGCACCTCTTAAGTCCAGTTTGGTAAAGATGTGGGCACCTTGGAGGCGATCAAAGAGTTCAGAGATGAGAGGTAGGGGGTAGCGGTTTTTTACAGTGATTTTATTAAGACCGCGGTAGTCAATGCAAGGACGTAGAGAGCCATCTTTTTTGGACACAAAGAAAAATCCGGCTCCGGCAGGAGAGGAAGATTTGCGGATAAAGCCCTTCTTTAAATTTTCCTGGATATACTCAGACATAGCAAGAGTCTCTGGGACAGAGAGAGGATAAATTCTGCCCCGGGGTGGAGTAGTACCCGGGAGGAGGTCAATGGGACAGTCATAAGGCCTGTGAGGAGGTAAAGTCTCAGCTTGTTTTTTGCAAAAAACATCCGCAAAGTCCATATAGGCCTTAGGGAGACCGGTTACAGGAGGCACCACAGGGTCACGGCAGGGAGTACTGGGAACCGGTTTAAGACAGTCCTTGGAACAAGAGGGGCCCCAACTCTTGATCTCCCCAGTGGACCAATCCAGGGTAGGGGAGTGGTATTGAAGCCAGGGTAGTCCAAGGAGAATTTCGGAAGTGCAATTGGGGAGGACCAAAAACTCAATTTTTTCATGGTGAGATCCGATGCACATTAGGAGGGGCTCCGTGCGGAAACGTATGGTACAGTCCAATCTTTCATTGTTAACACAATTGATGTAGAGAGGTCTGGCGAGACTGGTCAGCGGGATGTTGAACCTGTTGGTGAGAGAGGCCAAAATAAAATTTCCTGCAGATCCGGAATCCAAGAAGGCCATAGTAGAGAAGGAGAAGGTAGAGGCGGATACCCGCACAGGCACAGTAAGACGTGGAGAAGCAGAGTTGACATCAAGGGCTGTCTCACCTTTGTGCGGGGTCAGCGTACGTCTTTCCAGGCGGGGAGGACGGATAGGACAATCCTTCAGGAAGTGTTCGGTACCGGCACAGTACAGGCAGAGATTCTCCATGCGGCGTCGTGTCCTCTCTTGAGGTGTCAGGCGAGACCGGTCAACCTGCATAGCCTCCACGGCGGGAGGCACAGGAACGGATTGCAGGGGACCAGAGGAGAGAGGAGCCGGGGGGAAAAAACGCCTCGTGCGAACAAAGTCCATATCCTGGCGGAGCTCCTGACGCCTTTCGGAAAAACGCATGTCAATGCGAGTGGCTAGATGAATGAGTTCATGTAGGTTAGCAGGGATTTCTCGTGCGGCCAGAACATCTTTAATGTTGCTGGATAGGCCTTTTTTAAAGGTCGCGCAGAGGGCCTCATTATTCCAGGATAGTTCTGAAGCAAGAGTACGGAATTGTACGGCGTACTCGCCAACGGAAGAATTACCCTGGACCAGGTTCAACAGGGCAGACTCAGCAGAAGAGGCTCGGGCAGGTTCCTCAAAGACACTTCGAATTTCCGAGAAGAAGGAGTGTACAGAGGCAGTGACGGGGTCATTGCGGTCCCAGAGCGGTGTAGCCCATGACAGAGCTTTTCCAGACAGAAGGCTGACTACGAAAGCCACCTTAGACCTTTCAGTGGGAAACTGGTCCGACATCATCTCCAAGTGCAGGGAACATTGAGAAAGGAAGCCACGGCAAAATTTAGAGTCCCCATCAAATTTATCCGGCAAGGATAGTCGTAGGCCTGAAGCGGCCACTCGCTGCGGAGGAGGTGCAGGAGCTGGCGGAGGAGATGATTGCTGAAGCTGTGGTAGTAGCTGCTGTAGCATCACGGTCAGTTGAGACAGCTGGTGGCCTTGTTGCGCTATCTGTTGTGACTGCTGGGCGACCACCGTGGTGAGGTCGGCGACAACTGGCAGAGGAACTTCAGCGGGATCCATGGCCGGATCTACTGTCACGATGCCGGCTGGCAGGAGGTGGATCCTCTGTGCCAGAGAGGGATTGGCGTGGACCGTGCTAGTGGACCGGTTCTAAGTCACTACTGGTTTTCACCAGAGCCCGCCGCAAAGCGGGATGGTCTTGCTGCGGCGGTAGTGACCAGGTCGTATCCACTAGCAACGGCTCAACCTCTCTGGCTGCTGAAGATAGGCGCGGTACAAGGGAGTAGACAGAAGCAAGGTCGGACGTAGCAGAAGGTCGGGGCAGGCAGCAAGGATCGTAGTCAGGGGCAACGGCAGGAGGTCTGGAACACAGGCTAGGAACACACAAGGAAACGCTTTCACTGGCACAATGGCAACAAGATCCGGCGAGGGAGTGAAGGGGAAGTGAGGTATAAATAGGGAGTGCACAGGTGAACACACTAATTGGAACCACTGCGCCAATCAGCGGCGCAGTGGCCCTTTAAATCGCAGAGACCCGGCGCGCGCGCCCTAGGGAGCGGGGCCGCGCGCGCCGGGACAGGACAGACGGAGAGCGAGTCAGGTACGGGAGCCGGGATGCGCATCGCGAGCGGGCGCCACCCGCATCGCGAATCGCATCCCGGCTGGAGACGGTATCGCAGCGCACCGGGTCAGTGGAGCTGCCCGGAGCGCTGCGGTAGCGAGGGTGAAGCGAGCGCTCCGGGGAGGAGCGGGGACCCGGAGCGCTCGGCGTAACACTCCTCACATATAGAAATCATCCCCAGCCCGTGCAGTGCAGTATGTCTCCTCACATATAGAAATCATCCCCAGCCCCTGCAGTGTAATATGTCTCCTCACATATAGAAATCATCCCCAGCCCCTGCAGTGCAGTATGTCTCCTCACATATAGAAATCATCCCCAGTCCGTGCAGTGCAGTATGTCTCCTCACATATAGAAATCATCCTCAGCCCGTGCAGTGCAGTATGTCTCCTCACATATAGAAATCATCCCCAGCCCCTGCAGTGTAATATGTCTCCTCACATATAGAAATCATCCCCAGCCCCTGCAGTGCAGTATGTCTCCTCACATATAGAAATCATCCCCAGTCCGTGCAGTGCAGTATGTCTCCTCACATATAGAAATCATCCCCAGCCCCTGCAGTGTAATATGTCTCCTCACATATAGAAATCATCCCCAGCCCCTGCAGTGTAATATGTCTCCTCACATATAGAAATCATCCCCAGCCCGTGCAGTGTAATATGTCTCCTCACATATAGAAATCATCCCCAGCCCCTGCAGTGTAATATGTCTCCTCACATATAGAAATCATCCCCAGCCCCTGCAGTGCAGTATGTCTCCTCACATATAGAAATCATCCCCAGCCCGTGCAGTGTAATATGTCTCCTCACACATAGAAATCATCCCCAGCCCGTGCAGTGCAGTATGTCTCCTCACACATAGAAATCATCCCCAGCCCCTGCAGTGTAATATGTCTCCTCACATATAGAAATCATCCCCAGCCCCTGCAGTGCAGTATGTCTCCTCACATATAGAAATCATCCCCAGCCCCTGCAGTGCAGTATGTCTCCTCACATATAGAAATCATCCCCAGCCCCTGCAGTGTAATATGTCTCCTCACATATAGAAATCATCCCCAGCCCCTGCAGTGCAGTATGTCTCCTCACATATAGAAATCATCCCCAGACCCTGCAGTGCAGTATGTCTCCTCACATATAGAAATCATCCCCAGCCCCTGCAGTGTAATATGTCTCCTCACATATAGACATCACCCCCAGCCCGTGCAGTGCAGTATGTCTCATCACATATAGAAATCATCCCCAGCCCGTGCAGTGTAATATGTCTCCTCACATATAGAAATCATCCCCAGCCCGTGCAGTGTAATATGTCTCCTCACACATAGAAATCATCCCCAGCCCGTGCAGTGCAGTATGTCTCCTCACACATAGAAATCATCCCCAGCCCCTGCAGTGTAATATGTCTCCTCACATATAGAAATCATCCCCAGCCCCTGCAGTGCAGTATGTCTCCTCACATATAGAAATCATCCCCAGCCCCTGCAGTGCAGTATGTCTCCTCACATATAGAAATCATCCCCAGCCCCTGCAGTGTAATATGTCTCCTCACATATAGAAATCATCCCCAGCCCCTGCAGTGCAGTATGTCTCCTCACATATAGAAATCATCCCCAGACCCTGCAGTGCAGTATGTCTCCTCACATATAGAAATCATCCCCAGCCCCTGCAGTGTAATATGTCTCCTCACATATAGACATCACCCCCAGCCCGTGCAGTGCAGTATGTCTCATCACATATAGAAATCATCCCCAGCCCGTGCAGTGTAATATGTCTCCTCACATATAGAAATCATCCCCAGCCCGTGCAGTGTAATATCTCTCCTCACATATAGAAATCATCCCCAGCCCGTGCAGTGCAGTATGTCTCCTCACATTGAAAACATTATGGAGGTGAAGAGCTGTGGACGTCCTCTCCCCCCCCCCTCCCTGCTCAGTGCTTTCCCATGCAAACTTGAAACCTCCCCATGATAAATTAGGTCCTGTGTAAACAGAGCAGGGGAGGAGCTGTGTACGGCCTCATTCAGGCTCAAGCAGGAGTGCTGTGATTGGTTCAATATGTGAGTGCTGTGATTGGTAAGCAATAAGAAGGGCAGAGATTTAGCACAGTAGGGCGTGATATGGGCGTGGGGTTTGGGGGTGTTCATTATGTTACAGACTTGAGAGGAAGTAATTTTTTTCAAAGTGAAGAGGATGATGGGAGCTCAGGCTCCATAACCAGGAAGTGCTGCTATTTTCACAGTGGCATAGCATACAAACGGGATGGGGCAGACATATAATGAAAAGTGTGGTGGCATCATGGAGTCAAGGTCTAACCTGTGGCAGGTACTTATTTCAGATTTTTCACTATTGGATATCTCCTTTAAGGCAAGGACCTCCAAGGTAGTATTTTCTGAAATATTACCTGTACCACGAGCCACATCAGAGAGGCAGCGGGAGATCAGGGAGGTAAACAAGTGGCTCAGAAGCTGGTGTAAGAAGGAGGGGTTTGGGTTCATGGAGAACTGGGCTGAATTTGCTGTTGGATACCGGCTCTACCGTAGGGATGGGCTGCACCTCAATGGGGAGGGTGCAGCTGTACTTGGGGAGAAGATGGCCAGAAGGGTGGAGGAGTGCGGAGGGAGGGGTTAGAATAGTTAATAGGGATAGGCTTCATAGGAGAAAAAAAAAAACATACACCATTGAATTGCATGTTGACTAATGCCAGAAGTCTGTCCAATAACACAGAGGAACTGGAGTGGTTGATGTCTGAGGAGGATTATGACATAATGGGTATAACAGAGACTTGGTTGGACGATAGCTGTGAGTGGGCGGTCAACATACATATAGTCTATGGATCGGACAAAACGGAAAGGGGGAGGAGTTTATCTTTATGTAAAGTCCAGTCTGAAGGCCGCACTGGGAGGATATATGGGAGGGAAACGATAATGTGGAGTCATTATGAGTAGAAATATATGGAGATAAAAAAAAAAAATTCTGATAGGGGTTTGTTATAAGCCACCAAACATAATGGAAGAGGCAGAAGATCAATTACTGAGGCAAATAAACAAGGCAGCAAATCAGAATGAGGTGATAATAATGGGGGACTTTAACTATCCTGATATAAACTGGGAGACTGAGTCCTGTGAATCTTATAAAGGAAACAGATTTCTGACTATAGCTAAAGACAATTATCTGTCCCAGAGGGGGCGCCCTACTAGACTTAATATTAACCAACAGACCTGACAGAATAACTAATGTGCAGGTAAAAGGACACCTGGGAAATAGTGATCATAATATAATATAATACATTATAACTTATTCTTCAATAAGGGAAACTCTCGAGGGGCCACAAAAACAATGAACTTTAGGAAGGCAAAGTTTGACCAACCCAGAGAAGCCCTTAACAATATATAAAATGGGATAACGTCCTGGAAAAAACAAGAATACTGACACTAAATGGGGAGACTTTTAAAAATATCAGAACAAAAGGGTCAGGAATAGGAGAAACCCAATATGGATGAATAAGAACGTTAAGGGGGCAATAAATTACAAAATAAAGCATTTAAATTACTAAAAGAGGACGGCAGTGAGGAAGCATTAAAAAGATATAGAGAAAAATGTAGAATATGTAAAAAACTGATAAAAGCCCGCATAAATAGAGACAGAAAGACTCATTGCCAAAGAGAGTAAAACTAACCCCAAAATGTTATTTAACTATATGAATAGCAAAAAGGTTAAAAATGAAAGTGTAGGCCCTTTAAAACATGATAAAGAAGAAATTATAAACGGGGATCAGGAAAAAGCAAATATATTAAGCAAATTCTTCTCCACTGTATTCACCGAGGGGAAAATGAAATGCCAGGTGAAATAGAGTGTGATAAGGTAAACTCCCCGTCACAGGTCACCGGTCTAACCCAAGAAAAAAGTACAGTGCCGCCTACAAAAAATCTAAATAGACAAATCGCCAGGTCCAGATGGCATTCACCCCGTGGGATTAAGTAATGTAATAGATAGATAGATTTTTAATATTCAGGGGCTCTTTAGTAACAGGGACTGTACCCCTCCGTTGTATGTAAATTGTTTGAGAGTTTTCTAAGAGATGCTATTTTGGAGTATCTTGATACAAATAAATGTATGACCCCATATCAGCATGGGTTTATGTGGGAGATAATGAATATGCTAATAGCGGGGGCGGGCTTAGGACCCTTCACTCCAGGAGGAAGAGGCGGCCAGCCGGGGGGAGTACGACGCCTTCAAAGCGCTAGTCATGGAAGAAATACCGAGAACTTTACAGGCAAAATATCTTGGCAGCCAGTGGACCAAAATAAGTAAGTGACCCCTTGTTATAATCCTGTTTGCCCACACTATAACCCAGTTATCTCGGGCTATGAGGGTGTAAACAGATATCCTGTCCACGAGAGAGAGAGAGAGAGAGAGAGAGAGAGAGAGGAGAGAGAGAGAGAGAGAGAGAGAGAGAGAGAGAGAGAGAGAGAGAGAGAGAGAGAGAGAGAGAGAGAGAGAGAGAGAGAGAGAGAGAGAGAGAGAGAGAGAGAGAGAGATGAGATAGATAGAGAGATAATAGATATAAGATAGATATGATATAGATAGATAGGAGATAGATAGATAGACATGAGATAGATAGATATGAGATAGATAGAAAGATAGATATGAAATAGAGATAGATAGATAGATATGAGATAGATAGAAAGATAGATATGAGATAGATAGATAGATATGAGATAGATAGATAGATAGATGGATAGATAGATATGAGATAGATATGAGATAGATAGATGAGATAGATAGATAGATAGATATGAGATAGATAGATGCATATGAGATAGATAGATATGAGATAAATAGAAAGATAGATATGAGATAGATAGATATGAGATAGGATACATATGAGATATATAGATATGAGATAGATAAATATGAGATATATAGATATGAGATAGACACATATGAGATATATAGATATGAGATAGATACATATGAGATATATAGATATGAGATAGATAGATAGATATGAGATATATAGATATGAGATAGATAGATATATAGATATATATGAGATATATAGATATGAGATAGATAGATATGAGATAGAGATAGATATATAGATATGAGAGAGAAAGATATGAGATAGATTAAAAACAAAATCAACTATTTAGTTTGACCATTTTATTGTTTATTAGAAATGACCAATATGGATGAAACTAAGCAATTTAAGGCTTGTATAAAAAGAAAACTTGAAGGAATTAATCTGATCATTGATGCAATACCCAAAGCAATGGGACAAGTATAAGTTAAACTCATCTACATGCTTTATACATTTGTTCCAAAAAATAAAAACATGTAGACAAAATAATTAAGGCTCCAGCATCTGTAGGACACGGGACAAGAAAACAAGCTATTTTCAGTGCACGTTTCTGATCACCAGACATGTTTTTTTTTTAGTTAAATATCACATGAATAAAAAAAAAAAATACAATGAAAACCAACTTTGCACAGTATAAAAGGACAAATACAAAGCAAGGCAGCTATAGACAGTGATAGAGCAAGGAATAAGAATAACTGTACTTTGTTCTTTAACTGCAATAATATCACAACCAGATCCAGCTGATTATAGTCCTATGGTATGGGTAAAGGAAAGCAAGGCGCTGTAGGGGAGAGCGTAAATCAGTGGTCTCAATTGTGGCCCTCCAGATGTTGCAAACTTCAATTCCACCATTGGGAATTGAAGTTTCGCAACATCTGGAGGGCCACAATTTGAGACCACCGACGTAGATGAATAGGGAATCTATGGCAATACTGTAGGCCTAAAAACTGAGCAATGAGACTTTTAGGTTGGGTTCACACTGCGTAAAATTCGGTGCATATTTTAATTAACCATGGATTTGCCAGTAGATGCCACCCACAAAAAAAAAAAAAGAAAAAAAAACGCAGCTGCATTTCTCTGGGATATCTGCACGCAAAACACCATAGGCGCTGAAAATTTTACATTGTATGAACCCAGCCTTGTACGAAGGGATTGTCCAATGTGCTGCCCAGCTTTGGTTACGTAAAGTGCTTGTTTCGAGTATGCACAATAAACATTCATTTGTACAGTATATACACAATTTCTGTACTATTCACATTACACGTTTTGCATTAAAGCTCGGAGATGCCGCTTCTTAATATTTAGCAAATAAAGCCCTTGCTATAGAAAAAAAAAAAAGATTTTTTTTACTACTTATTTTCCATTTCCTAGGTATATACATTATAAGGCTTTACCAGTAAAATGTATGATCCAATTTTGACCTATTTATAGTTAAGGTGCAAAAATAAGGGACATTTATTATTCATTTATTAAAGGGGTTGTATGTTTGGAAAATCCTTTTTGTTTGAAGGGATCCCCTGATGATAACTTGTGATCTGGCAAAAAGTGCTGGGAGATGGTTATGATGTAAAGGGACTTCTAAAGGCACTCTTTGTAGTCACCCTTCACTCTGACTAAGGGTGGGTTCACATCACGTTTTTGCCATACTGTTTTCAATCAGTTTTTCTAAAGAAAACCGTATGGCAAAAAGACGGATGGAACAGTAGGGGAAAAAGTAAACCGTATGCGTTTTAAAACTGTATTATATTTTTAAAAGTGCAAACAGTTCCGGCCTTTTTTTTTTTTTTTTTTTTTTAAACATACGTTTTTGAAAATTTTGTCCATTTTTAATGGGAGGGGTGTTGGGTGGGGATGTTAGGATGCAAATGCACATGTGCAAAGTAAAACCGTATACGGTTTCGCCGTATGGAACCGTATACATGTGCGTTTCCCATTGACGTTCATGTTAAAAAAAAACGTATGCGGTTGCAGCACGGTTTTTAAACCGGAGTCAAAACCGTGGTTGACCATGTTTTTGTCTCTGGTTTAAAAACCGTACTGCAACCGCATACATTTTTTTTTAACAAGGACGTCAATGGGAAACGCACATGTATACAGTTCCATACGGGAAACCGTATACGGTTTTTACTTTGCACATGTGCATTTGCATCCTAAAGTCCCCACCCAACACCCCTCCCATTAAAAATGGGCAAAATTTTCAAAAACGTATGGTTTTTTTTGTTCAATAAAAACGGACAGAACTGTCTGCACTTTTAAAAACAGTATACAGTTTAAAAACGCATATGGTTTACTTTTTCCCATACTGTTCCATCTGTTTTTTTGCCATACGGGATGTGAACCCAGCCTTATAGATGAGTACCAAGAGGACCTCCTTCCATTTATTCAGAATTCCATAGGGAACTTACAACTGGATTTTCTAAACCAGACAACGCCTTTTTTATACGTCTTCATATCCTACATTTCTATATGTAGCTTCTTTTAAGGTGGGCAAGTATAACAAGTTATAATAGATTTTTTTTACAATAGCACATTTCAGGAAGTAAGTACAACATTTTTGACTTGGTATGAAAGCATAGATTTCAGGGGGGAATAGAGCCAAGAAAGACACAGACTTAGACGAAAGCTGGCCGTACACATAAGATTACTGTTCAGTGTTTTTTCTTGACTTTAAATGAGAGAGGGGCTTTACCCCTAAGGGAACAAAGGATCGGGGTGTTGAAATTGGAGATGCCCAATCCCTCCTTCCTCCTGAAAGAAAGTAGCCAGGAGAGTAGGATCAAGAGAAATTCTAGCCAAAAAATCAGACTTAACCAACTTTTATGTTTATGGCCAGCTTTAGCTACATAAAACTAGGCCCAGCTACAGCACATTAGTGATGTGCACAGAAAGCAGATCAACTTTAAAAAAAAGTCCCTCCAATAAAACTATACAAATTTGGGATTTTCAGAGCCTATGGATGATCCATATCCTGTAATATCATCCTATCCCAAATTAGCAGCAAGAATTCTGCAATTTTTTATTCTATTTTAGTTACATTTTTTTTTACTTGTTTTTATATTTTTTTAACAAATCTCCTCTAAACAACCTTCCGAATGAACTTTCTTCCTGTGATAGCATTAGTGAAATGAGCTCCTGTCCTGTGCAGCTTTAAAATCACATTAACCCTATTTGCATAGGTAAAAAAAAAGATGTTTGTCAGTTTAAATAATCTTATTTTGTATAAAATTTTCAAGTTTTATAATTATACAAGCAGTACATTCCATTACCCTCATGGCAACATCAGAAGTGAACCGGTCATTCGGGATTTGTGGGAAGGGAAGCATATCAGGATAGCGAGTCTTTAAGCTATCCACCCCATAAGCCTCCAAGGTCTGGACATCTTTAGTGAGACCTTCTAGCTGTTGGCCGTATTCTTCAATCTTTTGTGCAAGGGCCGCCGGTTTGACGTCTTTGTCAGATTTTCCTCTAACAGCATAATCCGCCGCGATCAATGCTAATTTGGTAGAGAGATAGCATTTAAAACACACCCACTCATTTGCATTCTTATGCATGTCATTTCTGGCAGCGGAAAAGTTTGCCCTAGCTTGCCTAAGCCACCTACGAGCTTCAACAGGGTTACCGACGGACTTGAATGTTGGTGGAACAAAGAAGCGCTTTGAATCATATGATCCTGAAGGGGCAGTAAATTTTTCTCGATATTGTTGTCTCTCAGATTTATGATTTGTTGCCTCTTGGTTCCAAGAAGAATAAAACCTTTGAAAGGAAGACTTTTCAGACTGAAATCTAGAAGATGGGGTGGTGTAGGTTCTTCTTGCTGTCCTTTCAACATTGATATCTACAAAGGCTTGCTTCTCTAGTCGGTTTATTTCATTTTGAAGATGTTTAAACACCTCAGTTGCTATATCCAGATTTTCTGCATTTTTATCTGGATGCCACTTTAAATACAGTCTTCTTATTATCTTCTTCCTTTCTGATTCGGGAAGCTTCCAGGCCTGTTCCATCACAAGAGTAACTTCTTTTAAAATCTCTGGTAAAGAATTTAACTTTATCTTTTTAGGTGACTGATGTTTGGAGGAGCTTGTTTTGTTACTTTCCTTGTTAGCAAATGAAGGCGCTGTCCTTGGGCCAGGGGGAGGAAATTCTGTTGGACTTGTTGGTGTTGATGGGGCACTGTCTTTGTTCGGAACACCCTCCTCTGGTCTTGAAAACTTGTACAAATCTAGTGAGCTAACTATTTTATATTCACTATAACCAATGTCTATTTGATAAAACTTCCCCAGAGAACCTGAGTTGTCATCTACTTTGTCTACTTCTTGCACAATGATGGCGTAGGTGTATGTTGGTTGGTATGAGCCAAATGAGTCTCCACCTTCAGCATCCACTAAATATCCAACATATTCACCTGGATAGAAAACATTGGTGGGGTCCATGAGCAGTGTATAGTGAATTTCTGCTGGTATTGGTGTACCAGGCATAGGAAGTTCAAGTTTTGATTGCTCAATTGAGGAGTCATATTTAACACCTAGACTGTCAAGCTTCTCATTGATCCTGTAGATGTCATTGCAACCCAACATAGCTATCAAATATGATGTGTCGGATATGAGATTGTCTGTTGCAGACTTCAAGGTCATAGCTAAAGCTAACAGGAAATTTATATCCTTACTGTCAGAGTGTTGTATGTAAAGTAATATCACTGCATGGCCGTATCGTTTCAAAAATGCAAGAGTTTCACTCCTGCTGTGAGGGATTGGGTTAAAACCCTTTACTCTTAACGTTGTTTGCAACTTTTCAAAGCAGGACACCTTTAGGCCTTCTCGTAAAGCTTTGCAGAGCTTTATGGCTTTCTCCTCATTTGCCAAAAATGCATTATCATTTTCATGCTTCATGATTCGTATAAGTCCAGTGATGAACTGATCAGAAGAAAGTAATAACTGCAGTCTGCCTTGCAAAGAACAAAGTGTACCAAACTGGCACGATTTGGGCGTTTCTTCATCCAGCTGTTCTTCAAGTATGCTGCTGAGAAGTCGCGGTCTTAACTTTTGAGGAAGAAGCATTATGATTCTTGTGTGGAAGCCATGATCCTTTCCCATGTAACACTGGCTAAGATCAACAAGCATCTGAACACCAATGTTTCCCTGAATTCTGCTCTTATAATGGGGGGCATCATCAAACACTAAAATGCTGGACTTGACCAATCTTCCATCTTGACTTGGGAGGTAAAGTGCGAGGTCACGAATATTTTCCAAGTCGTTACGTACTTTAGCAGAATCATTCTGGAGACTTTTGAGTAGGCCAGAAACCACTCTCTTTACAGTGCGCATTTCATTAGGATCCAGCTGTTTTCCTTCAGAATTCTTAAAAATACGACTAAGAACTTCAACGTACTGCTTTGTTGAAACTACATCTTCTGTGCCTAAATTCTTAAATAGCTGATGAAAGGTGCCTAACTCCAGAGGAAGTTTGTAGAGGTACGGTTTAAAATCCGACTCAAATTCCAGATTTATTACAACCTCTTCTGGCTTTAAAAGTTTCCACCCCTCTTCAACCATCACAAAAGCAACTCCTCTGAGCTGGAACTTGAACTCTTTTTTTTCTGTGCTGAGAAATTCATAGATACTCCTTAGAACCTTTACTCTTGTCTTCACAATTTCATCATCTATGGTGGTAATGTTGCATATATTTCGACAATTGTTTATCACTTTGTCAACTGAAGGATCCAAATTTACATTAAGCATTGTTAATACTTGTTCAAGCTGCTCCTGTGGACCAAGTGTACTTCCCTCTTGTTCTTTAATGGTTAGTGGGGTTGCCCTTTCAGGGAGAATTGGGCAAGATGTCCACAACAACTGCATTACATCTGTCTGTTTGAACTTTGGATTTACTTGAGCTCCATTAAATCTTATCAGGGGGAGTGTTCCATTTACCTCTTGGTACTGAGGATGAAAACGAACAAGTTCTGCTGGTGCTCGTTCAGGACACAAAAAGGGTACCATAGACAACTCTTTCAAAAAGTTTCCAGAAAACAAATCTGTTCTTTCTTGGAAAACATGATAAAGAAGGACATCCACAGTGTTTTGAAGCACTTCCTTTGTCCAACCTTCTGAATTAGCTCGCATACTGATCTCTTTTGCAAACTGCAACAACTGTTGTTGGGAAATAACATGCTTTAGGCCTATGTTGCGGAGAAATTTAATCCATGAGAGAAAGAATGCAGATTGGTTTTTTGGCTTTGTGAGTTGTTCTAGTTTTTTAAAGAATTCCAGGGGTATGAACAATTTTTCAGACAGCATGACTTCAAAAACTCTCACAGTCCGATCATAAAAGTTCTTGGCAGGTTTAAGTCGGCCACTGGCATCATGAATAAAGGCTAGGTCTTCTAGTTTTGCAAAAAGTTGCTCTTTTACTGTACAATTGTCTTCTAGGTTAGATAAGCAATTCTTTAGGTAAATCAAGTGTTCCACTTTAGCATGATAGGAGAGGTTTTCAAATTTTGGCAGAATATGTTTCAAATAAATTTCAAGATCATCAACAGGGACACATCCTAATGCAGTGTACAATTCTTTCAAATGTATCTTCTCTTCAAGAAATGCAAAGGATGATGAGTGAGACCATTTATCCACTTCAGCTGCTGGTATGGTCTTTGTAAGGACGTAACATGTGCCATATTTAGACAGGGTAACGTAACGCCCACTAACAGACTTATAGCATGGGAGGGACTTTAAAATGTTAGTTGCATCTTCTGATGTGAGGAAGTTTAAATTGCAGTTGAAATACATCAAAAGGGCATCAAAGTCATTTTCAGCAATCTTCTCAGTCCTAAATGTTGATGACTGAATCATGTGATGTATAGCTCGGAGAATGCTCATTGGGTTGTCTATATTTGCAGTATGTCCAGCCAACAAGGGAAGCAATATATTGTCTTTTGAGCAAATTTTGTTCAGCGCCAATTGAATGCAACCAGTTTTCATCAACGTATGAAACACTTTATCGCTCTGCGCATTTGGAAAGATGGCGATATGCATGAGGCTTAATGGCAATAATACATCACCGTCTGGAATGATTAACTGGCCGGGAGACACAGTGAACTTTATTCCTGGTAACAGAGCCCAATCTTTTAGGGTCTCTACAACGGCATCAAATGTAGTGGCATTGCTTTGGTCATCTTTAACATTTACGGACTCGCTGATGAAATGCCAAGCATTTTTTAGCCACGATTCACTGGCAAAGTTATCTCTCCATGATACAAAAACTTTAGTTTTGTACTCTCTGGGAAGAACGGAGGAGAGAAGGTCAGCAAAACTGTGGATGTCAAATACTTTGGCAACTTTACTTGAAAGTAAAATACTGTTATACCTCAGATACAAAGTATTCATGAACAAATCTTTTCGAGATGGGATAAGTTCATGGTAAGTGGTTAGGAATTTTGGTTGTTTTGCATCAAAAACTTGCAATACATTGTCCAAGGTAATTAGAAGTGGCAAACCTTCGATTTGTATTTCATTTTCTTCGGCATCTTTTAAGCAATAGTCTACAAGGAGCTTCAAACTATGAAACAGCTTTAGGTTGGTCTGCTGCAGGCGGCAAGGTAGTTTTCCAATGTGGCAGTTTGTGTCAGGAGACGAGAAAGTCATCAGGAACTGACGGACATCTGAAGGAGTTGCATAAGTAACCGGGATGCCTGCGTCCACCAGACAGTGATAAAGATTTGCAGTCTCATCACTGTAATAAACCAAGTTAAACCCAATCTCCAAGAGGAGATGTTTGAGCCTGTAGACATTTTCGGCTACTGTCTTGCGAGTAGTTATGTTGTATTCCATGTTTTTCATGTGATGTAGTTCATCTTGTAATAAATTGTCAAAGTATGGCTTCCCAGAGTTCACAGCTGACATGTTTACCCAAGTAATAATGACAGCTGACTGCATGTCAGAGCCATCAACATTTGGGGCTCGTACTACAGGCAAGAGGCGCTTTGACTCCTCATAAATGCAAGCATAAACAGCTTTCACCAGACAATACCAGTCTGGCTGTAAGTCAAGTCTGTTTACTGGGAAAAAAGACAAGAACTTTTTTAAAACATCCTTCACAGCATGGATTGGAGTATTGTGTAATATAGAGATTGTGGGATCGGTTCCAGGAAAGTTTCGTTTCTTGAGCTGCACCAATAGCTCTACATAAGCTGGAGCCACTAAGACCGTCATCAAGCTATTATTCCAGTCACTTCTCACCCCAACTCCATCATCATCTCGCCACAAGTTACGCCTGGCTGAATCCAAAGCAAAATGTCCATTGACATGAAAAGGAAGTCCTGTTTCAAGAGACAGTGGCAAAAAACAGAATGCTCTGTAGGGTTTCTTGTAATTGTGGGTTACGCAAGCAGCAACTCCGCCTCGTGGAAACAATGTGATGTCTTGATTTTTGTGCGCGGAGATCACACTCTTTAAGACTTTACCCATGTTAGAGAAGCCAGAGCGATTACAGATTAACCATGTTGTGAGGTTTCCTTCAGTGTCTTCAATGTCCATTGTATAAGTAATCTGTTGGACTGGTATATCTTTCAATAGTTTTTTCCTGGTCACACTGTCAATTACAGATGAATGAAACTGTTTGCGTTTCAGCCGGTCACCGTCTGTAATTTTGCCTTGAACAGAGTATAATACTTTCAGAGCACCTGTTGTCTTCTCTATTTCACAGATAGAAATCTTTTCCATGTGATTCAAAAACATTAGAAGTTCTGCTCCATCTGTTCGCAGCTTGTCAAGAAGGTTCTGGACCATCCTGTCAGAGCAAGGGACTGATGAGATCTCAGAGCTTTTGGCCATTTCAGCATTTCGTAGTGGAAAACGAAACATTGTTGCACTGGAGAGGTTGAAGTGCTTTCCCAAGTATAGATTTAGAACATCTGAAAACTGGGTTCTAAAATCGGCATCCAAATCTCGAAACATGCGTCCAGGGCTAAGTGCGGTTGCTCCTGGAGCATATCGTGCATGAGGGTCAAAGATGCATATAATGTCATTGGATGAGAGGAAAGACGGACAGTCAGTAATGTGGTAAACAGAGTTGAAGCCTATTCCATACTGACCCGTTTTACCAGGATTGCCTTCCTTCGTTCCTCTCCCTAAGTTCTGGATGCCTCTTACATCATCATCTGTGAATGGCTGGTTGTTGTATACACACAGTGCTGGACCTTGTAGTGATGCCCATTTCTCATCAAATATTCTGTCAGATGGATGGCTTCTGCCATCAAAGACGAAACATATTTCTGTGGCCTTTGCATCATCAGCATTTTGAAGAAGCTCCTTTAACATCTCTTTTTCTGAAGGGTAGGCATTGAGGATGCTTTTGATTCTGCTAGTAAGCTTTTCCTTCTGTCCAAATTCTGTTCCGAGAGTCGTGAAGCAAATGTTAGTTGCATACCTTTCTAGAGCTTTGTGTCTTTTTGGTATTGACCCAAGCTTTACTGCTACCTCCCTTGGAATGTCTGAATGGCAGTACTTCACAGCAGTGTCTTTTACTTGAATCCATGGGCAGTCATTGTAGCATAGCGATTTAGCTGGAAGGAGATAGAGATTGGCATCTGGTAGAAGAATTTGGCCATAAGTTGTCTCACAAAATTCTTGACTTTTTTCTCTGATAAGTCCCCATATTCCCTCACTAACAATTCGTCTACAAAGTTGGAAGTCATTTTCTGATATTTTTTTGTTCGAATTACCACTTTTGATCATTTCAAGTACTGATGCAAAATCTTCTACTGTGAAGGCATGTTTCACACCAACACTTTCAAACAATTCCCGAAAATTATTTTTGTATTTGTTAGGCATCTGGTAGAGATAAGGGGCTGCTTCAAAGTTTAGATGGAAGGAAACTTTTTCTGAAGTAACATAGATGCCCTCAATATATATAAAAGGAAATGTCTTCAGCTCTGTAACAACCAATGTCTTTGTAGCCTCGTTCAAAAGTATAGCTTCATTGAGGAATTTATAGCAGGAGTTTGTAATGTTTTCCTGGTACAAGGTGCCTCCATCTGTGTATTTTGCAATTTCCTTTAACTGATCAAGTACCAATTCAGGTGAAGGCTTCTTGAGTAAACCTAAATATTCTTTGACTGCTAAGGATATGGATCCACAGCCCTTAAAAGAAGGAGAGTTTTCATTCAGAATTGGTTTTAGGAGGCAAACTGTGTCTTGGTGCTCAACTGTGTAAAGCTCTGTAGCTGAAAACATTTCCTCACTATTGAAGTCACTTCCTTTCCAATGAAGGGTAAAACCAGCTGGTTTACTCAGAAAAGGCAAAAATTTAGAGATTTGGCATTTCTTGCAAAATTCTTTAGACTTGGGATCTCTAAACTTAAGTTTCTCATCGACCAAACTTAGAATAATATTGCTCCTTACACAAGCTGCTGCATGATCCGTTTTATTGATTAGTGCAATGGATTCAATACGTTCAATTAAATCCTCCCATAAAATGTCATCCTTCATCATGCCAAGTTGCACCAACTTCACCAACACTACTGGGTTCAAGTAATTCTGAGATGTGCCATAGGGAAATCTTCCATCATTGTTGTCATACAATTTGGCTACTCTACCTTCAGGATGGATGAGCCTTGAGGGAACGACCAGAGAGTGGTTCTCACTGGAGCATGGAATACATGGTGTAACTTGAAGAATTTCACTAAATGCTTGAATCCTTTCATTCAAAACAAAAAGCATCAATGGATCTCGTAATTCAGGCTGAATTTCAGCAATGTGTGGGAAAAATACTTCTGAAAAAAACTGTCTTTCTGAAAACGTATTCTCAATCAGCACATCAGTACACCCTGCTTCTTCAAATCCTAGTTTAACCCAAGAGGGCAGTTCCACAGCACAGAGGTTTTTTGAGCCAGTCTTCTTCAAATACTTCATGAAAATCTGGAATGCAGCTGGTCCAATGTCTGGTCTCTTGAGTAAAGAGTCATCAAGTAATCGCACATTTTTCATGGAAACCCAAGATGTTCCATCAGAAAATACTTTCATTCGATCTTTGCCCTTTCCTTTGGCAATGTCTTCATATAGTCCTTGGCAAATGACAGAAAAGTCATCGTGGACATAGTCAGGGTCTGGCCATACTGAATAATAGTTGTAGTTCATCAGCTCTCCACTGGTAGACATGTCCCTTAAGACGCAAAGGGCCTCTAGATAAGACCGCACAATAACATGTCTCATGAATACAGTATTCCATCTCCCCTTTGTGTCTGTCTTCCAAATTTCTTTCCGATTTGAAGTCACAGCAAAGCATCCATTTATATGCAGTGGAAGCCCAGTTTTTATACGGAGTGGTAGATAGCAAAAGACTTCTCCAATATTACCAGAAAATGGTTTTACGGTCCATTTTCCATCTTGACTTCCAGAAAGCATTACAGCCACCCCACCACATGGCACAAGCCCAAGTCTCTTGCCACTATCACTCAAAGCAAATTTTAAAGCTTCACCTATATCCATACAAGAACATGTAAGCCATGATGTTGAGTCCACAGTTTTCTGTGGCAGTTCCTCAGTCATCCTCTTTGTCTGCCCCGACTTGGCCAGCTCAAAAATGTTAGCTGGTTCATCTTCAGGACCTCGGAACAATGGAGAATGAAGGTCAACTATTCGCCTGAACACGTGGTGAAACTCTTGAACCACGATCTGCAAAATGCATGATGATTTGGGCATTTCATTTGGGTATTTCTTGGTAATACTACAGGTATTCATTACTTTGGCAGCCTCTGTGAGTAGTCTTTTTGGATCAGCTAAAACCTTGGAGGAGCACATAGATTTTTTAATAGTAACAGTGTCTTGAGCTAATCCTGGATCTGATTCTTCAGGCTTTAGGTATTTCAAGACCATGGAGTTCACATTCTGAGTAAAAAGTATTAATCTGTAGCCACATAAACTAAATTCATCAACCAGCGTATAAATGTCTGCTGTGTTGTAGCAACAGCTACTAATTTCACTCATTTTGGCTTCCTGTTGGGTTCTAAAGGACAGCCGGAAAAGTGTACCTTTGTAGCAGTATGGAGCTTCTACAGCAAGTGGTAGATGACAATTAAATACACCTAAAAATGGCTTAAACTGGTTGGGAAATTTGCGAAGTCTTTTCTGCTGTTTGCTCCAGTTAATTTTGATGCCTGGGTTGGACTTGTCTCGAATGTGTTTGCTGATGTGATTGATATTTGGATCAAACATGATCATAAACTCCCTACTCATAATAATGGGAATGTCCGTGACATGGTAGACAGAGTTAAATCCTAGACCAAATTTTCCGACTTTGTCAACTTCACTTCTCTTTAAGGATTCTCCAAGTCTTGTAATGTTTAAAAAATCTTTATCAGTAAACTCGGAATTATTGTAAGACCATAGTGAAGGACCATGACATGCTGCCATTCCTGGGTCTAGAAGATTTTCCCTTATATCCATATTTCGTCTCATGTCAATCATGAAGTTGCACTCAGTCGCTGACGCATCATCAGCATTTTGGAGAAGTTCCTTGAAGATGTCAGAAACAGAAGGATATTCTTCCAAAATGTTTTTGATTCTCACAGTAAGTGGCTCTCTTTGGCCTGACTGTTCAAACCCCATGTTTTCTGGGTTAATAAGCCGTGTACTTAAACACGGTACATTCAACCATTCTGCTGTCTTCATTGGTATATCTTCATGTACTAATATTATTGGTTCCACTGAGTCTTCAAGGAGATCATTTAGATCATCAACCTTGATGTCACAGTAACAACATTCATGGATGGGTCTCATTACAAGTTTTAAAGGGTCTTTGTTAAAATGCACAGGCAAGGGTGTATCTAGACTTACAGCAATCTGATGACTATACATCCACCTTACAATGTTCAGCATTATGTTAATGTTCTGCGTGTTCTCCTCTTTATGCATGGGTTGTTTGCTACGTTCATAGATTATCTTAACAACATCAAAGATTTGTTCAGGTGTTAGCTGCTCAATTGAACCACAAAACTTGAACAATTTGTGAAATTTCACCATGGTATTTGGTATGTTGTGCAAAAAGGGCTGAAGGTCAAGACTATAGGCTGAAGTTATAATGGCTTGCCTTGGGGAGCAAAACGTTTTGCCTGTCCAGACCCATGGAAAGGACAGGGCTTTGTATAGTTCTTTGCTTTTATCAAGACATTCCTGCATGAAACTATATATCTCCAGCAGAATGTGCTGAAACTGATAATAGTCTTCATCAGTAATAGTTTTAGAATTATACCAATCGACGACAACTTTGAGATGTTTCAATACGGCTTCAATACTAGGTTCCCTCGAAATGCCAAGGACTTTTTCAATATTGTCATGCATGTTTTCCAACATTGGAATAGAAGAGCCCACCAGGACAGCATAAGACACACTGCACATTTCTCCAGGAGAATATAACTTGAACTGGTCTCCAATCCAAACCAAGGAATTTGGATAATTTGGTGGGCGCTCTTTGATAGTAGGTATCCATTTGATCTTTTTTAATATGGCTTTTCCCTCTGGTGACTGTACAAGTTTATAATTTCTTTTTAATATATTGAGTAAAGTTTTTGCCTTTTTTACAACAACCTCGTAATTTTTTCCTGATCCGTTATATACAGCTTCGATTTTCTTAGCAATCTGAACAATGTCTTTTTCTAAAATGTGAGAATCATTTTTTAGGCCAATCTGCCTAAGAGAATGTAAGACATCTGAGGATGTAAATATAGCAGGTGGGAAATACATTTGTTCCTCAGCACAAAATAGATTTTGGAGGACGTCTACCTCCGGGTCAAAAAGTTCATTGGCTAAAACAAGTCGATCTTTGTGAGCAGGTATGAATTTAAGGCTCGACAACCATTGAATTACTGCATGGTTTTCATTCTTTAAGAAGGTTAAATTTTCAAGAACCCATAGCATAACGGTTGTCCGCTCTTCAGCTGAATAAAATCCCTTCTCTATGTCTTGCAATATAATTTTTAGGCAGTCAGTGCTTTTCAATTGTTCTACCTTTAGCATCTTGGTAAGTCGAATGGTTTCCTCATCACTGCTATCAATTATAGGAAAGGAAAGACGGGTTTTGGGTGGAAGCTTAGCATTGTGATGAAGTACTTTGCACCCTCTCAAGAAAACATAGGAATTCTTTTGTTCGGAAGTCTGTTCAATTCTTTTAAAAACCATCAGCTCTTGAATGATTTTCTTCTCTTTTTCATTTATGTCTGTTAAACTAGCAAGGAACCTCCGCAAGGCGCCTTTTTGGATTGGGGTCAGTGAAGCAATCTGACTGGACAGCTTTTGAAGAGACATCCTGTCCATTATTTGAAGAAGGGCACTAGGTGTAGGGGGATAGACATATTTTTTAAGAAGAGGATGCTGTACAGATGGATCTAAACATGTGAGGACAATGCCACTCAGATTTTTAATTATTTCGGGCAAATGTTCTGGGAGCTGAGTGTCAGTCGCATCATCATAAATAACAGGAGAAGGTGTCCTGAGACGAATGAGTTCCAGTATGGGTTCTACTTCTTCTTCCAGCAGCTTTGTAGGTATAAGCGGCATATCATCTAGACAAGTCAAATCTTCGGAAAAATGAATGTACAACAGTCTCCAGACCATCTTAAGCCACGACATAGGAGGATGTTTTTTGTCTTTGCCTGGAAGCCACTGCACGACCAAGTCTCTTGTTGGCCAAGTTGTATTCATAATTTCCTTTGTAAGACGTATAAATCGTTCAGGATTCAAGAGTTGAAGCTGGGTACAGGGTCTACCTGTGGGGAGATAGGAAAAAAAATTAGGTCTCTATAATATGAATTCTTAAAGGGGGTTGTCTATGATTAAAAAAAGAGGGTTTACTGTCTTTGTAATGTCCGTTCATTTGTTTTTGTATTTTTCTGTTTAGGTGTGTATTCACACACTAGGATGTTCAGAGGAGTTTTTTATTCTTCCTAGGTAGGGAATGGTTAATGCTCTGAACGAATGAAAACTCGGGTGTGTCTATTTTAAGCCAGACTTCTCCTGCATTCAGGGCTGGTTATTTAGTTTAATGCCACTAAGTCAGTTTGTGCAATACACTTTCAAGTCTGCTTGAGCATTTACCTTCTATTTATTTGAGTTTTAGCCATGGTTAAATAGTCTTGTTCTTTGTAGATTTTAGTCTGCGTTACATTAGTCGGTTTTAGGATTATGCTTGTTCGTTCTGCTCTGTCTGTGTTCATATTGTGTCTGAGTCTTGCTTGTACCCTGTGCTCTGTATGTTATATTCCTGTTTGGTATTCTGGAGTCTTTTCAGACTCATCCGTTTCTAGTCTAGTGTTTCATGTATTATATTTCTGTTTCCTACTGGGTCAGCATTTTATGTACGCTGGCCAGTAGCCTATTTGGCTTTATTATTAATGGCTACTCATTTTGTGGAGTGGGGTGTCCAGTTTGTTTGTTCTGTGTCCCAGTGTGAACAGTGTCTTATGTTTCCTTATCAGTTTATATTCTGCCCTGTTAGTATTTGTATCCTGTTTGGTATATCTGGTTGTCTAGTTGTATTCCGTTTCTGGCCTGTGACCGACTATGTATATTATGTGTTTTTACACCACTGCACTTTATCCCAGGAAGGGACAGGCGCCCAGTTGTCGATCTATCGTTTAGGATGGATGGGCATGACAGTCTTTTAAAATAAACAAGCCAACATCTATTTATTAGCTGTGTCTAGTACTGCAGCTTGACCACAATAAAGTCTGCCATATCAGACACAGCCTATGGACAGATCCGGTTATCTAATCATGGACAATCCTTTAATTTTTTTGATTGTACAATAACCAAAGAACACCATTGAGTTATATAAAATGCATAACGATTAATATAAAAGCACCACAAACTTATTAGAATTTAAAACCTTTTTGCATTTTTCTTACTGAAAAACAAAGTTAATTATTCCCATTCCCATGTACATAGGTTAACACATGCACCATTTATGAATACCAGCAAACAAAGAATCTATCCATAAGCGGCTTATACCAGGAGATACAAGCCACTTTCTCCTAGTAGGCAAAACACAACATTAGCTAATCTATGTGCTCAATATCTCTGATTATATTTCCTGTTGACAGAAACTCTGTTTAAGGGTAGGGTTACATGGCCGTCACAGAGCGATGGCAGAGCGAGCTCCCTGCTGCTGCTACAGATTCCCACAGGCAGTCACGAGCAGAGAGCTATGGCAGCAGCAGGGAGCTTGTTCTGCCGTCGCTCTGTGACTGCCAGAAGTGCATCCACAGCATCAAATACACTGCGGATGCACTTTCGTGTGACTCTTTCCTACTATCTAAGAACACTTGATTAACAGCTTTCTGGAAAAAAAAATTTTTTTGTAATGAAGAGACATTCCAAATAAAAAACACATACACAATGCAGTTATTCATCCTTTGTTGTGCTCTTAATAAAGTCGTAATACAAAAGTAAAATAAATATGCAATATTTCAACAATGTCTCAACAATTTAAAATTAAAGAGCCCTAGAAAACAAAACAGCTTAAGAATCACTCTCCATTTAAAGCCATAAATTGCTTATTTATAGAAAAAAAGCCAGAATTTGAAGAAGCAAACATTGGATTTATTACTTTTTATATAGTGCAGCATAGGCTATTAGTAATATAGGGGTTCTCGTATTTGCCCTATGCTTACCTGTTTTAACCGATGTGACAGGAATGGGTTTTCAGCCATCTTGATTTCCCACTGAAAAAATTTCTATATGCTGCCTATATTTCCCATGATGCCCCTGGCTTTGCAGAGTGAGTGAGAGAGGGTGGAGTCTCATCACTGCAATTAATCTAATTAGGCTGCTGAGGCTGGAATTCATCTGGGTGAACTAATTACATTCATAAGTGGCACTGCCGCTTGTCAATTATTGGCCAAGACTGGACATTGCTGTGGCCAATGATTGGCGTTGTTGTGACATCACATCTACAGCTCCTGCCAGCTCTGGTAAATAAGACTGTCAGGGGAGATTGGCCAGTGATGGGCCTCCCCGATACTGGAGCTATGAGGGTTTTGAATTTCTGTAGACAGCCTGAGAACAATAGTAAATTTACTATTTCCACTGGACACCCCATTTAAGTGACCAACCTTGTCCCCACTCTGACATACTTCCTGGTCTTCAGCGATTGGCTGAAACTGTACAGAAAAGTTTAAGCAGGAAGGCTTTGAAGTTCTGCTTAAGCCAATAGCTGCAAAGAAAGAGGCAACTTCTTTTATATAGTCCTGATGTGTTAGTGGGATATTCCAGCACCAGAACATTTTTCAAAAATAACTTTGGTTTAAAAGTTAAGTTTGCTATAAAAATAATAAAGGAATCATACTTACTTTTCCCATAGCTGCTGTTTAAACAGCTCCCAGTCCCCAGTGCCTCCTGGTTCCTGTGGCATGTTGTCCTCCAGGAACTGCCCATTCAGCCAGTCTGAGATGGGTCAGTGACTTGCCTCTGACTGGTTGAATGGGCAGTTCCAAGGGCGGCAATTGCCTGGGTGGCCAGTTCCTGCAGGGACAACACATCACAGGAACTAGGGGTGAGCAGAGGGAACCAGGAGCTGGTGAGTATGTTTTTTTCTTAAATTAATTAGCAATCTCATTTTTGAAATTTTGTTGGGACTTGAATACACCTTTATAGAATTATAGTAAACAGAACAGTTTGGAAAAAATATGGCCCTAGAATGTTAATGTACTTTAACCCCTTAAAGGGGTTTCCAGGAATTATTTTTATCTTTGCATTTTGTAGGGGTTGTCCAGATCAGGATTTTTGTAAATATATGTTTTTACCTTACCTTTTTTTTATTTATAGACCATTCTTTCTTGTTCTTTCCACAGGAAGTTGTTTATTTTCTGCCTACCATATGACCAGGGGTGAAGTCCTGGGGAAAAAAAGTGTGGGAACTCACCCAAGATTTCCACTCAAGGGCTGCTACTGCTAATGGGAATGGTGTTCCTGTTGTCGAAAAAGTGCAGGAACTCAGTTCCCACACGTTCCTGCAGGACTTGAGCCCTGCATATGACGTATGTCTCCACAGTTTCCCATGTTTCTGTGTGGGCCGAGACTGTGCATCACTGCTTGTTATCCAGTTTCTTTCTGCGGGAACTCGGCCCCTCGATGATGTTCCTGGCACAGAGCTGTGCGTTTGCGTCATGGCATTTTTTTCTGTCACATGATTATTAGTCATGTGATGTATGTGGACTAGGCCTCTCCTCTGTACTCGCCCCCTTCTAGCTTGATTTCCTCCCCCTATGTGTACCTACGTTGCTACACTGATGACTTGTATTTGATCATGTGATGGTTGTGCTGGAGGAGACTATTGGCAATGGCATTCTGGGACCTGTAGTTTCTAACAAAGGCACGCACACAAACATACTACAAAGAGTGGAGAGATAAATGTGTGAGGAAGCCAAGTCACCTCACCAAACAAAACAAGGAATCCTGTGAAATGTAGTTTCACAAAAAGAAGGCAAACAGGAAACACAAAGATCAGAAAACGCAAGCACCGCGAAAATGAGAGAAAAAAACACTGAGCCATGCAGACAACAAGAAAAAAAACTGACTCCACGCACAAGTCCATTCAGGACTGGCTGGTAGGTACTGAAAACACATTAGGCTGGATAACCCCTTTAAGGACTCAGGGTTTTTCTGTTTTTGCACTTTCGTTTTTTCCTCCTTACCTTGAAAAAATCATAACCCTTTCAATTTTGCACCTAAAAATCCATATAATGGCTTATTTTTTGCGCCACCAATTCTACTTTGTAATGACATCAGTCATTTTACCCAAAAATCTACAGCAAAACGGAAAAAAAATCATTGTGTGACAAAATTGAAGAAAAACGCCATTTTGTAACTTTTGGGGGCTTCCGTCTCTACACAGTAAATTTTTTGGTAAAAATTAGACATTCTCTTTATTCTGTAGGTCCATATGATTAAAATGATACCCTACTTATGATGATTTGATTTTGTCGTACTTCTGAAAAAAATCATAACTACATGCAGGAAAATTTATACATTTAAAATTGTCATCTTCTGACCCTTATAACGTTTTTATTTTTCCACGTATGGGACGGTATGAGGGCTCATTTTTTGCGCCGTTATCTGAAGTTTTTAGCGGTACCATTTTTGTATTGATCGGACTTATTGATCGCTTTTTATAAATTTTTTCATGATATAAATAGTGACCAAAAATACACTATTTTGGACTTTGGAATTTTTTAGCGCGTATGCCATTGACCGTGCGGTTTAACCTGTTGGGTACGGAGGCGTACCTATACGCCCTCCGCCCACTCCCTTTCTATAATGCAGGGCCACACCGTGGCCACGCGTCATAGGGGGTCTGGCCCGGCCTCTAACAGGCCGGGACCCGTGGCTAATAGCTAACACTGATCGCGGTGCCGCGCGCTATTAACCCTAAAGTGAAAGTAAGACATTGCAGGTTAGCTCAGGGGGCTGTTTGGGATCGCCGCGGTGAAGCAGTCAAGTGGCAGAATAATTGATCAATGGTTTCCTATGAGTAACCATTCATCAATGTAAAAGATCAGTGCGTAAAAGATCAATGTAAAAGATAATTTAACCCCTTCCCTAATAAAAGTTAAAATCATCCCCCTTTTCCCATAAAAAAAAAAAAAAACTGTGTAAATAAAAATAAAAATTAACATATGTGGTATCGCCACATGTGGAATGTCAGAAATATAAAAATATATAATTAATTAAACCGCACGGTCAACGGCGTACGTGCAAAAAAATTCCAAAGTCCAAAATAGCATATTTTTGGTCACTTTTTATATCATAAAAAATTTTATAAAAAGTGATGAAAAAGTCCCATCAATACATAAATGGTACCACTAAAAACTTCAGATCACAGCACAAAAAATTAGCCCTCATACCATCCCGTACGCAGAAAAATTAAAAAGTTATAGGGGTCAGAAAATTACAATTTTAAAAGTATAAATTTTCCTGCATGTAGTTATGATTTTTTCCAGAAGTACGACAAAATCAAACCTACCGTATTTTTTGCCGTATAAGACGCACTTTTTCTTCCCCGAAACGGGGGGGGGGGGGGGAGTTGGTGCGTCTTATACGGCGAATATACGCCAGAGGCTGCTGCGGGCGAGAGCGGGAAGTCAGCGGTAAGTACAGAGGTTGCGGCGGTGCATTGCAGCGCTGACTACCCGCTCCCCGTCCGCAGCAGCCTCATGACCGCCGGTGAATTTTTCACCTCACACCGGCTATGTTTATTGCCCTACGCCTGGAACATACAGCTCCGGGCGCCGGGCAGGTGAATTACTAATAACTGTATACTAAAAACCAGGGTGCCTCCAGCTGTTGTGAAACTACAACTCCCAGCATACCCGGACCGGCAAAGGCTGTCCGGGCATGCTGGTAGTTGTAGTTTCACAACAGCTGGAGGCACCCTGGTTTTTAGTATACATGAATTAGTTTTTACCTGCTCTGGACGGCCCCCGCCTGCAGCCGCACACAGGAGCCGGCCCAGGCAGATAATCATAGGTTTTCCTATGCCGGACATCCCTGTGTCCCGAAAAATCTTTTCGGGACATAAGGATGTCCGCGGGTCACTAACCATTCTCCGCCCGCCGCGCGTCCTCATCTGGTCCTCCTGCAGTCTGCCTGCGATCCTCCGCCTCTCTATGGTTGTACGCACAGGACCTCAGTGACGTCCCGTGTGTACAACCATAGAGGCACAGGAGGACCAGAGGAAGACGCGCGCCGGCCAGGGCCTGGTGAGTGACCGGCGGCGCATAATCTTCAGTGTTCCGGTCACCGCTCCCCCGGTCCCAGCACCTACTGCTATGGTCCATAGGCCATAGCAGTAGATTGTGACACCGGGCCAGAGGAGCGGTGAGCAGAACACTGTGGGGGCAGCACACAGACATACAGCCTCCAGCCATACACTGTGCAACCCAGAGAATAGTGTTATAGGAGTAATGGGGGAAGTAGAACAATTTGGGGAAAAATCAGGGCTTAGAATAAATTGGAAGAAATCTGTACTTCTCCCATCGGATGAACCAATAGATAGACCAATAGGTAATATTAAAATTCTGAATTTAGGTGAAACTTCGAATATCTTGGGGTAATAGTTTTAAATAATATTCAAGAATTTGAGAAACTGAATATTTGCCTGTTGAGGAAAAAAATTGCAAACAAATGTCAGATATGGAATAAACTAGGATTATATATGGCTGATAAAATTGATTTGGTAAAAAAGGTACTTTTTCCAATGGCGTTGCATTATTTAAGGGTGACTCCTATTGGGATTAGAAAAAGATTCTTTGAGGAGATAGACAGGAGGATAACTGAGTTCATATGGGGTAGGAAAAAAGTTTGGCTTAAGAGCTGCAACCTTAAAGGGGTACTCCGGTGAAAAACTTTTTTTAAATCAACTGGTGCCAGAAAGTTAAATAGATTTGTAAATTACTTCTATTAAAAAAAATCTTAATCCTTCCAGTACTTATTAGCTGCTGAATACTACAGAAGAAATTATTTTCTTTTTGGAACAAAGAGCTCTTTGCTGACATCACAGGCACAGTGCTCTCTGCTGACATCTCTGTCCATTTTAGGAACAGTCCAGAGTAGGAAAAAATCCCCATAGCAAACATATGCTGCTCTGGTCAGTTCCCAAAATGGACAGAGATGTCAGAAGAGAGCACTGTGGTCATGATGTCAGCAGAGAGCTCTGTGTTCCACAAAGAAAATAATTTCCTCTCTAGTATTCAGCAGTTAATAAGTACTGGAAGGATTAAGATTTTTTAATAGAAATAATTCACAAATCTTTTTAACTTTCTGGCACCAGTTGATTTAAAAAAAAAAAAAAAAAAAGGTTTTCTTTAATTCATTGGGGACGAAGGGCGTATGCATACGCCATCACGTCCCGTCACTTAAGGACGGAGGGCGTATCCATACGCCCTCCGTATTTCCGATCACCGCAGCTCACCGGGCGCTGATCGGACCGAGATGACTGCTGATATCTATCAGCAGGCATCCCGTGGCAATGCCTAGGGGGGTCCTGAGACCCCCCCCATGTCGGCGATCACAGCAAATCGCAGGTCAATTCAGACCTGCGATTTGCCCCAATCCGGGCAAATCGGGTCACTGGTGACCCGATCTCCCAGAAAATAAGCATGATCGGAGCTGTCAGAGCCAGCTCCGACCAGCCTAAAGGATAGGAGCGAGGTGGCAGTTTTGCCACCAACTCCTATCTCCTGCCATTGGTCAGTAAGGCTGACCACCAATGGCAGGAGGGGGGCGGGGCGGTTAGAGTTCATTTCCCCCCGCTCTGCCCACCGATCGAAGTCGGGGCAGAGCGGGGGGAACACGGGCGGCGAGGAGGGAGCATGGTCCGGCTTACCCGGACCTTCGGAGGCGGCATCCCGGAGCAGCGGCTGCAGCAGGAGGAGCGGCGGCCGGAAAGTGCGGCGGAGAAGGCTGCAGTGAAGATCGCGATAAGTGATCTTCACTGTGGCCTTCTAAAAGCTGCAAAACTACAACTCCCAGTATGCCCAGACAGCCAAAGGCTGTCTGGGCATGCTGGGAGTTGTAGTTTTGCAACATCTGGAGGGTCACAGTTTGGAGACCACTGTGTAGTGGTCTCTAAACTGTGGTCCTCCAGATGTTGCAAAACTACAACTTTCAGCATGCACTGACTGTCTGGGCATGCTGGGAGTTGTAGTTTTGCGACATCTGAAGTGGCACAGTTTGGAGACCACTATATGGTGGTCTCCAAACTGTAGCCCTCCAGATGTTGCAAAACTACAATTCCCAGCAT
Organism: Hyla sarda; assembly: GCF_029499605.1. Classification (NCBI taxonomy): domain Eukaryota; kingdom Metazoa; phylum Chordata; class Amphibia; order Anura; family Hylidae; genus Hyla; species Hyla sarda. The sequence goes on from NC_079190.1 coordinate 49,941,133, forward strand.
GGCCAGACAGTCAGGGATACTAGGCATGTAGTTCTGCAATATCTGGCCCTTCAGATGTTGCAGAACTACAACTCCCAGCATGCCTGGACAGTCTAGGCATGCTTAGAGTTGTAGTTTTGCAACATCTGGAGGGCTACAGTTTGGAGGCCACTACTTAGCGGTCTCCAAACTGTTCTTCCCCAGTTGTTGCATAACTAAAACTCCTAGCATGCCCAGACTGTCCAGGCATGCTGGGAGTTGTAGTTATGCAACATCTGAAGGGCCAGATATTGCAGAACTACACGCCCAGCATCCCTGACTGTCTGGCCGTGCTGGGAATTGGAGATTTGCAACAGGTGTAGGCACACTGGTTGGGAAACACTGAGCTAGAGTCTGTTTCTTAACTCAGTGATTCCAACCCGTGTGCCTCCAGCTGTTGCAAAACTACAACTCCCAGAGTGCACTGACAGACCGTACATGCTGGGAGTTGTAGTCTTGCAACAGCTGGAGGCACATGCGTTGGAATCACTGAGCTAGAGTCTGTTTTCTAACTCAGTGGTTCCCCACCAGTGTGCCTACAGCTGTTGTAAAACTACAACTCCCAGCATGTACGGTCTGTCAGTGCATTCTGGGAGTTGTCATTTTGCCACAGCTAAAGGTTACATTCACACAGGCGGGTTTACAGTGGGATTCCTTCAAGGAAACTTACTGTGAACCCCTGCCTGTGTGAATGTACCCTAAAAACACCACTACACTAACAAATAATAAAAAGTAAAACACTGCACATACACCCCCTTACATGTCGCCCCCCCCCCCCCCCCCCCCAATAAAAATGAAAAATGTCCCATACAGCAGTGGGAAACACTGCTGTAGGGTTTTGGTGGAGACAAGCCCCATCCTTGTATCCAGGTCCGTCTCTATTGCAAATTCCTTATTCAGGCCTCAAATGCGCATGGTGCTCTCTCACTTCAGAGCCCTGTCGTATTTCAAGGCAACAGTTTTGGGCCACATATGGGGTATCTCCGTACTCGGAGAAATTACAAATTTTGGGGGGATTTTTCTCCCATTACCCTTTGTAGAAATGGTAAATTTGGGGAAAAAACAGCACTTTTTTTTTTCATTTACACATCCGAATTTAACGAAAAGTTTTCAATCCCCTGTGGGGTGTAAAGGCTCAGCGGACCCCTTGTTACGTGCCTTGAGGGGTGTCGTTTCCAAAATAGTATGCCATGTGTTTTTTTTTTGCTGTTCTGGCACCATAGGGGCTTCCTAAATGTGACATGCCCCCAAAAACCATTTCAGCAAAATTCACTCTTCAAAATCCCATTGTCGCTCCTTCCCTTCTGAGCCCTCTACTGCGCCCGCCGAACACTTGACATACACATATGAGGTATGTCCTTACTCGAGAGAAATTGGGTTACAAATTTTGGGGGCTTTTTCTCCTATTACCCCTTGTAAAATTTCAAAACCTGGGTCTACAAGAACATGCGAGTGTAAAAAAATGAAGATTTTGAATTTTCTCCTTCACTTTGCTGCTATTCCTGTGAAACACCTAAAGGGTTAACAAGCTTTCTGAATGTCATTTTGAATACTTTGAGGGGTGCAGTTTTTATAATGGGGTAATTTATAGGGTATTTATAATATGAAGGCCCTTCAAATCCAGTTCAAAACTGAACTGGTCCCTGAAAAATTTAGATTTTGAAAATTTTGTGAAAAATTGGAAAATTGCTTCTGAACTTTTAAGCCCTCTGATGTTTTCCAAAAGTAAAAACATGTCAACTTTATCATGTAAACATAAAGTAGACATATAGTATTTGTGAATCAGTATATAATTTATTTGGAATGTCTGTTTTCCTTACAAGCAGAGAGCTTTAAAGTTAGAAAATGCTAAATTTTCTATTTTTTCATCAAATTTTGAATTTTTCACAAAGAAATTATGCAAGTATCGACAAAAATGTACCACTAACATAAAGTAGAATATGTCACGAAAAAACAATCTCGGAATCAGAATGAAAATTAAAAGCATCCCAGAGTTATTAATGCTTAAAGTGACAGTGGTCAGAATTGCAAAAAATGCTCCCATCCTTAGGGTTATAATGGGCTCCGTCCCCAAGGAGTTAATCATCCAATGGAGAAAGGGGTCTGGGTCTTCCCCATTTCTATTACTACTATGTAGCAACACAGATAATATATATTGCACAAGAAGGTGAATTATTGAGTAAGATTCTTAGAGAAAAAGGGATTAAAGGGGAGGACATTTGGGAGCTTTTAGAGAGTGTGAAATTAGGGAAGAGCGAATTTAGAAAAGAGTTTGGTATACAAGCACTGGATTTGTGGTGGTTGAAATTTATAAAATTGTTGGGAGTAAAAGGGAGTTTTGAATTCACACCATTATGGGACAATATACACATGAAAGAATTCTTGAAAATTAAGAAATTCACAAATTGGAGAGAGAAGGGTATCAGATAAGGTACCCCATTTATTTGAAGAGGGGAATTTGAAGGGGTGGATACATATTTGTAATGAGTTTGGGTTCGAGGAAGAGAAGAAATTTGCTTATTTGCAAGTGAAAGAAGCATGGGTGAAGGATAAGGAGAATCAAAGGTGGAAAATTGAAACACAGGAGATTTGTTGAGGGGAGTAAAGGTACAAAAGGTTAAAACATTGCTAGGGGTAGTGTATAGAAAAGCTGTGAATGGTATTGGGAACGCCCAGAAAATAAAGTGTAAAAAGAGGTGGGAAGAGGATTTAGGAGGTATAACGGAGGAGGAATGGGAGGATGTTTTTAAAAAGGTTAAGAGGGCATCAGTTAATATGAATCACTGTGCGTCCTTTTGGAAATTGAATTATAGGGTTTTACTATACCCCAAAGCTCCTAGAGAAAACTCATCTTTCACCGCATGCTACGGAGTGCTGCAGTATCATTTTTACACACACACACACACACACATATATATATATATATATATATATATATATATATATATATATATATATATATGCATTATACATCTACCTACATTTGCAAGCACCCACAAGATCTTCTATTTCATTATTGACGCCTAACATCAAGTCCAAGCACTAAACATAAAAACGTGCATGCAGGAGATATCAGACATGTCAAATCCATGCTAAAGAATTCTTAGTAATGATTTCCACACAGAACACTACATGCAGACATACTAAATGTATCCAATTGGAGAAAACACTGACAATGCAGATTAATTGAATTGTTTTCCTTCATTAGATGAATATTTTTTATTAATTTATAGCTTTAAGATGTAGAACATGATTTTAATTTACTGGTACTTAAATTAGTACTCTCATCCCCTCCTCTCCTTAGACATGGAGCAGGGGTCGGCACATGCACTCCATGCATCCCTATGGGAGAACCGATGATACATGAGTACAGAGCCATACAGGACATCATGGGGGGTCCCATCAGTCGGACCCCCAGGAATCAGACAATTATAATTTTCCTACATGGGACTACTCCTATAAAGGGGTATTTCTCACTAGGAAAAATAAATAAATAAAGTTTACAGTTCACCACATCTAGGAAACCAGAGTTTCCTCCTTCCAATGAATTCAGGAAAAGTGTTACTCCCATCAAGAGACGAGTCCAGCACTCACAGAGAATTTAACATAAAACACCAACACCAACATATAACACCAACATGTTTTGATAACCCTTTTTCAAGGCATATAAAACAATGCCAGAATTTAAGAAAAAAGTTCCACTTGGGTGAATAGACTAGTGTTTTTATGTTTATAAGATATGGCTATTTATTTGTCAATATCTATGTCTATTTAGGTACAGGCCATTTAATCCTCTGTATTTTTTGTGAGGGTTGATTGAGGCCTAATCTCATCACTGTGGGACAACGGGCAGGTACTATATATAGGATCTAGACCTGAGTGTTCAGGGACTAATAATGGAGGACCCAAGCCCTTAAGTTGACGATTATCATTTTTTTATGTGTTTTATAGGAGGGGCCATCAAGCCCTCCAGCCTATAAAAATGCTATCGATCTTGGAATGACACAAAAAAAGTTGTCATTGTGCAACGGTAGTAGAATATATAAAACCCATATAAATAGGAATGAGGCAAAAAGGGCACTATTGGCGTAGCACACCACAAATTGTAAATACAGGAGCAAGGACTTTATACGTGGGCTCTCTGCTCTTTGTACCTTGAGGGCGATGCAGACAATACAGCATGCATCACCTTTCACATTCATGCGAGAGCACCTGGCCTGGTAAATGTAATGAGCGGCAAAGCATGCAGTACAATGTGCATTACTGCTCATCTGTTACTGAGTGGCGATGCACACAGTACTGTGTGCATCACCGCTCATCTTTAGCACGCAGGCTGGAAAGATTTTGGCATGCAGAATAAAGTTAAATTGTCATGTGTAATACAAGAAGAATGCCCTAAAGATGAAAGTAAAAATGGTGCCATTAAAAGTAGCACTTGTCCTGTACACAAAAAAAAGCTCTCAAAAACTACAACACAAAAATAAAAACAATAAAAATAGCCACATTTTGAAGCCAAAATAGGCTTCTTCCTTAAAGGGGTTTTACTACCATACAACAATATACACTTTTCCCTTATCCACAAAATCCATCAAATGTTGGCAGCAACTATTCTGCAATTGGCCCTTACAACGAGACTTGGGGGTTCCAACCTATGGGACCCTTCACAGTTGAGTATTACTCGCTGGTGCTCCATTCAGAGTATCGGTGAGATTGTGGTGGGTTCCATCAGTCGGACCCCCCATAATTAGACACGTATCACCCATCCTGTGGATACAGGATAAGTGTTTATGGTGGTATAACCCCGTAAAGAGTTAATCATGCTGAATTTTTATTATTTAAGAAAATATCCTAAATTTTCACATATACAAAAGACTAAAGGTTAGTATTGGGATCATTCAGGAATTGTATTATTTTTTTTCCAGGCAATCAAAGACTTTTGTTAGATTACAGGGTGAAAAAATTGTAAAATGCACCAAAAACAACAACATTCCTTAGACTGGAGGTTCCACAAGCAGATGGTACTGTACCTGCATATCCCCAGAGAAGCTGCTGTGCTACAATATAATACAGGATATTGTTTAAAACATCAATAGATGATGTCATTAGTGAACAATTTAATTTGACCTAATCGGGAATCTGTTGTATAATCATCTTAAGGCTGCATTCACATCTCGTTTTTACATTACGCGTGCCAGATCCATATGCGGTTTCCTGACCGGACCTAAAACCGTAGTATACTACGGTTTTAGGTCCGGTCACAAAACCGCATACGGGTCAAAAATGAGCCAACCGGAGTCACCGTTTGACTCCGGTCGGGTCAAAAATGAGCCAACCGGACTCACTGTTTGACTCCGGTCGGCTCATTAAAGTAAATGGAGTTCAGCGCTGGTCCGGCTGGGGTACGGGAGAGCCCGGTTTGTCCCTCCCCCAGCCGGATCCGGCACCCAAAATGTAAAAACGAGATGTGAATATAGTCTAAAAAAACAAGCTACAGTTTAGGTGTGGACATAATCTGCATACAATCCTGGGTAACATAGCCTGGGTAAGAATCAATTATTGAGTTACACCGTAGTCTCTTCTAGTCCACATTCATAACTATGTGGGCTACCAGTATCCCCTGCTGATTCAATGTCTGTACAGACTATGTTCTACTGGGGCAAATTTATTGTAGGGAAAAAAGTCCCCCACAATGCAGTTCAGTACTACATTTAGTGATAGTGTATTTAATCTTACTGTAATATCTGTGTGCCAGCATCCACTTGACATTAAAATAGGGGCCTGTAGGTTTGGACGAGCAGGCCACAGCAGAACAGCTAAAGTGAATGATAAATGTATGAAGTTACTGGGTATACAGGGGAATATACAAAGTGTCTATTTCTTAGACTGTGTAAACCTAAACTAGACAGTCTAAGAATGTGCCACATTTATCACTCGCCATTGGACATGACGAACAGAGAATAAGTCTCTCTAAACGCACTGTCCCAATAAAGTATTTTCATTTATCCCAGTTGAGTCTGGGATTGTTCAGAGCACCAGCCACTGAGCTCCTCTATTAAAACTAATTTTTCCTGCAAGTCCCTGGGAATTGTTGTCTTTCTGAGAAGTGACTGGTCTCTTAGACTGGTCTGGGTTTGTGGCAGCTGCTGGACATCACAAATAATACTACATGTAATCTCAGCTACAACTATGGCGCACCCGATTACGGCGCTGAAACACCTGTTTACTTTGAACAGGAAGGAGGTCTTGCTACATAAGGATCACATGGCAAAAAGGTTTTTTTAATAACTGGAAACTAATTCTCACCCATTACAGTAGTCCCCCAACATACGATGGTAATCCGTTCCAAATGATCCATCTTTGGTTGAAACCATCATATGTTGAGGGACCCGTGCAATGTAAAGAATAGGAAGTTGTACTCACCTGTCCCCGCCGCGTCACCCGTCACCGATGTCCTGGATGTTGCGCTCCATCGATGTCACCGCGTCCCCGTAGTGTCCCCGCCGCTTCGGAATGTCTCTGCTGCCCAGGTACGTCACTCTCATGTCGCCGTCATCACGTCACTACGCACGCTGCTCCTATTGGAGGACGGGACAGCGTGCGCGGCGACGTGATGACGACGATGGAGAGCGCCGGTGATGGAGGGGATCCCGAAGAGGACGCACCGGAGCCCCGACGACAGGTAGGAGACCATCACCGGAGCACACGGGGCACCGTAAACGGCTATCCGGTGGCAGCTGAAGCAGTCTGCGCTGCCGGATAGCCATTTATGCGATGGCCCCGACATACAAAAGCATCGTATGTTGATGCTGCCTTCAACATGCAATGGCCTGTGAGAGGCCATCGCATGTTGAAATTATCGTATGTCGGGACCATCGGAGGTCAGGGGGTCACTGTATTATGACCCCCAGGAGTTGGGGTTGACCATGCACCCGCTTATCAATATGACAGGGTGAAACTTCTGCTCCCATCTGCTACCACACTTTTCTTTCTTCCTATAGTTGTTATATAGGTCTCTATTGGTGACTCTTCTCTTTACTAGTTAATACCTCAGAACGCTGGTAGAATTTTATGACCTTGGAATCTCTTATTCAGTGACTGTTTGTCTATTTTTTTTTATGTTCTCTTATTTTGCTTTGATCCCTCCTTTGAAGCTGTATTGCCTATGATTTGCCAGCTATTTATGGACCTGGCCAATGATGCCCGAGCTCTTTAGGCTCAGCTGGACCTCTCTGCCCAGGGTGGTTTGCCATTTAATCCCCATTGTATTCAATATTACTTGCTGTTCTGCTGCATTGTGTACCTTATTTATACTTTATAGACCATTGTTGACAATTTTTCCTTTGAAAAATAATAAACTGTGTTAAAAATAAAATACTATATGCAATATTAGGTGTTGAGCTCTTAGCCCAACACCGCAAGGTAAGCAGTTTATCAGCATTTCTTAAAGGGGTACTCTGCCCCTAGACATCTTGTCCCTTAGTCAAAGAATAGGGCAGTGGTCTCTAACCTGCGGAACTCCAGATGTTGCAAAACTACAACTCCCAGCATGCCCGGACAGCCGATGGCTGTCCGGGCATGCTGGGAGTTGTAGTTTTGCAACATCTGGAGGTCCGCAGGTTGGAGACCACTGGAATAGGGGATAAGAAGTCTAGGGACAAAATAGCCCTTTAGGGGCATTTGCACGTTCTATGACTGATCACTGGGCCTATTTCACAAAGGGGATTTATGAAAGAAAACTCAATAAACAGGAGGTGTTACCTTGTGCCATTATCTTAGGTTATGTTAGGTTAAAAGGGGTTATCCAGGAATAGAAAAACATAGCTACTTCCTTTCAAAAACCGCTCCCTGTCTGTCTCCAGGTTGGGTGTGGTTCTACAGCTCAGTTCCATTGAAGTCAATGGAGCCAAGTTGTAATCCCACACCCAACCTGGAGACAGACGTGGAGCTGTTTTTGAAAGAAATTAGCTGCGTTTTTCTATTCCTGGATAACTACTTTAAGGGTCTATTCACACGTAAAGTATTCTGTGCAGATTTGATGCGCAGGATTTTCTGCTGCAGATCTCAATGTAAACTAAATGACTGAACACAGCTTGAAATCCTGCGCATCAAATCTGCACAGAATACTGTACGTGTGAATAGACCCTTAAAGTAGTTATCCAGGAATAGAAAAACACAGCTAATTTCTTTCAAAATCAGCTCCACGTCTGTCTCCAGATTGGGTGTGGTATTACAACTTGGTTCCATTCACTTCAATGGAACTGAGCTGTAGAACCACACCCAACCTGGAGACAGACAGGGAGCGGTTTTTGAAAGGAAGTAGCTATGTTTTTCTATTCCTGGATAACCCCTTTTAACCTAACATAACCTAAGATAATGGCACAAGGTAACACCCCCTGTTTAATGAGTTTTCTTTCAATTTGTGAAATTGGCCCAGTGATCAGTCATAGAACGTGCAAATGCTCGCTCGTCAGCTGGTCACATTGTTTTAACAGGTTAAAATATCCTTGTCTTTCTGCAGCCAACAAATGATTATAGGAAAGGTTTGTACGGACGATCTAGTGATCATTCATGATGCCTACAAGATATTGGGGCTGTGTGAAGGCTCGTTGTGCAGTCAGTCCGTCTAAATAGCCCCTAAATAAAACCACATATCCGTACGTTATGGTGCGTTGCACCTAAACATGTTACTGCTGAAATGAGAATTTTCTGTATTGCAAATGATTAAAAAAAGAAAACAGAAAAGAAAAAAAAAGTAGAAAAGGAAAGGGCAGAATCCAACATCCTTACCCCTACTTGTGGCAGCATCCTTCAAGGCTGTAAGAATTTTAGGCTTTAAGTCTTCAGACAGTAGCCTTCCTTCCAGTCCTGGAAATAGCGCTCTGGAAAACACAGCAGTTCTGTTTCAGTCACTAATCTCTTATATGCTGAGGGAACAGGACATTCTCCTTATTCATACGAATTATAATGTCATGTTTCCCACTTGTCGGTAAAATTTCATGAACTTTAACTTGTAAAATATTCAGGAATAGCTAACAATGCATTTTCATAATACACAAAGTTTTAAAGGGTTACTCCACTGGCCAGCGTTCAGCAGTAAATGTTCCGAACGCTGTTTTTGCACTGCCCCCTCCCATAGACTTGCATTGAGGAGGCGTGGCCGTGATGTCACAAGAGGAGTGGCTGACCCCTGCATGGCGCAAAACAGCGTTCGGAACATTTACTTCCGAAAGCTGGCCCAGTGGAGTACCCCTTTAAGGGCCCATTTCCACCTGAAGAAATTCTCAGTGGAGACACCAGTGCAGCAGCCTCCTATTGTCTTCAATGGTATATTGATGAACCGTGGACACTGCAGAAATTCAAATCACAGACTCCACGAAAAGAATGAACATGTTCATTCCTTTGGCGCTATACCGTGCGGAACTGCATAGCTGTCAATTTGGATGTCACTTGTCTGTGTAGTCATACATCTATATACTATATAGTAATATGAATCATTACATCAACGCCGGCTACAAACAAAATGTCCACCTGTAATTTCTCCAGGCAGATGTTCTGTAGTGTGCACATACTCTAAAGGGTCAATCAACAATCAATACTATATGGAGTTTGGGTGGAAGAATAAAAACCCTGCTGTGTCTATGAGCTGTTATATACAACATATTAAAGGGGTATTCCGGGTTTATACATCTTATCCCCAATCCAAAGGACATCCGTGGCGCCCCCTCCCGTAGACATAAATGGAGGGGGTGTGGCGTGATGTCACTAGGGGGCGTGGTCGTGATGTCACGTCCCCGTCTCGGAGCAAAGAAATTAGCTCTGCCCATCCTTCCGTTTTCTTTAGTTAAGTTAAAGATTCGAATTTCTAACAAAATCAAAACAACACAGCATGGTTTCAGAACACTGACAAGGCTTTACACATAGAGAAACACAGTATATACTTAGGACTCTATTAGACAGCACCAGACATGCTGTAAACACATAGTTATCTCAGTGATCAGCTCTCATTGACAGAGCCTATTACAAAGCTCGAGCATCATCAGGGAGGGCGGCACGATCGATCGACGGATGGAGCAAACAGCCATCAAAATCTCAGAATATATCGAGTTTAGAGATAAGAAAGGACATAAAGGACATTCGTATTGGGACAGTTGGGGTGCTCGATATATTTTTATCTGTCTACTGTATTATGTGATCTTATCACCCCTGATTTCAGGAATTATTTAGGGTCAATTATACATTAATACTTTATTAACTTTATCAGGTTCCAAACAAGAAAAACAGCAGTAATATTTGGATGTTTCCTTTCCCGAAGGGGTTAACTGGCCAAAATCAACTTTACATAAATCAATGTATCTATATAAGCTAGGTCAGTGTTTCCCACTGTCCGGGCATGCTGGGAGTTGTAGTTTTGCAACAGCTGGAGGCACACTGGTTGGGAAACACTGAGCTAGGTATATAAAATATAAGTATACATTCAATCCTGCCCCTAAACACCATTTTTTAGCCTCCTCCACAGCCAGCTGGATGTACGGAATCCCTAGAAATAAGTCTTAATGTTGTCTGTAATGGCTGCCTTATACAGTAGGCATGTCTTCACTCCCCCATCCTGTGACATCTGCCATCTGCAAGTTCCCTTCCCCGTCCTTTGACGGGAGTTGGCCATGGTCATGCCTCTCCATTATATTATATAGACGGCTTTATATTTCATATATATATATATATATATATATATATATATATCTTCGATCCCCAAAGTGGCCATTGCCATCAGAGATGACAGACGGACTACAGGTCTTTTGCTAAGTTAGTCTGCTTACTGTGCTCTGAATCATATCTGTCACCTCTAAGGGTTGCGGCCACCTTGCGGTTTGAAAATATATATATATATATATATATATATATATATATATATATATATATATATAATAAATATAAAGCAATCTGTGTAATGTAATGGAGAAGGTGTGAACATGGCCGGGTCATCACAGGATGGGGCAGGAACTTGCATCTGGGCAGCGGATGTCACAGGATGGTGACCTGTCGTCTGTATGAAGCGGCTGTTACCGATGATATGAAGACTTATTCCCAGGGATTCCTTACATCCAACGGACGGTGGGGGAGGCAGAAAAACTGTGTTTGCAGGCAGTATTGAAAATACTATTTATATATGTAATATTTGCTTATCATACACAGGCACACTGATTTGTGTTAAGTTGATTTTGGCCAGATAACCCCTTCAAGAAAGGAAACATCCATATATTACAGTTGGTTTTACTTGTTTGGAACCTGATGAAGTTATTAAAGTATTTCTGTATAGTTGACCCTAAATAACTCCTGAAATCAGGGTCGATAAGATCACACAATACAGTAGACATATCGAAATAGATCCAGCACCCCAACTGCCCCTATCTTCATCTAACATTCACTAATAGCCTGTAAAGTGAGATAACATAAGCCTATGCGCTTCTATATTTAAAGGGGTGCTCTGCTGCTCTGCGTTTGGAACAAACTGTTCCAAACGCTGGAGCCGGCGCCGGGAGCTTGTGACATCATAGCCCCCCGCCTCCTCGTGACGTCACGCCCCCGCCCTCTCAATGTAAGTCTATGGGAGGGGTGTGACGGCTGTCACAACCCCTCCCATAGACTTACATTGAGAGGGTGGGGCTTGACATCATGAGGGGGTGGGGTTATGATGTCACAAGCTCCCAGCGCCGACTCCAGCGTTCGGAACAGTTTGTTCCAAATGCTGAGCAGCGGAGTACCCTTTTAACATAACCAGCTCCTTGCACTTCTGTCTATTGGCTCATACCTGGGGTACTCCTCTGAGGTTATGTAAACAACATCCTTATCTGATACAGATGAAGAAAAAGAAGTAAAGCTCCCATTCTGCAACGGAAGTATTTCAAGCCCGATAAGATCACTGTAATTCTCATCACTAAGTATGAACTCAAGGATGTGAAGCTTCTCATGAGTAGGTCCTCGATGTCCACATTTCCTCAGCACCTGCCGGACCAGTGCTGGGTTGACCTTCTTCACCGGCTTAGAATTGTTTATGGGAATTTGGAATGCAGCAGCAACATTAGCCGGTACCTTGGCGATCTGAGTCCCTGAGTTCTGGAGGTAGTTCAGGACAGTTTTTGTGTACTCCTGATTTTCATCCATTTCTGTAAAGTTTACATCTGATTCTTTCAGCCAGCATTTTTTAGAAGTGTATATGACAGGATTCTGTAATAGCTCCTTAAAAAGAGGTTCTATGACAGGTTTCCAGTGTGTTCTTACTTGGTCCACCTCTGGCCACATTTGATAAATGCTTTCAGCGGAGAGAGGGAAGTCAGGGTTCTCTTCTGTCTTCATTCTCTTGATACCTTCCAAAATAAGAGTTGCATATGTTTTTGGGACAACATTTTTGACCAGTAGTTCATTCCAAAGAGCTGCCGGATCTCGCCACTGGTCCAGTTCTCTCCATTTGATGCTTCTTCGATTGTCTGTCAAGCCAAAAAATCCACTGATATGAACAGGGAGACCAGTCTTGCTCTCATCTCCTGGTGGTAAGGGAAGAAAGCAAAATGCTCTTCCAACAAATTGGGACTCTGCTCCCTTTTCTTCTACATTATGCCACAGTGGCATGGCAATGCCAATAGTTGGAACAAATTTTAGGTCATCAGCAAGAGCATCTAATGCCATACAGATACCTCGACCTCCAACACTGTTGCACACCAACCATGATGAGGTTTGGGTTTCTTTCACACTTTCATCCTCTACAACAATGTTTACGTGATAGGCAACACATGTTATGCTATTGCTTGGGACCCCATTACAGTAATTCTCAATGGCTGTTCCAAGGATTTTGATCGAGTTGGGTCTATCATGTTTTAGTAGCTTGTTCTCACTAGCTGTCACACGGAAAACCAGCTTTTCAGATCCATCTGCCTCTCTAACGTGCAAAGACACCTTCTGGACATTCTTCAGAAACAGGAGCACAGTGTCCGCATCTGCTCTAAAGGACTCATACAGTTCTAGAACCTTTTCTTTATTATAAAGATTATGACTCAGCAATGATGGCTGGACACGAAGGGGGAATCGAAAGAAAGTTCCTGGGTAATAACCTTCTGCAAAGGTTTCTTTTGTGCTGCCAAAAATGTCAATATATGGTGCAAATTGGTCCACCAGTTCACTTATTTCTTTGCTGTCTTCTTTAATGTTCCAACACTGGCCTGACTCATGACGACCAAAGAGTACTTGGTGGGGATCCAGAATCCCTATCTGATCACCACTAAAAATACTGGGAACATCTATTGAGGAAAAAACAAAAACATTAGTGAGCGTCAGGAGATATAAAGAGAAATTATATTATTTGCTAATGCTGAAGACCTGTATTTGTCAATTCACTCCTATTTTTGTGGCAAATGACAAATTACGGTACATTCTGATACACCAGTAGATAAGTCATGGGAATATTAAAACCATCTTACATTAAAGGGCCAATCTCATATTGTCAACTGTTATCGGATATGTTTTGGCTCACATTGACCTTACTCATGGTTTAGACCTGAAACACATCAGTGGATTTTTGGGGCTTCTCCTGTGCTATGAGTACATGAAAGCTGTATTTCTGTAAAATGTATGTATTTTTTGGAGTTTGAAGAAATAATATCAAGATTTTATTCCAATTTGGATACTTTTTAAACACTGGCAAAAAGGGGTACTCCGGTGGAAAACTTTTTTTTTTTTTTTTTAATCAACTGGTGCCAGAAAGTTAAACAGATTTGTAAATTACTTCTATTAAAAGATCTTAATCCTTCCAGTACTTATTAGCTGCTGAACACTACAGAGGAAATTAATTTCTTTTTGGAACACAGAGCTGTCTGCTGACATCATGACCACAGTGCTCTCTGCTGACATCTCTGTCCATTTTAAAGGGGTAGTCCAGTGGTGAAAAACATATCCCATATCCTAAGGATAGGGGATAAGTTTGAGATCGCTGGGGGGTCCGACCACTGGGGCCCCCTGCGATCTCTCTGTACAGGGGCCAGGCTCTCCGGCCAGATAGCGGGTGTCGACCCCCGCACGAAGCGGCGGCCGACACGCCCCCTCAATACATCTCAATGGCAGAGCTGGAGATTGCCGAAGGCAGCGTTTCGGCTCTGCCATAGAGTTGTATTGACGGGGCGTGTCGGCCGCCGCTTCGTGCGGAGATCGACACGCCCCTTTCCCGCGGGTTGTCGGGGCTCCGTACAGGAGATCGCAGAGGGCCCCAGCGGTCAGACCCCCCGCGATCTGCAACTTATCCCCTATCCTTAGGATAGGGGATAAGTTGTTCACCACTGGGTCACCACTGGACTACTCCTTTAAGAACTGTCTCTGGACAGTTCCTAAAATGGACAGAGATGTCAGCAGAGAGCACTGTGGTCATGATGTCAGCAGAGAGCACTGTGTTCCAAAAAGAAAATAATTTCCTCTGTAGTATTCAGCAGCTGATAAGTACTGGAAGGATTAAGATTTTTTAATAGAAGTAATTTACAAATCTGTTTAACTTTCTGGCACCAGTTGATTAAAAAAAAAAAAAAGGTTTCCACTGGAGTACCCCTTTAAGGCTGTGCAAGCTCCTGCCAAGATGAGCTGTTAGTAATCACAATAATAAACACTGAAAAGTTGTTTCTACCATATCATATCACCTGTTATATGGTAAACGGAGTTAAATCCAATTCCGAACCTTCCGACCTTTAGTGGGTCATCTTTTTTCCTACTTCTGGCAATTTCCTGGATTCCATGCCAGTCCTCAGGAGTGAAAACTGCATTATTGTGTACATACAGTGCAGGACCTAGGTATTTACAAAGAAAAGTAAAGTTAAAGATAAAATATACGCATCACATGTTTGGCTATATTTGAAGAACACCAGTAGAGTATATCAACAAAAGAAGTCCATGAATCTATATGGGTTCACCACCTGAACAACATGGTCATACCATGACTAGGATTCATATTATGTATCAACTCTGAACTGCAAATTGATTGCATATTTTATCAACATTAAAGGAGCCTTCTCATTTGAGATATACAGTAACATTCTTATCCCCTGTGGATCCCGACCATTTCCAAAAACAAAATACCAGAAAGCATTTTGGCAGCTCCTGGCCATCTACTGTGCAGGAAACTGTAACACAGCTCTGTGAAGATGAATAGGTTGGCATTACAGTTCTCTGCACAGCTGGTGCCCCGTCCCAAAGTTGTGTAAGGAACATTTGTATTGGAGCCCTCTAATTTTATGGATCAAGGGGTCCTGTGAGATCCCAACTCATAAAGCGAAATACTTTAGAGAGTGCAACATAGAAGATAATAGAAATAAAGCCGGCACTCACCGTTCTTCTCAAAATTCTTGCTTTATTGTGCTCCACATAAATTCAGGGGTAGGGAACAGACTTGGAGGGGATTACATAGGCGACAAAAGCTCTGTTTCGTGCTGTGGATGCATCCACAGCACGAAACGGAGCTTTTGTCGCCTATGTAATCCCCTCCAAGTCTGTTCCCTACCCCTGAATTTATGTGGAGCACAATAAAGCAAGAATTTTGAGAAGAACGGTGAGTGCCGGCTTTATTTCTATTATCTTCTATGTTGGATTACCATGAACACTCATCCATAAGCCAGAGCACCATAGTACTCTCACCGGCGTTCCCCAGTAAACTGTAGAGATCCTCCCACGTCCTCAGTGCCGTATGCACACCTATGAGTGATACTTTAGAGAGTGTGTCATCACTTCCTATACGGAGGAAATTTCTCTTAACTCACAGAACTGTGAGTTTCCTACCACTAGATCTTATTGCAGAGAGTTGCAGCCTTTATTTTGTCAATTGTCAAGGTCCTAGGAGGTCTCAACCACATCATCTCAGTGGTCGGAGACCCATCTATTGCTTCTTATCGGTGGTGGGAACAACTCTTTAACTAATCAACAGGAAACTGGGTAGCAAGTTTGATAACAGAGCTGAAAATGTGACAACTGCAGATCCCATTAAGGTTGGGATCACACATAATACTTTGAGAAGTATTTTTACCAAAAATCTATATTGGGTCCAAGACACATTAAAGGGTACCTCTCATCAAAAAAACTTTTGATATATTATACATTAATGTATGCAGAATAACTTCACAATTGCATGTTATTAAAAAATATGCTTCTTTCTATTTAATTTTCCACTTTGAAGAAATGACCACTAGGGGTCTCCCTACCAGTCCTGGCAGCAAGTATTTCAGACTCATGCTGGAGTCCTAAACACTACGAGCTGCCAGTCTGCTTTGTTCACAAAGGAGAACACTCAGAGCTGCCAGCCTGCTTTGTTCACAGCCTGTTTGGCTGTGAACAAAGCAGGCTGGCAGCTCTGAGTGTTTAGGACTCCAGCATGAGTCAGAAATGCTTGCTGACAGGACTGATCGGGAAAATTACAATAGAAAGAAGCATATTTTTCATTAACATGCTATTGGAAAGTTATTCAACATTCATTAATCTAAAATATATCAAAAGTTTATTTCATGAGAGGTACCCTTTAAGAAGGTATAAATCTTGTTATTATAGTTTTTTTTCTGTGTTGGTTCCACAGCTGGTTTTAGCTAAAAATACTGACCCAGTCTAAACCATGTTCCCACTCAGTTTTATCGGCCATTTTTTGCTTTTGGCCCCGTTTCAGCCATTTACAGCTCAAAAAACTGTCCAAAATACTAAAGCTGAACTCACACATAGTATTTCGGGCAGAATTTGTAGACAAATCCCTGAGTGGAGTCAACACAGAATAAAACTATAAGGGAAAAAGATTTGCATTTCTTTCAGTGGTTTGAAGTTAAAATATTGACAGAAACATTACATGTGAACCCAACCAAAGAGTGATTTTTTTACACATTATAATGAATGTATCAAGAAAGAGTTGAATGAAGTGAGTAACATGTAAGTATTCACAAACAAGTGATCAGAAGTTCCTATACTAATGTAATACCTTGGGTCTATGATTAAGGTCTGTTTACTGAAACACGTCAGGCCTGTCACACATATTTACATGTCCTGTGGACTAAGTTTAAAGGGGTACTCCCGTGGAAAACTTTTTTTTTTTTAAATCAACTGGTGCCAGAAAGTTAAACAGATTTGTAAATCACTTCTATTAAAAAATCTTAATCCTCCCAGTACGTTTTAGGGGCTGTAAACTAAAGAGAAATCCAAAAAAGAAATGCATTTCCTCTGATGTCATGACCACAGTGCTCTCTGCAGACCTCTGCTGTCCATTTTAGGAACTGTCCAGAGCAGGAGAAAATCCCCATAGCAAACATATGCTGCTCTGGACAGTTCCTAAAATGGACAGCAGAGGTCAGCAGAGAGCACTGTGGTCATGACATCAGAGGAAATGCATTTCTTTTTTGGATTTCTCTTTAATATACAGCCCCTAAAAAGTACTGGAAGGATTAAGATTTTTTTAATTGAAGTGATTTACAAATCTGTTTAACTTTCTGGCACCAGTTGATTTAAAAAAAAACAAAGTTTTCCACGGGAGTACCCCTTTAAACTTAGTCTAATAAAGAAGATGGTTTTACCTAGATCCAGTTTGCCGAGTTCTCTGCTGTTGATATACCTTTATATTACATGTATCAAGAAAGATTGGAATGGAGTGAGTAACCTGTAGGTATTCAGAAACAATAGCTACCTTGGTATTGAGCCATATCTTTTGACCAGAGGGACTCGGTGCCATAATGGGTTTCATCGTAGAGGAATTTGACTTCACTGGCTCCAGCATCTTCTGCATTTTGAATCAGCTCCTAGAATGCACAATAATAGGATAAGTTTAGTAATATAGACTTGAATGCTACCAAGCATTACATGGACGGCGCATAGATGAAAACTGATCAATACAGAACTTACACTGTGGTTGTGTTGCAGGTAAGTCCTAGTGTAGGGACTAGAGATGAGCGAACTTACAGTAAATTCGATTTGTCACGAACTTCTCAGCTCGGCGGTTGCTGACTTTTCCTGCATAAATTAGTTCAGCTTTCCGGTGCTCCAGTGGGCTGGAAAAGGTGGATACAGTCCTAAGAAAGAGTCTCCTAGGACTGTATCCACCTTTTCCAGCCCACCGGAGCACCTGAAAGCTGAACTAATTTATGCAGGAAAAGTCAGCAACCGCCGAGCCGAGAAGTTCGTGATGAATCGAATTTACTGTAAGTTCGCTCATCTCTAGTAGGGACACTAAGGGGGAAATTGCAAACTGAATTTGCTATTATTTTGTGTGTTATTTGCGCCACTTTGGTTGAAAAAAAGGGGCGTAGAAAACATTTTAAAAAGAATTTTGCCTTATTTGCACCCTGTTCAGCATTTTTTTAAGGGATGTTACAGGCATGGGGGTGGAGCTTATATCAAGCCAAAAAATCCATACTGTGCACACAGTGTTAGATAGGCCTGATCTTTAAAGGGGTACTCCACCCCTAGACATCTTATCCCCTACCCAAAGGATAGGGGATAAGATGTCTGATTGCCTGGGTCCCACCGCTGGGGACCCCTGCAATAAAGCCCCCTCCCACAGACTTGAATTGAGGGGGCGGGACATGACATCACACGGGGGCGGAGTCTTGACGTCACGATCTTCCGTTCCCGCGGTTGGGAGCCAGAACCTCCAGGGCTGCCGGAAGCAGATACAGGTGAGTGCTGCATGCTATATTGCGGGGGTCCCCAGCGTTGGGTCCCCAACGATCAGACATCTTATCCCCTATCCTTTGGATAGGGATAAGATGTCTAGGGGTGGATTACCCCTTTAAACAGCTTGTTAATAATTTGGCACAATCTTAGATTGCTTGAGCTAAGCAAGACCAGTTTTTGGATATGTCCCTCACTATGTTATCCTTTTTGAACAGTTAAAACTACACAAAAAATTGGATATAGAAGGAAATGCCCATTTTGCCCGAACTGGCATTCCCTTTTATTGAGAGTATAGGTATAAATTTACCGTAGATAATACCAGGACAGAATGCGGTAAACTGTACCGGTATATGAAAGAAACTATACAACCAAAAGAGGAGAAAGCTGCACTAAACAAAAACATGTACGCTTTTCTTCAGTGCTTTAATTTTTAGCACATGTCTATGTCATTCTGTATGTACGGCAAATAGCAGCGTTTCCTAAGCACTGCGCCTCCAGCTGTTGCAAAACTGCAACTCCCAGCACGCCCGGACAGCCGTTGGCTGTCCGGGCATGCTGGGAGTTGTAGTTTTGCAACAGCTGGAGGCACCCTGGTTGGGAAACACTGACATATAGGAACATTGATTTACCTTTAGGATCTGCCCTCCTTCTGGGTATCTCCTTAATATGTCCTTGAGAAAGTCAACAAGGGGTGGTGTGGTCTGTCCAAATTTACCTATAAAATAAAGCAACGTATATTACATTATATAAATTGTTAGGCTATAAAAACAATAGACTACACTAGAAGCATGATAATAAGAATTTTCACCATTAGGCATTATTAGCCCAACTTCTAGAACTAGCCAAATAGCTCCAAGGATTAGTCCAGTCCTGATTAAAGGGGTACTTTGGTAGAAAAGCAATTATTATTTTTTTAAATCAACTGGTGCCAGAAAGTTAAACGTAATCCTTCCAGTACTTGCTGCTGTTGTTTGCTCCCCCAGGAAGTTCTTTTCTTTTTTAATTTCTTTTCAGCCTGACCACAGTGCTCTCTGCTGACACCTCTGTCCTTGTCAGGAACTGTCCATTGAAGGATAGGTTTGCTATGGGGATCTGCTCCTACTGGAAAGAAATTGAAAAAGAAAAGAACTTCCTCTGTAGTATACAGCAGCTGATAAATACTGGAAGGAATAAGATTTTTAAACAGAAATAATTTACAAATCTGTTTAACTTTCTGGCAGCAGTTAAAGGGTTACTCCGGTGAAAACCTTTTTTCTTTTAAATCAACTGGTGGCAGAAAGTTAAACATATTTGTAAATTACTTCTATTAAAAAATCTTAATCCTTCCTGTACTTATTTGCTGCTGAATACTACAGAGGAAATTCTTTTCTTTTTGGAATGCTCTCTGATGACATCACGAGCACAATTCTCTCTGCTGACATTATTATAATAATAATAATAACAACGCTTTATTTATTGTTGTCCTTAGTGGGATTTGAACCCAAGTCCCTAGCACTGCAAGGCAGCAGTGCTAACCACTGAGCCACCATGCTGCCCTTAGCATACATCTGCTATGCATGGTTGCTAAAATGGTCAGAGATGTCAGCAGAGAGCACTGTGCTTGTGATGTCATCAGTGTTCCAAAAAGAAAGGAATTTCCTCTGTAGCATTCAGCAGCTTATAAGTACTGGAAGGATTACGATTTTTTAATAGAAGTAATTTACAAATATGTTTAACTTTCTGCCACCAGTTGATTTAAAAGAAAAAAGGTTTTCACCGGAGTACCCCTTTATAGCGCAACTGTCATGTAGTTTGGGGAATATAAACTAACCATAGTCTGTGTATTGTGTGTAGACTATTAACCCAGCATTACTTTAACCTTCTTTATTCCGGTTGTAATTACCACAAAAAACACTTATCTTTTCAGTCTCTGACAGTCGGATAGGTGTGACCAGGGTTTCGCTATGTCCTCCTGCCACCACGCCTATCCCCTATACCTCAGCACTGGGACTGCTGTGTGATTGACACAGGTCCCAGCGCATGCGCCCCCTTTGATTTATATGTGTGCGCCGACCGATAGGAATTTACACAGCAAGCGATGGCTCCCCCGGCCAGCACTCGCTCCTGCTGTCTGACATCGTTGCCCGTACAATGCTAGAGGCTGGGAGCGAGTGAGCTCTCTGCCTCTAGTGAATGCAGGCACACACAAAGAAGGGGAGAACGGGAACTGTTATCGCTTACCCACCAAGCCCCCGCTCCCGCTGTTTCACATCTCCGTGCGCCTGTGCAATGCTAGAGAGCTCACTCACTCCCAGCCTCTAGCATTGTACGGGCAGCGATGTCAGACAGCAGGAGCGAGTGCTGGCCGGGGGAGCCAACGCTTGCTGTGTAAATTCCTATTGGTCCGTGCACACTAATAAATCAAAGGGGGCGCATGCGCTGGGACCTGTGTCAATCACACAGCAGTCCCAGCGCTGAGGTATAGGGGATAGGCGTGGTGGCAGGAGGGCATAGCGAACCCCTGGCCACACCTATCCGAAAGAATATAAAATCCAAAGAAAAGTGTTTTTTGTGGTATAAAGAAGGTAAAAGTAATGCTGGATTAATAGTCTACACACAATACACAGACTATGCTTAGTTTATATGCCCCAATCTTCATGACAGTTGCGCTTTAATTAAAAAAAAAATAATAATTCCACCGGAGTACCCCTTTAATTCTGCTTGCTGGAGTTCTTCTTCAGACCTGGTTCACAAGGCTGAAAATGTGCAGAATGTCCGCCTGGAAAACAAGGGCAAACATTTGGCACATTTGTATGTTCCGGCAGGCACTATGACCACTTGGAAATGCACCGTCTTATAGACGGCAATGCATTTTCGAGCAAAATCCGCTGAAAAAAAATAGACTTGTCTATTCTTTCTGCACACACTGGAATCTGGATTTTCGTGGCAGAAACATCTTCTGTGGGAAGTTCGCCGTGTGAACAGTGCAGCATAATCCCACTGAAAACAATGGGACTCCGAGCGGAATATTCCCCCAGAATTCTGCTCAGAAATGCTGCCGTATGAACATGGCCTCAATTGGAAACAAAGTTAAAAAAAAAATGACAATTACCTCCTCCTTTTAGTCCCTTCGATTGGAGATTTAAATATATATTTGTTTTCTCAGAGGTCAGGTCTTCAATCTTGGTCCTGTCACATAACTATGAGACAGGTAAAAAAATAAAATAAAAAAATCAGAAAATGTGAGTCACAACTAGAATGCAAAAAGAAAACAGAAAATCACATGTTAATTTACATCAACAGAACCTATCATGCTAAACATGCAGTATGAGCTATGGGAAGCATGTTAAAGCGTTACTGTCATTTAAAACATGGTCTCAACTGGTCTCAATCCTGAGACTATCCGCAACTGGCAGTTTCAGGCTGAGGGAGTGTGCAGCATCATGCTCGACTTCCCCGCTGTTTTGCTATACAGTGATCCCTCAACTTACAATGGCCTCAACATACAATAGTTTCAACATACAATGGTCTTTTCTGGACCATGGTAAGTTGAAACCAGACTCAACATACAATGTACAGACGGTCCAGAACTGTGAAACGTGTCAATGGCTGAAAGAACCGACCAATCAGAATGGGCATTCACTGGTAAAACCCCTGTATTACTGAAGTATATGCACTGACTGGTGTCTGGTAGCGCCCCCTACAGTACAGGGAGGTATTACATGTTCTGTACTACTCTTTACCTGTATTACTGAAGTGTATGCACTGACTGGTGTCTGGTAGCGCCCCCTACAGTACAGGGAGGTATTACATGTTCTGTACTACTCTTTACCTGTATTACTGAAGTGTATGCACTGACTGGTGTCTAGTAGCGCCCCCTACAGTACAGGGAGGTATTACATGTTCTGTACTACTCTTTACCTATATTACTGAAGTGTATGCACTGACTGGTGTCTAGTAGCGCCCCCTACAGTACAGGGAGGTATTATATGTTCTGTACTACTCTTTACCTGTATTACTGAAGTGTATGCACTGACTGGTGTCTAGTAGCGCCCCCTACAGTACAGGGAGGTATTACATGTTCTGTACTACTCTTTACCTGTATTACTGAAGTGTATGCACTGACTGGTGTCTGGTGGCGCCCCCTACAGTACAGGGAGGTATTACATGTTCTGTACTACTCTTTACCTGTATTACTGAAGTGTATGCACTGACTGGTGTCTAGTAGCGCCCCCTACAGTACAGGGAGATATTACATGTTCTGTACTACTCTTTACCTGTATTACTGAAGTGTATGCACTGACTGGTGTCTAGTAGCGCCCCCTACAGTACAGGGAGGTATTACATGTTCTGTACTACTCTTTACCTATATTACTGAAGTGTATGCACTGACTGGTGTCTAGTAGCGCCCCCTACAGTACAGGGAGGTATTATATGTTCTGTACTACTCTTTACCTGTATTACTGAAGTGTATGCACTGACTGGTGTCTAGTAGCGCCCCCTACAGTACAGGGAGGTATTACATGTTCTGTACTACTCTTTACCTGTATTACTGAAGTGTATGCACTGACTGGTGTCTGGTAGCGCCCCCTACAGTACAGGGAGGTATTACATGTTCTGTACTACTCTTTACCTGTATTACTGAAGTGTATGCACTGACTGGTGTCTAGTAGCGCCCCCTACAGTACAGGGAGGTATTACATGTTCTGTACTACTCTTTACCTATATTACTGAAGTGTATGCACTGACTGGTGTCTAGTAGCGCCCCCTACACCAGTCACCAGTCAGTGCATACACTTCAGTAATACAGGTTAAGAGTAGTACAGAAATATGTTCTGTACTACTCTTAACCTGTATTACTGAAGTGTATGCACTGACTGGTGTCTGGTAGCGCCCCCTACAGTACAGGGAGGTATTACATGTTCTGTACTATTCTTTACCTGTATTACTGAAGTGTATGCACTGACTGGTGTCTGGTAGCGCCCCCTACAGTACAGGGAGGTATTACATGTTCTGTACTACTATTTAACTATATTACTGAAGTGTATGCACTGACTGGTGTCTAGTAGCACCCCCTACAGTACAGTGAGGTATTACATGTTCTGTACTACTCTTTACCTGTATTACTGAAGTGTATGCACTGACTGGTGTCTGGTAGCGCCCCCTACAGTACAGGGAGGTATTACATGTTCTGTACTCTTTACCTGTGCCAGTGTTAGCTGCTCCTTTGGACACCAGGTGAGGGCGACTCCATTACTTTTTTTAGGACATTGTGTGTACTGAAGCTCCTCTCCTCTACATAGACCAGTGTTTCCCAAGTAGGATGCCCCCAGCTGTTGCAAAACTTCAACTCCCAGCATGCCCGGACAGCCAAAGGCTGTCCGGGCATGCTGGAAGTTGTAGTTTTGCAACAGCTGGAGGCTCCCTGCTTGGGAAACACTGACATAGATAGTGATTACAGGTCCCAGCAGATCTTTATTACTTTTATATGTAAGGATTTGCTTTATCTATATTAGTTATCTACTTATTTTTCTTTAATTCTCACTTTTTCCTATTTTTGGATGACACTTTGGTGGCTTCAGAACCAATTACCAGGTTTCTATAGAGTTATGGTCTCAACATACAATAGTTTCAACATACAATGGTCATCCCAGAACCAATTAATATTGTAACTTGAGGGACCACTGTATAAACTTACATAGAAAAAAAGTCGGATTTAATTGACTGGCAGGGAGTGAGGCGCACACTGCTGCACAGTTCACCCGCTGTAACTTGTGATCACAGGGGATGTCAGGAGTGAGACCTGCTGCGATCACAACTTTCCACATGTCTGGACAAGATGGCAATTTTTTTAAATGACAGTGACCCTTTAGGGCTTATTTACACTACATATTTTCTGAGCGGAACTTCGCTCTGAAGCTCCCCTGTTGAAAATACGGTGCAGCAGCCTCCTTTTGCTTTCAATAGGATTCTGCTGCACCATTCACACTACAGAATTCAGGACCCCCGACCCAGCCGAAAGAATGACCATGTTCAATGTGCTCAGAAATGCATTGCATGGCTACAAATGGGATCTCTGCCTGGAATACCTCCATAGTGTGAATGAGCCCTTAAAGGGGTACTCCGCCCCTAGACATCTTATCCCCTATCCAAAGGATAGGGGATAAGATGTCAGATCGCCGCGGTCCCGCTGCTGGGGACGCCTGGGATCCCCGCTGCGGCACCTCGCTATCATTACAGCACAGAGCGAGTTCACTCTGTGTGTAATGACGGGCGATACGGGGGACGGAGCAGCGTGACGTCATGGCGCTGCCCCTCGTGACATCACGGCCCGTCCCCTTAATGCAAGTCTATGAGAGGGGGCGTGACGACCGTGACGTCACTTTCTTTTTGTAGAGGCCTTGTTGAAAATGAAAGAAGTGATCTGATTGGTTGCTATGGGCAACTCAGCAACTTTTCCTCTGCACAGGTTTTGATAAATCTCCCTCTATAACTTTTAATCTATTATTTAAAGTATACCTGTCATTTGCAAAACTGTTTTATATCATGTAGACAATAACACTATGGGGGAGATTTATCAAAACCTGTCCAGAGGAAAAGTTGCTGAGTTGCCCATAGCAACCAATCAGATCACTTCTTTCATTTTTAACAAGGCCTCTACAAAAGGAAAGAAGCGATCTGATTGGTTGCTATGGGCAACTCAGCAACTTTTCCTCTGGACAGGTTTTGATAAATCTCCCCCTATATGGATATTTGCAATATACATTGGTTAAAAAAAATTTGTATTTTTTGGGGGTAAAAAATGTGCATATTTTTGGGTGAAAAATGCTGTCTTCTTCCTGCAGCTAGAGCCCTGGAATTTTTTCACCCAAAAATATAAAAAAAAAATTTTTAACAAATATATATTACAAATATACATATAGGGGGAGATTTATCAAATCCTGTCCGGAGGAAAATTTGCTGAGTTGCCTATAGCAACCAATCAGATTGCTTCTTTCCTTGTTAAAAATGAAAGAAGTGATCTGATTGGTTGCTATGGGCAACTCAGCAACTTTTCCTCTGGACAGGATTTGATAAATCTCCCCCATAATGTTATTATCTTCATTTTATAAAACATTTTTGAAAATAACAGGTACACTTTAATTTAGGAGCCCAGTGGGAGGTCCTAATCAGTGATTGACAGCTAATGTGCACACAGTGATCGCTGTCAATCAGTGGCTAAGACCGTCCACTGGATTCCAAAACCCATCGTTAGCAGGCAATTAAATGAACAGATTATAAATTATAATTCATGTTTTTGCACACTATATACAGTATCAAGCTGTTGTGCAAATCCTGCTCTATCAACCTGAAGCTTATATTAAAGGTGTATTCCAGGATTTTTTTTTTATTTGACTATGCTACAGGGGCTGTAAATTTAGTGTAGTTCATAATGTAGTGTCTGTACCTGTGTGTGACGGTTTTCTCACAATTCTTCTGTGATTTTCACCCCAATATTTATTTTTAACAGCATACAAAATGACTGTTGTCTCAGATTTTTCCCAGGTTGCAATGCGGCCAAGACCTGACTCACTAGTCAGCTGATGATAGGGAGCCTGTCTGCTTCAATGGGTGGAGCGATCAATCTGCAACTAATGCAACAGCTGGAGACACCCTGATTGAAAACCACAGGTCTTTTGTTTCAATGGGTGGGGTGGCTGATGTGCGGGAGGGAGGAAAATGGAATTGTGGGATTTGTAATCAAAAAAAGAAAATTCAAACAGGAAATACAAGTTCATAAAAAGCTAGCCACAGTGTTATGGTAATCTCATGACATAACCATTTAGCCCCAAGACAAGCGCAGATCCATTACTGTCTGCCAGGTACATGCTAAAATCACCTTATGATGGATAACCCCTTTAAATTTCACCAGATAGCATAGATCTAGAATTAGATCATCAGATCTGATTCTCTGCACAAGAAGAAAAACAAGAGGGAAAGGGCAAAGTAATGAGAAAAATCCTGATGCTACAACCAGTAAAAACCCAATCAGGAGTATTGATAGTTAATAAAGCCCCTGTGGATTGTAAAGCAACACAACTGGTTTCAGAATGCATTACTCAGATATAGAAAGTATACAGTGCTCATGTCTAGTTCCAGGAAGACAAACAAATATCGATGAGAATCGGGGATGATGTGGTTGTTAAAGTTTTTACGGCCGTATGTGTCATCCTATACAATTCAATAGATTTTTCATTGAAAAGAAAAAAAAAAGCTTTACCCTCTAATGGCCCAAACATAGTGCAGGCCAGTGTTTCCCAACCAGGGTGCCTCCAGATGTTGCAAAACTACAACTCCCAGCATGCCTGGACAGCCTTTGGCTGTCCAGGCATGCTGGGAGTTGTAGTTTTGCAACACCTGGAGGCACCCTGGTTCGGTAAACACTGGTCCAGGCCATACATTTTGTCTACAGCATCCAAGTACCCTCTAATAGGGTCCAAGCTATAAGAAGTGAGAGTTATACTGAGCCCTGGTTCATAAGGGGAACCAACGCCCCTCTGTTGACATTTTGGCCGACCATTATCTCTCCCAACCTCCCCGTACACATGAACATTTGGCTGTGCCAAACGTTCATGTGTTCTGTATGAAGAGGGAAGGGGTAAGCTGAAGCCGGACAGCCCGGAGGTGGCTTCTCTCTTCAACAACAGCAGGATCGGGTGGTGAAAATCCAGAACCAACCCCCCCCCCCCCCCGCGGCATCAGGGTTAGCTCATAAATGCTGCTGGTAGAAGCAACTGCGGCATCTAAACGGATGCAATCCATTGCCAAATATCACAGTAGGCTGGCCAGGGTCCATAGGTATGCTGTCATAGGAGTTGGAGAGGTCACTCTAATATAATTGTATGCAGTAAACTGTACAAGTGATCATATAAAAAAGAACCCCACGAGGATTTAAAATATAATTAAATTAAATGTTAAAAAAATAAGTATTATGTAATCATGACATAATTGGTATTACCATGGGAGGGGATACAACCTAACTACTAAGATATAACATTATTTATCCTGAACCAGAAAACGAATATAAACTTCAATTCTACTATGCTAAAATAATAAGCCGTCACACAACTCTGTAGACCAGTGGTTCTCAACCTTTTTCACGACTGTACCCCCAAAGGGTGAAAGTATGTCTGCGGGTACCCCTCAAGAAAATACCCATGAAGAAAATATCATAAAAGTACTTAATTTCATAATGACGTGTGCTTACCTTTCTAATGTAATACTTAACCTCTTCAGGACGCCGGGCGTATGCATACGCCCTGCATCCCGAGTCCTTAAGGATGTGGGGCGTATGCTTACACCCGTGGGAATTCCGGTCCCCGCCGCTAGCCGGTTGGGGACCGGACCTGGATGCCTGCTGGAATCATTCAGCAGGCATCCCGGCACATCGCCAAGGGGGGTTCTGAGACCCCACCATGTCTGTGATCGCAGAAAATTGCACGTCAATTCAGACATGCGATTTTCTGCTATTCTGGGCTGATCGGGTCTCTGGTGACCCGATCACCTGGAAAATAGGGATGATCGGAGCTGTCAGTGACAGCTGAGGGATAGGAGTGAGGTCGCAGTGCTGCGATCTCCTCCTATCCCTTGCCATTGGTCAGAACTGATTATGACCAATGGCAGCGCAGGACAGTGGTTTGCCATGGCAACCCCCCGTTCTGCCCACCCCTGGATGTCGGGCAGAACGGGGAGAGAAGAGGGAGGCCGGTACCTGAGAAGAAGATGGCGTGGGGACCTTTGTCGCTGGAGACAGACGCAGGTAGGGAAACGTCAGTCGGGGGTGGGGGGGGGGGGAAGGGGGCAGTAAGCAATATTTACTGCTGCCCTTCCTAGTGGGTGCCAAACTGCAACTCCTAGCTCCTAGTGGGTGCCAAACTGTAACTGTTACAGTGGTGCCCAAACGGTAGCCCTCCAGATGTTGCTAAACTATAAGTCCATTTTATGATGCCAACATAAAGTGGACATATTGTATTTGTGAATAAAAATAAAATTTATTTGGAATATCCATTTTCCTTACAAGCAGAGAGCTTCAAAGTTCGAAAAATGCAAAATTTTCAAAATTTTCATGAAATTTTGGGACTTTTCACCAAAAAAGGATGCAATTAACGCCGAAAATTTACCACCAAAATAAAGAAGAATATGTCACGAAAAAACTATCTCAGAATCAGAATATTCGGTAAAAGCGTTTTAGAGTTATTAATGTGTAAAACGACGGTGGTCAGAATTGCAAAAAAAGGGCTGCGTCCTTAAGGTGAAAAAGGGCTGCGTCCTTAAAGGGGTACTCCGCCCCTAAACATCTTATCCCCTATCCAAAGGATAGGGGATAAGGTGTCAGATCGCCGGGGTCCCGCTGCTGGGGACCCCGGGGATCGCTGCTGCAGCACCCCGCTATCATTACTGCGCAGAGCGAGATCGCTCTGCACGTAATGACGGGCAATACAGGGGCCGGAGCATCGTGACATCACGGCTCCGCCCCTTGTGACGTCACGGCCCGCCCCCATCAATACAAGTCTATGGGAAGGGGGCGTGGCGGTCATCACGCCCCCTGCCATAGACTTGCATTAAGGGGACGGGCCGTGATGTCATGAGGGGCGGAGCCATGACATCACGCTGCTCCGGCCCCTGTATCGCCCGTCATTACGCACAGAGCGAACTCGCTCTGTGCAGTAATGATGGTGGGGTGCTGCAGCGGCGATCCCCAGGGTCCCCAGCAGCGGGACCGCGGCGATCTAACATCTTATCCTTTGGATAGGGGATAAGATGCCAGGGGCGGAGTACCCCTTTAAGGGGTTAATCCCCTTGTGCCATTATTCCCCCCTCCCTCGTGTTCCCTTTTGCCATAATCAGATAATGGCAAAAGGGATCAGAGGAAGGGGAGAATAATGGCACAAGGGGATTAAGATGAAGGGGAGGGGGGGAATCATTACCCCTCCCCCCCCCCCATATTAATCCCCTTGTGCCATTATTCCCTCCTCCCTCTGATCCTCTTTTGCCATCATCCCGCCCTCCATTTTATATCCCTTTTGCCATTATCCCCCTCCCCCTCCATCTTAATCTCCTTGTGCCATTATGCCCATCCTCCTCCATCTTAATCCCCTTGTGCCATTATCCCCCTGGTCCAATATATGAGATACATACCATAACACCCTCCCATACTGCGGTGTTACACTTGGTTTAGCAGGCTTACCAGGCCTGTGTCTATCCCGTTTGGCAGGAGTCGGAGGGCTGCACTGACGGGTGATGTCCTTCTGCGCTGTGCCGGAACCTCCGCGAAACGTCAGGGAGGTCACACATCAGGCCCGACAGCCACTGCAACTCACTTAAAGTGGCCGCAGCTACAATATAGTGAGCTAATGCGGCATCCAATCCTCGCTCTGCGCTGACAAATACTAGCTAATGCATGGCCGGTATTTGTCAGCAAATTGCCATACCCCCACATAACCCTTGGTGTACCCCTATAGGGGGACGCGTACCCCTGGTTGAGAGCCCCTGCTGTAAACAAAAAAGAGGCAAAGCAAATTCTTATTTCAAAGAAGGTTATACGCCACCTCCTCAGGCCTGCACTAGGCATCACACAGAAACATCTGCAATGTCTCTTTAATAGAATCTAAAGAAAAGGATTCCAGCAGAGAGATTTTAGAACACAGTCATGGTTACGTTTATCTAATAAGCTCCAATTGGATCCAGCTCCGTGTCTCCTCACTGTGACCTCCAGAACACTGGGCACCTGTTTTAAATCATGAAGGGGCCGTGAATCAAGATGTGGCCTCTAGCCAAATTATGTAATGTTTTATTCCTGTTCACGAGCCTCCCCATAAATTCAAGACACGTGACACCGGAGATTAAGTTGTTAAGAAATTGGTTATGTAGAGGAGCATCAAAGATAATACTGAGCAGCACACAGCAATGATTGATGTTTATGAAAAATTGAGCATTCTTTTCTTACTGAATAGCTATTGTAGGAAATCTTGGCTTTTATTAAAGGGGTAGTCCAGTGGTGAAAAACTTATCCCCTATCCTAAGGATAGGGGATAAGTTTGAGATCGCGGGGGGTCCGACCGCTGGGGACGCCTGCGATCTTTCTGTACGGGGGCCAGGCTCTCCGGCCAGATAGCGGGTGTCGACCCCCGCACGAAGCGGCGGCCGACACGCTCCCTCAATACATCTCTATGGCAAAGCCGGAGATTGCCGAAGGCAGCGCTTCGGCTCTGCCATAGAGTTGTATTGAGGGGGCATGTCAGCCGCTGCTTTGTGCGGAGGTCCACACGCCCCCTTCCCGTGGGCTGTCGGGGCTCCGTACAGGATATCGCGGCGGGCCCAGCGGTCGGACCCCCCACGATCTCAAACTTATCCCCTATCCTTAGGATAGGGGATAAGTTGTTCACCACTGGGTTCCCCACTGGACTACTCCTTTAAAGGGGATGTATCATCAAAGCATTAGATATGCTACATTAGATAATACTACAAAGAACTAGTGCCCACTGATGAGGAGAATAAGCAGGAAGAAGTGCAAACCCAATCGCTTCACTCCTCAGCTTGCAGCAATCTCTATCCTGTGGACCCATAGAAATAATGGGGCTCCAGTACAGAAATCGCTCTGAGACAAGGATTAAAAGGGGATATTCCATGAAAAAACTGTTATTTTCATATCAACTGGTTTGGAAAGTTAAACATATTTGTAAATTACTTCTATTAAAAAATCTAAATCCTACCAGTACTTATCAGCTGCTGAAGTTGAGTTGTTTTGTTACCGTCTGAACACAGTGCTCTCTGCTGACACTTCTTTCTGCCCCAGAAACTGTCAAGAGCATCCAGAGCAGGAGAGGTTTGCTATAATGATCTGCTGCTACTCTGGACAGTTCCTGAGACAAGCAGAGATGTCAGCAGAGAGCACAATTGTCAGACAGAAAAGTACAACTCAACTTCAGCAGCTGATAAGTACTCGTAGGATTAAGATTTTTTAATATAAGTAATTTAAAAATCTGTTAAACTTTCTGGAGCCAGTTGATATGAAAAAAAACAAAATCAATGACCAATCAAAAACGAAAAAAACGGACACATTTTTTTATATGTCTGGTGTTTTTTTTTGTAAAAGCTCATGAAAATTGCACCCTGTATTTCACAGTATTTTACACTGATCACTACAGGATTTAGAATAAGCAATATGCTTTGCTGTATAGACTCAGAGAAGCAGAGTCATAACATTATAAGTATAGGAGGCTTTAAAGGGGTACTCCCATGGAAAACTTTATTTTTTATTTTTTTTAAATCAACTGGTGCCAGAAAGTTAGACAGATTTGTAAATTACTTCTATTAAAAAATCTTAATCCTTCCAGTACTTTTTAGGGGCTATAAAGTACAGAAGAAATGCTTTTCTTTTTGGATTTCTCTGATCTCATGACCACAGTGCTCTCTGCTGACCTCTGCTGTCCATTTTTGGAACTGTCCAGAGCAGGAGAAAATCTCCATAGCAAACATATGCTTCTTTGGACACTGAGGACAAGCAAGGCTCTGTACACTGAGGACAAGTAGGACTGTGCAGTGAGGACAAGCAGGGCTCTGTACACTGAGGACAAGCAGGGCTCTGTACACTGAGGACAAGCAGGGCTCTGTACACTGAGGACAAGCAGGGCTCTGTACACTGAGGACAAGCAGGGCTCTGTACACTGAGGACAAGCAGGGCTCTGTACACTGAGGACAAGCAGGGCTCTGTACACTGAGGACAAGTAGGGCTCTGTACACCGAGGACAAGCAGGGCTCTGTACACTGAGGACAAGTAGGGCTCAGTACACTGAGAACAAGCGGGGCTCTGTACACTGGGGACAAGCGGGGCTCTGTACACTGAGGACAAGCAGGGCTCTGTACACTGAGGACAAGCAGGGTTCTGTACCTGAGGACAAGCAGGGCTCTGTACGAGAGAGAGAGAGAGAGAGCAGAGCGGCGGGCGCACTGATCGGTGGCACAGTGAACTCTGACGTGGCGCTGCTGCGCTTAGACGCACGGTGACGTGACCTCACGTCTAAGCGCAGCAGCGCCACGCTGGAGTTCAAAGCGCCTCTCCCAGGCAGCCACTGCGGTTCTCTTACAGGGCTGCCGTGGCTGTGTGGAAGATGCAAAACAGCAGCCAGCAGCACCGTTCTCCGGGCCCGGGTGTCACAGGCAAGACGCATCAGCAAGGTTAGATGCCGATACCGATAACTAACAAAATCGTGAATATTGGCCGATAATATCGGCCAATCCGATAATCAGTCGATCCCTAGTATACAGCCCATAAAATGTATTGGAAGGATTAAGATTTTTAATAGAAGTAATTTACTAATATGTTTAACCTTCTTGCACCAGTTAATTTTTAAAAAAAAGTTTTCCACAGGAGTACCCCTTTAATGATAGTTATTAAATCATAATATACATACAGTCATGGCCATAAATGTTGGCACCCCTGAAATTTTTTAAGAAAATGAAGTATTTCTCACAGATAAGGATTGCAGTATCACATGTTTTTCTATACACATGTTTATTCCCTTTGTGTGTATTGGAACTAAACCAAAAAAGGAAGGAAAAAAAGCAAATTGGACACAAAGTCACACCAAACTCCAAAAATGGGCTGGACAAAATGATTGGCACCCTTAACTTAATATTTGGTTGCACACCCTTTGGAAAAAATAACTGAAATCAGTGGCTTCCTATAACCATCAATAAGCTTCTTACACCTCTCAGCCGGAATGTTGGACCACTCTTCCTTTGCAAACTGCTCCAGGTATCTCTTATTGGAAGGCGTCTTTTCCCAACAGCAATTTTAAGATCTCTTCACAGGTGTTCAATGGGATTTAGATCTGGACTCATTGTTGGCCACTTCAGAACTCTCCAGCGATTTGTTGCCACCCATTTCTGGAGGCTTTTTGATGTATGTTTGGGGTCATTGTCCTGCTGGAAGACCCAAGATCTCGGAGGCAAACCCAGCTTTCTGACACTGGGCTGTACAGTGCGACCCAAAATCCGTTGATAATCCTCAGATTTCATGATGCTTTGCACACATTCAAGGCCCCCAGTGCCAGAGGCAGCAAAACAACCCCAAAATATAATTGAACCTCCACCATATTTCACTGTAGGTACTGTGTTCTTTTCTTTGTAGGCCTCATTCAGTTTTCGGTAAACAGTAGAATGATGTGCTTTACCAAAAAGCTCTATCTTGGTCTCATCCATCCACAAGACGATTTCCCAGAAGGATTTTTGGCTTACTCAAGATCATTTTGGCAAATGTGTCAGCAGTGGGGTCCTCCTGGGTCTCCTGCCATAGCATTTCATTTCATTTAAATTTTGACAGTTCGCACTGACACTGATGCTCCCTGAGCCTGCAGGACAGCTTGAATATCATTGGAACTTGTTTGGGGCTGCTTATCCACCATCCGGACTATCCTGAGTTGACACCTTTGATCAATTATTCTCTTCCATCCATGCCCAGGGAGATTAGCTACAGTGCCATGGGTTGCAAACTTCTTGATTAATGTTGCGCACTGTGGACAAAGGCAAATCTAGATCTCTGGAGATGGACTTGTAACCTTGAGATTGTTGATATTTTTCCACAAGTTTGGTTCTTAAGTCCTCAGACAGTTCTCTTCGCCTCTTTCTGATGCTTAGTGTGGCGCACACAGACACACAATGCAAAGACTAAGTGAACTTCTCTCCTTTTTATGTGCTTTCAGGTGTGATTTTTATACTGCCCACACCTGTTACTTGCCCCATATGAGTTTAAAGGAGCATCAATGCTTGAAACGATCTTATTTTTCCACAATTTTGAAAGGGTGCCAATAATTTTGTCCAGACCATTTTTGGAGTTTGGTGACATTATGTCCAATTAGCTTTTTTTCCTCCCTATTTTGGTTTAGTTCTAATACAAACAAAGGGAATAAACATGTGTATAGCAAAACGTGTTACTGCAATCCTTTTCTGTGAGAAGTACTTAATTTTCTTGAAAAATTTCAGGGGTGCCAACATTTACGGCCATGACTGTATACAGTATGAGACTAAATGTTCCCTTTTCACTCTCTGGTTTCTGTGGGAGAGGGCTGTAAAAACACTTTTTTTCCTATTCTACAGAGAGGGGAAAAAAATGTCACATTAACTGGTACCAGAAAGATATACAGATTTTTAAGACATTACGCAGTGCTCCTTGCTACAACTTCTGTACATGTCAGGAAATATCCA
The DNA here is from genome assembly GCF_029499605.1 of Hyla sarda. Classification (NCBI taxonomy): domain Eukaryota; kingdom Metazoa; phylum Chordata; class Amphibia; order Anura; family Hylidae; genus Hyla; species Hyla sarda. Next base: position 49,976,044 of record NC_079190.1, read on the forward strand.
GACCAGGAGAAATTTGCTATGGGGATTTGTTACTGTTTTGGTAAAAAAAAAAAAGACTATGGTCTGATAAAAAAAAGAGATTGAACTTTCTGGCCTCTATTCTACGTGTCACGTATGGAGCAAATCAGGCACCAAGCATCACCTGCCCAATACCATCCCTACAGTGAAGTATGGTGTTAGCAGCAACCTGTTGTAGAGGTGTTTTTCGGAAACTGGGACAGGTAGACTGGTCAGGTTTAAGGGAAAGTTCAATGGAGCAAAGTACAGATGTACTGATCCAGAGTGCTCTAGACCTAAGAGTGGCTGAAGGTTCATCTACCAAAAAACCAATGACCCTAAGCACACAGCCAAGGCAACACAGGATCAGTAAAGGGGTACTCCGCTGCCCAAACTTTCAGAACATTTTGTTTCAAATGCTTGTAGCCGGCGGGGGTCGTGATGTAATGACCACGCCCCCTCCTGACGTCACACCCCGCCCCTTCATAATGTCACACCATGCATTGAGGGGGCATGGTGTGACATTATGAAGGGGCATGGCCATGACATCATGAGGGGGCGTGGCGATGGCATCACGACCCCCGCCGCCCGCACCCAGCATTCTAAACAAATGTCAGGTGCTGCACAGAGATCGCAGGGGTCCCAGGTGCGGGACCCCCGCGATCAGACACCTTCCTTTGGATAGGGGATAAGATGTCTAGGGGCAGAGTACCCCTTTAAGGGACAGAGCCTTGACTTGAACCTAATGTACACCTCTGGAGAGACCTGAAAATGGTTTCCACCATCAGCCCCCATTCAGTCCTACAGAGCTTGAGAGAACATGCAGAGAAGAATGGCAGAAAATCCCCAAATCCAGGTGTGTAAACCTTGTGGCCTCATCCCCAAGAAAACTGGAGGATGTCAGCATTTCCAAAGGGGCTTCAACTAAGTACTGAGGGAAGGGTCTGAAGAATTATGTTCATGCAGAGATTTTAGTTTTTCCTTTTTACAAAATTTGCCAAAGTTTCTAAAGTTCTGCTTTCACATACTCATTGTAATTTACTGAATGTAGACTGATAAGGGAAAACTTAAAGGGGTATTCCAGGAATTTTTTTTATTTGACTATGCTACAGGGGCTGTAAATTTAGTGTAGTTCATAATATAGTGTCTGTACCTGTGTGGGATGTTTTTATTTTTATAATTCTTCTGTGATTTTCACTCCAATATTTATTTTTACCAGCATACAAAATGACTGTTGTCTCAGATTTTTCCCAGCTTGCAATGCGGCCGATACCTGACTCACTAGTCAGCTGATGACGGGGATCCTGTCTGCTTCAATTGGTGGAGCGATCGCTTGGTGGGAGAGAGCTAAATCTGCAACAGCTGTAGGCACCCTGAATAAAAAACCACACTGATTTGAATGGAAGCAGCTCATTTATGTTTCAATGGGTGGAGGGATCGCTTGGTGGGAAAGAGATCAATCTGCAACTAATGCAACAGCTGTAGGCACCCTGATTGAAAATCATAGGTCTTTTGAATGGATGCAGCTCATTTATGTTTCAATGGGTGGGGTGGCTGATGTGGAAAATGGAATTATGGGATTAGTAGTCAAAAAAAGAAAAGTCAAACAGGAAATACAAGTTCACAAAAAGCTAGCCACAATCTCATGACATAGCCATTTAGCCCCAAGACAAGAGCAGATCCTTCCTAAGCATGTCCATTACTGCCTGCCAGGTACATACTAAAATCACCTTATGGTGGAGAACCCCTTTAACATTTGTTTATTTCACCACAAGGCGGCAAAACTGTGGACAAAAGTGATAAGATCTGAAATCTTTCCAAATGCACTGTAGAAACATTTCTTTTAGAGCAGTGTTTCCCAACCAGGGTGCCTCCAGCTATTGCAAAACTACAGCTCCCAGCATGCCCGGACAGCCATCGGCTGTCCGGGCATGGTGGGAGTTGTAGTTTTGCAACAGCTGGGGGCACCCCGGTTGGGAAACACTGTTCTCGAAAGTAACTCCATAATACAGCTCTTAGTTCAGCACCATATATCCCCCTGAGGCTACATTGACTCTGTACCCTGCAATATTGTACAACGCTACTGTCTGCATTGGGGCCTTAGGGTAATCACAGGATTGTCATTGACCACCCCTCACGCCCCCCTCAGCATTCACACACTTGAATCTGGACGGATAGATTGTGTTTGGTTTTAAAGGGGTTTTACAGTGGTAAAACATTTTTTTTAAATCAACTGGTGGCAGAAAGTTAAACAGATTTGTCAATGACTTCCATTAAAAAATCTTAAACCTTCCAGTACTTATCAGCTTCTGTATGTTCCACAGGAAGTTCTTTTCTTTTTGAATTTCATTTCTGTCTGACCACAGTGCTCTCTGTCCATTTAAGGAAATTACTTCTATTAAAAAAACCGTAAACCTCCCAGTACTTATCAGCTGCTGTATGTTCCACAGGAAGTTCTTTTCTTTTTGAATTTAATTTCTGTCTGACCACAGTGCTCTCTGTCCATTTTAGGAACTGTCCAGAGTAGGAGCAAATCCCCATAGCAAACCTTTCCTGCTCTGGAAAGTTCCTAAAATGGACAGAGGTATCAGCAGAGAGCACTGTGGTCAGGCAGAAAGGAAATTCGAAAAGAGCTTCCTGTAGATTATAACAGCAGCCGATAAGTACTGGAAGGATTAAGATTTTTTAATAGAAGTAATTTACAAATCTGTTTAACTTTCTGGCACCAGATGATTAAAAAAAAAAAAAAAAAAAAAAAGTACCCCTTTAAAGGGCTCCTTTGCAGCTGCATCCTCAGTATATCATGCGGCAGTGCCCTACTATCCTCCATTCTAAATGGTCCTGTTCACAACTGACCTCTTTGTTGTGTAGTAGAAGACGCTGTTCTGAGACAGGAAAATCGGTTTCTCTGTAGATGAGCTGTTTGATGTCCTTGATAGCAGCGGAAGAGGGCACCTCGTATGTCCTACAGCCAACATACTCATGTAGGACAGTCACCCTGGACAACCTATCAAGATAAAGAGTGCATAGGATTGAAGAACACAATTCAAAAAGATTAAAAAGGGCTAAAAGAAAAAAAAATAACATACTGTAGACTTGTTTGCCTGGTGTAGACATAAGAATTTGTATACATCATCTACAAAAAAGGCTTAGCTCACCAATTTTGGGCTGGGAGCCCTGGCCCGACTGCAGGTCTGATGGCCAAAATGTATCAGTTCGGGTCATGATAGCCACATTTGGGCTGGGACTTACAGCCATGGTATAGATGTAAAAATGCATTTGTAATATGCTAATGTGGACCCAGTCTAATAGTAACAATTAGGGGTATTTATCATTGGTTTTACCCCTGTTTTTTGACGGTTGTTTGTCGCTAATCACGTGCGCCAATAGGTTTTTGGGACTTTTGGTGCGACAAACGTTTTCCACTGTTTTTAACGTCGAACCTTATTCTTACGCGGCATAGCTACTTTAGCTGTAGTGGACGTGAATTTACTATTTGCGCCTTTTACTCTTTGTCGCAAAATTGTTCACTAATACCGCAAACGAGGTGCATCTCAACGCCATGATAAAATACACCTCGGAAATATTCTAAATCTATGCCATTGCAACCAGACCCCTATTCTTCTTCTTAAAAAGCCTGTTATATCTACACATTTCAAGCTTAGTACTGTATTGTAATTGGCCTTAAAGGGGTAGTCCAGTGGTGAAAAACTTATCCCCTATCCAAAGGATAGGGGATAAGTTTGAGATCACGGGGGGTCTGACCGCTGGGGCCCCCTGCGATCTCTCTGTATGGGGGCCAGGCTCTCCGGCCAGATAGCGGGTGTCGACCCCCGCACGAAGCGGCGGCCAACACGCCCCCTCAATACATCTCTATGGCAGAGCCGGAGATTGCCGAAGGCAGCGCTTCGGCTCTGCCATAGAGTTGTATTGAGGGGGCGTGTCGGCCGCCGATTCGTGCGAAGGTCGACACGCCCCCTTCCCGCGGGCTGTCGGGGCTCCGTACAGGAGATTGCAGGGGGCCCCAGTGGTCGGACCCCCCGCGATCTGCAACTTATCCCCTATCCTTAGGATAGGGGATAAGTTGTTCACCACTGGGTCACCACTGGACTACTCCTTTAATATTAGTTTAGGCAAATTCGGGGCTTTTCTATGAAAGATTGCGATCCTGAAATATGAAAGGGTTGGAAATGTCCCCCCAATTAATTCATCCAATTGACATAAATAATAATGCTCTAAATCTGGTACTGTTTGGTTAAATTATTACTCCTCAAAACCTTCACATATGTGAGGCACAAACACATTTTCCACGCTATCCCTTACTCTACAATATTTAGCTAGCAGCGCGGGAGAAATGGCGGCCGTTTCTGACTGGAAGACGCTGTGGTCTGTTAGTTTCGGAATTTGCGCCAAAGTTATTAACGGATGTGCGATAATTGATAAATTTGGCGCACGTCCGTGAAAAACACTGCAGGAAAAACCGAGGTAAAAAATGACTACGCACAGCTAATATTAATAAATACCCCCCAATGTGTTTGTATAATACATGCAAATGCACAAGAAAACCAACATTATAGGAGTATTCTGACTCTATGTACTAAGCATATGTTGTACGTGATAATTGGTGACAGTTGCGAGCCATGTGGCACGGTGATATCACTTCACACCCGCCTGGTGTCTACTCATTAGAACAGATGGATGAATTACTGATCCCCATCTGTTCCTGGTCTGTGCCCTGACTGAACACATTCTGTATAGAGTAACATACAGGAAGGAAAAGACATGGTCAGGTCAGAGCCAATCTGCTGGCTGTCAGCACTCTATAAATATAAAATATATCATTGGGTGGTTATGCACCATAAAGTATCGAATGCTGCACATCTCTGGTCAGATTTTTGAGTGTTAGGGTACGTTCCCACACGGCGTATTTTCTGCGTATTTGCTGCTGCGTATTTTATTTTCCCTGTTGAAGTCAATTGGTAGGAAAATACGCAGCACCAAATACGCAGCAAATACGCAGCAAAATACGCCATGTGGGAATGCACCCTAAAAATGGAGAACAAATGTCAAAAAACTGCATGTCTCAGCAAATCATTCTGAACACTGTTCATTATCTAATCAGGTCTTTACAGAAACAATAAAGGGAGGCATAATATGAAGGAGGTTTCTTTTTAACTCATAAGTATGGGTTCCTGAGCTGTGCCAATCTAGATGAAAGGAGGTGATACTTCTGTACGCTGCTCTCTCTCTATATCCTTTATATGACCAGGCTGCTTCCTGAACTTCAACCTGGCATCAGGCCAATAGGAATTCAGGCCCGTTTCTCCTGATGAAGCTGCTTTGAGTAGCGAAACTCGTTGAGTCTCTTTCCCTAATGTATCCCCAGTCCCACCCCCCTCCTCTTTTGTTTGCTACTATTCATTCTTTATTTTCAGCATTACCTTTTTGTTCATTCCAGCTTTGGCATCTTACTGTGATCTTGGTATTTTTGCATTTATTATCTTTGGGGTATGCAATATATGGTATATGATTATATATAATATTGTCAATATTGAAGCACTTCATGGTACTTGGTACACATATATTTGTGACCATTTATATTTATTTGTTGTATTATTATTATTTGGGGGGGGATACTTGAAATTATCACGTTTTTGCTCTTGTTGTTTTTCTTTGAATTTACGTATTTGTGTGTTTTATATTTAATAAATATCTGACAGCTATTTTATAGCCAAAAACATCTTCCTCACTAAGCCATGTTGTGAGAAACACAATATCCCCCGAAACCTCCCTCCTTATTTATCTTTCTTAAAGGATGTATATATGTTAAGGCAGCTCCCAGGCATAACCTTATGCCTCCTCTTCCTGAGGTATGCCCTGGCTATATGGATGGCCACAGTGCAATGGATCAGGCCTACCTGGCATCCGGTAGTGTCTGGGACCAAGGAATCTACATGCCAGGCACAATCCCAAGCATCAGAGCAGATCTCCACAATGGGCAAACCTCTCTCTTTTCTCTCCTAACACCAGGAGACAAACAATAGGTGTGGAGGGTAGACAAGACACCATACAAGACACCCAATCTTAGCATAGGAGGAGCAATAAGGGTTACTAAACTTACACTTAATCCCTGTGTTACATAGCTTTCAGATCTAATGGCATAAAGAGGGTGTAATCCATAACTTGGCTCTGATCATCATAGATCCCATCATTTGCAGATGGTTTAATGTATTAACCATATATCTGATTTGCAAAAATAGGCACAGACTATATGGCACCCATCAGAAATCTATACATAAACATTCCCTCTAAGGCTAGGCTTTAAAACGCCAGAAAAACTGCCACAGTTTTTCCCTGCATTTTGGCGTTTTTTCTGGCTTTTCTTCTTGCGTTTTTACCTTTCTGTGGAATTTGCCTTTTTTGGCCCCTTAGGCGTTTTTTTTCCTTTACAAAATACCGTATACCACGCACCGGCCTATAACACGCACCCTCATTTTACCAAGCATATTTGGGTAAAAAAAGTTTTTTAACCAAATATCCATGGTAAAATGAGGGTGCGTGTGTGCGCGTGTATACCCCGATACACCCCCAGGAAAGGCAGGGGGAGAGAGGCCGTCGCTGCACGCTTCTCTCCCCCTGCCAGGGGGAGAGAAGGGGCAGCGGCACCCATTGCCGGCGCCGCTGCCCCGTTGCCTCCCCCCATCCCCGGTGGCATAATTACCTGTTGCCGGGGTCAGGTCCGCGCTGCTGGAGGCCTCCGGCGTGCGTCCCCTGCGTCGTTGCTATGCACGGCGCGGCGCACTGACGTCATGCGCCGCGCCGTGCAGCGCATAGCAACGACGCAGGGGACGCACGCCGGAGGCCTGCAGCAGCGCGGACCCAACCCGGCAACAGATAATTATGCCACCGGGGATGGGGGAGGCAACGGGGCAGCGTCGCCGGCAATGGGTGCCGCTGCCCCTTCTCTCCCCCTGGCTGTCGGCGCCGCTTCTCTCCCCCTGGCTATCGGTGCCGGCAATAGGGCGCCGGCACCGATAGTCAGGGGGACAGAACAAGCAGCGGCGCCGATAGCCAGGGGGAGAGAAGGGCCGGCAGCAGGGCTCTAGACCCCAGGAAAGGCAGGGGGAGAGAAGCGGGCAGCGACGCCGATAAATACGGTAGTTGGGTACCAAAAAAAAAAAAAAAAGGACGCAGTAGGGATATAAAAATGTATTTAACTAAATGTTTATTTTTTGTCACAAAATTTTAATACATTTTTTTATAAAGTGTTTATTTTTTTTATTTTTTATGTAGTACATGTGTCCATGGTGGGAGTAGTAGTACCTGTACTATAGACATATCGCCCTGGTGTCAGTCTGACACCCGATGCGATCGTCCATAATATAGCAGAGATGCGGCTCTATACAGCTCTCGCACCTCTGCTCTGTACTCTGAGTGATGTTCTATTCACATCACTGGCCATTCATATTTTCCGCCCAGAACTGTGATTGGCTGGATGGTTGCAGCCAATCACAGCTCTGAGGAAAATATGAATGAATGGCCGGACAGAGCATAGTGCAGAGCAGGGATGCGAGCGATGTATACAGCCGCTCCGTCTCTGCTATAGACAGGACAATCACAGCGGGTGTCAGTAGTGATACCCGTAGTGATCTGTTCTTACCTGCAGGTACTTCTACTCCCAACATGGAGCACACTCTGCTCCATGCTGGGAGCTGTAGTACCTGCATTAATAGACAGGTCGCAGTGAGTGTAACTTCTGACACATGATGTGATCTGTCTTTTAATGCAGGTACTACAGCTCCCAGCATGGAGCAGAGTGTACTCCATGTTGGGAGTAGTAGTACTTGTAGCTAAGAACAGATCACAGCGGCTATCACTCCTGACACCCACTGTGATGCTCCTGTATAATGTATAGATGCGGCGGACGCTCTTCTATGGTCCCCTGCAGTGACGTATATATACACTTGTTCCTATTTCCCCACAGAGAGTTGCGATTGGCTGGAACCCTCTAGCCAATCACAGCTATATGCAGGAAATATGAATAGGTGTATGTATACGTCAGTGCAGGGGACCAGAGATGAGCGGCCACCCGGATCTATACATTATACAGGAGGATCGCAACCAGCGATCTGTCTATTAGTACAGGTACTACTACTCCCATCATGGAACAGTGTGTTCCATGCTGTGAGTAGTAGTACTACCTAAAAAATGTTGGAAAAAAAGTGAAAAACACGCACACACTACATTTTTATTATTGTCGGCTACATTTTTAGTGCTTTACCCGCCCACATAAATTGATCCCTGTTTAAAAATTAATAAACATTTTGTAATAAAAAAGATAAATTTTGTTAGATACTATTTTTTCCATCACTACTTTATCTTTTTTATTATTATTTTGAATGGTACCCTATGAAATTTTAATAAAAAAGGTATCTCCATCACTTTTTTGGTTGGCTAATGTCCAAAAAAGAATAAAAACCGCCAGCAAAAACGCCAAATTTAAAACCAACATGGCGTTATTCTTGGCGTTTTTGCTCTCCCATAGACTTCTATGGGAGGAAAACGACACGATTTCAGGACAAAAGACACCAAAGTAGGTTTTGTCGGGAGTTTTGAAAATCCAGCCTCTGAGCCCGAAATTGCTGAAAAACACCAAAAGGATTAAAAAAACGCCAAACTGAAAAACGCCAAGTGGATCTTGCATTTTGCAGTTTTCTATTGACTTGCCGCTAACATCTGGATGTGGCGTTTTTTCGCAGAACACGCTGTGCGGGAAAATTGGCACTTTTTATGGCGTTTTTGCAAAAAAAAAAAAAACTTCAGTGGAATTCCAGCCTAATAGATGCCCCTCGGTCAGACCTGCCTTTAGGCACATGCCTACTGTGCCTGTTATGCCTGGATGGACACCCAACCCTGATAATGACCAAAGGTTTTTGTTTTGAGTGAGTTTTCAGACAAAAATATACATTAAAAAAAACAAAAAAAAAAAATAGCAAAACAAGCAACAAAGGCAAATACAATAATAATAATAAAAAAAATTATATATATATTTAACAGGAGGTTGGATTTTGGAGTTTATTTTATCACTGACCCTCCCCCTCCATAAGGCCAGGGTTTTCTTGCATCAAGAAAGGCACCAGTAGCTGAGACACGAGAAGAAAGTGATAGTCAGCTCACCCAGGATGACCAACCGCGACCCGGACAGGTGCGGACCTCATCGGAGACAAGATGTAAGAAAGAAATGGAAGTCCAGCGCGGTATGATCAAAGCAGATAGTGCAGTTTATTATAACAAGCACGCAGTACACGGTGGATGCATGATGATGACGCGTTTCGGCCGGTAGCCACAGGCCGAAACGCGTCACCATCATGCATCCACCGTGTACTGCGCGCTTGTTATAATAAACCGCACAATCTGCTTTGATCATACCACGCTGGACTTCCATTTCTTTCTTACATCTAGTAGCAGAGACTGTCACAGTGATTTAACACTTTCAGTCACTAAATAGTTGCAGAATTGTGTCACGTGGCAGCCGCATGCTGAGAGCTTTAGTGTGTAGAAATGCTTTACAGTCCACACGTCTTCATTTTATAAGAATTTCCCCCGGACAGAGTTGGTCAGATGCCAGGAATAAAGGTATTTTTCCATTGCCCACTGACACAGTTATGCGTTTAATATTTTGTGGTTTTAGAAGTAAAGTAGAGTGAAAACGGAGTCAATGTTATCCATGAGTCACCCGCGTGTATGATGGGCCTTTACTTCTACTAATGTATGGGCATGAATGAGTCACTAGAGTAGAAGAGATTTTGTTATACGCTCCCGGAGTGTCCTGTACAGTATCAAGCATGCCATGTGTGCGTGCAGATCACATTCAGGTCCAAGTGGTATTAAACGTGAATGTAATAGAAGACTAGACACAAGAGAATCTTCTTTAAATGAGGATCCTTCTTTCTATTCTAGTGTAGTCATGGCATGATGAGATATGTAGTTATGCCACCTCCGGATCCATAGATTGAAGACCACTGGCCTATACTAAATTCGGCAATATACAGAATTAATTTCACAAATGTGAAGTAATAAAATTCACATTTTTTTCCTCCCTTTTTTTTGTTCGTTCCTTACAGTCAGTAAGGGTGGAAACAATGTTTAAAGACGTACTCCACTGGCCAGCGTTCGGAATTAAAGGGGTAGTCCAGTGGTGAAAAACTTATCCCCTATCCTAAGGATAGGGGATAAGTTTGAGATCGCGGGGGGTCCGACCGCTGGGGCACCCTGCGATCTCTCTGTACGGGGGCCAGGCTCTCCGGCCAGATAGCGGGTGTCGACCTCCGCACGTCCCCCAACCTGTAAAGAAAAAATGCACAAATAACAGACACTAGTGTGTTGTGGCCAGTTCTCTATTTTTCCAGGAGTGTCGTCATTGGACCTGCAATGACCGGAAGCTGCGTCAGACGCCGGCACCCCGCCATACTAGGCGGTAAGAGCCACAGCTAGCGGCTCCCTGCGCTACATGCAGGTTGGTGCATCGCCCGCTGTCCACTCTACAGAACCGTGAGTAATAATAGGGGAATGTATACATACATCCTCCTCCTTTATCCACAGGGCGAGCACTGAGCGGGATTGTGCCTGTCCCGCTTTTGTCTTTGCAGGTCCAATGACGACACTCCTGGAAAAATAGAGAACTGGCCACAACACACTAGTGTCTGTTATTTGTGCATTTTTTCTTTACAGGTTGGGGGACGAAATCCCCTTATGCCAAAATACATAATTACTACTTATGAAGTGTTGCCATGCTTCTCTCAACAGGTCGTAGCTAATTAATTTACAAATATTGTTTTGCCCTTGAACGGCTATTTATCTATTTGTGGTTTAAAACGTGAATAACCCCCCTGATAACGCCTGGCTATACAGTGAGGCAGAAACGCGTTGGTGGTTAAATCCTGAGCATACGGACCCATAATCTGTCCCTGCTGGGACAATGGGCCGGTGTTGCTGATTGATAAGACTAGTACCTGTGACGATAGGGGTATCACACTACCCGACTGTCTAATGGACTAGCATTTATGCCGCAAATTGTATAATTAGTTTGATCTTTTTTTCTTTTTGGGGTGCACAGGCACATTACAATTTTGGTGATTTTTATGATAATGAACATTAAAGGTTATATTTTAGCACACCCTGAGCACAATTCTATTTAAGTTGTCTCATAAATTGATCTACCTACACTCCCACAGCGGGTTCACACTACGGAATTTACAAATGGAATTTCAAGAGGGAAATTCCGATGCAGCAGAGTCCTGTTGTTGGCAATGGGATTCCGCTGCATTGCACACTGCAGAGTTTTCGAAGTGGATTTTCCACCCGGAAAATCCACTCAAAAAAAATCTGCCAGAAAACTGAACTTGTTCAATGTCCTGACGGATTTCAGTTCTGCAGATATTGCCTTCTATGGGGACGGCAATGTCTGCGCTGACCGCACTCTGAATGTTCAACCGGTTTTTGTCTGGCCGGAAATTCTGAAGTGTGAACCCGGCCTACAGGCCCATCCACACAGTAGAATGTCTCACTTAATTTCCTCTACATCCAACTAGCAAAAGCCATGCAGAATTTCCACATGAAATCCACATGGAACCAAAGCCACATTGATGTCCATGGAAGAATTGACATTTCCTTTCATGGAACAGAAAGTAATCCTCATCAGGTCCTTCCATTGATGTCTATGGGACTTTGATTCCATAAGAATTGCAGGCAGTAATTCCATATGGAAATTCTGCTTGAATCTGCTTCAAATTCTTTGTGTGCCGTGGTTTTTGTATGGAAACGTAGAGGAGATTCAGTGAGGAAACTCTGCCGTATGAATCGGCCCAAAGAAAGTAGACATTAACAACATTTTTCCGCCACAGAAAATCCAGATCCTAAACCACAAATTCGCCAGAACCGGCTCTGAAATGAATTGTCATATATGGAGACTGCGAATTTCCAAGTGGCCCTAGACTAGTCCAGACTGCTCCCACAACAAATGGAACCTGTGCCCAAAATATCCCGGGCGGAGATCTCGTAGTGTGAATGGGTCCTAAGACACCAGGTTCTGAAAACTGGGGAGGGGCAAGGGTTAAAGGGATTATCCACCATAAGGTGATTTTAGTACATACCTGGCAGACATTAATGGACATGCTTAGGAAGGATCCATGCTTGTCTTGGGGCTAAATGGCTATGTTGTGAGATTACCATAATGCTGCTACTTTACTTTTTGTGAAATGGCTATTTCCTGTTTGAGTTCCCTCCCTCCAACATCAGGTCCCATGATTCCTTGTTTGTAAGTGTGAGGTCACTTTTCTCCCTCCCACAGATCAGCCAAACCACTCATTGAAAAACACCTGTGCTGCCTTCCTTGTTGTAGACCAGTGCTTTTTAACCAGGGTGTCTCCAGCTGTTGCAAAACTACAATTCCTTTCAGAATGATTTCCCAATTCCCACCCACCCCCCACCCATTGGGGTCACTCCACCCATTGAAGCAAAGACAGGCTCCCTTTCATCACCTGACTAGTGATGTAATGTCTCGGGCCACAATGCAACCAGGGAAAGCCTGAGACTAAAGTCATTTGGTATATGCTTTTAAAAATAAACATTGGGGCAAAAATGTGCGAGATCACCGTGAAACACAAATACAGACACTATATTACAAACAACACTAACTTTACAGCCCGGTAGCATAGTCAAATTTAAAAAAATCATGGAATCCCCCAGTATTAACTGAAAGACAACTTGACTATACAGGAAACGTAATCATTTCAGAACCATACAAAATGGTCCATGCGAATGAAAAAAAAAAGTGCTGTGCATACGTTTTATTGCCGTAATAAATATGTCAGGGTGAAAGGTTGTCAGCTATTGCTACCATCAGCACTTCTAAATGAAAAGGTGAATTATACAAATTTCACCCAAAAATCCACAAGTAAGCATTCTGTGACACTGCGTCATTGTAACCGTCAGCCCCGGGCGGGATCCTGCTGCAGGTTCACAAGGGCAAGGCCTCTCTATCTTGTTTCGGAATATGCCTCCACATGTACAGAAGCTCCAAGCCAAGCACTCAGACAGTAGCTATGGTTTGAGAAGAGTTATTGGTTCTTTCCCTTAACAGAGAAAAGAGCAAGGAAAGCCAACGTCTGCCCTCAAACAGTGCCAAGCGATGTTTACTATGGCGCTGGCGCCAAATGTGCCACATGCGAAGATACAGCCAGAATTGTAATATGAGGATCCGAGACTAAAATACAATATCTGTAACAGGGCCCCCAAATACCAATTGCTATCTATAATCCTTATAACAGAGAGTAGTCTATGTAATACGCTTGGACAGATTTTCTTCTTCTAGCTCAGTGGTCTCAAACTGTGGCCCTCCAGATGTTGCAAAACTTCAACTCCCAGCATGCCCGGACAGCCGTTGGCTGTCCGGGCACGCTGGGAGTTGAAGTTTTGCAACATCTGGAGGGCCACAGTTTGAGACCACTATTCTAGCTAGTTCTCATTTATTGACAGTATCTTCCTCTGTCAATAACTACAGGAATAGCAAATCCAAGTCAAAGCCCAAAAAAGGAGTTCTGTAGTGAAAAATAACTTATCCCCTATCCAAAGGATAGGGGATAAGTTCTAGATCACGGGGGATCCAAGCGCTGGGACACCCCACGATCTCCTGAACGGGGCCCCGGCAGTTTGCTGGAAGGGGGCATGCCCACCCTGCATGGCGTGCCGGCTGACACGACCCCTCTATGTATCTCATAGAGATACATGGAGGGGCGTGTCGGCCGCGGCTTCCTGCGGGGGTCAGAAAGGCCGCTACCGACAGACTGCCGGGGCCCCGTTCAGGAGATTGCAGGGGGTCGCAGCCCTTGGATCCCCCACAGTCTATAACTCATCCCTAGGGGATAAGTTATTTTTTGCTGCACTACTCCTTTAAAGGGTTACTCAAATTAACTGGTGCCAGAAAGTTAAACAGATTTGTAAATTACTTCTATAAAAAAATTCTTAATCCTTTCAGTACTTAGCTGCTGTATGCTCCACAGGAAGTTGAGTTATTCTTTTCTGCCTGACCACAGTGCTCTCTGCTGACACCTCTGTCCATGTCAGGAACTGTCCGGAGCAGGATAGGTTTGCTATGGGGATTTGCTTCTGCTCTGGACAGTTCGTGACACAGAAAGAGGTGTCAGCAGAGAGCACTGTGGTCAGACTGGAAAGAACTACACAACTTGCTCTATGGCATACAACAGCTGATAAGTACTGGAAGGGTTAAGATTTTTTTATAGAAGTAATTTACAAATCTGTATAACTTTCTGGAGCTAGTTGGTATATATAAAAAAAAATAGTTTTCCACCGTAGTACCCCTTTATAGACAACATGCTTAAAGGGGTTATATAAAAAAATCTTTTTTTCCTGGATATCAACTGGCTCCAGAAAGTTTAACAGATTTGTAAATTACTTCTATTAAAAAATCTTAATTCTTTCAGTACTTATGAGCTTCTGAAGTTAAGGTTGTTCTTTTCTGTCTAAGTAATCTCTGATGACACGTGTCTTGGGAAATGCCCAGTTTAGAAGCAAATCCCCATAGCAAACCTCTTCTAAACTGGGCTGTTCCCGAGACAGGTGTCATCAGAGAGGATTTAGACAGAAAAGAACAACATTAACTTCAGAAGCTCATAAGTACTGAAAGGATTAAGATTTTTTAATAGAAGTAATTTACAAATCTATTTAACTTTCTGGAGCCAGTTGATATAAAAAAGTTTTTTCCTGGAATACCCCTTTAAGGAGTCACTTTCCAGAATCTATATAATGGTATTTGCTACGACTCAACATTATATGGATCAATATAGAGTTATTAGTTGAGAAATCAATAGATGGTCTTTACCATATTGACAGGGATCTGGTCTGGAGAGAACGACACTCACATACATGAAAATCACGAACCTCATGTAAAATGTTATGCCAAGGAAAAAACAGCTGGAACACGGTACGAACATGGTTTACATCATCATGCAAATACCATTTTTCTATTGCCCTTTTCAAGAAACATTTTCTCTGTGTAATATCAAATTCTAAATATAAATCACATAAAATAAGTCATAAATAAAAAAGGAAAAGAACTACAGCGCTCCAGAATTCTTGTGAAAAAAAAAGTGGTGCGGATTATTGCATCATATGACACATATTAGGAATACAGCAACGTTTCAATCCCCTATTAAGCCTAGATAAGGATCCTGAGAGGGGATTGAAACATTGCTGTGTTATTAATGTGCGTCATATGATGTAATAAACCACACCACTTTGTTTCGCAAGAATTCTGGAGTGCTGCGGTCCTTTTCTTTTTCTTACGGCCCTTGGAGGTGCGTGAGCCCTATGGAACTATTTGCATAACTGTGCTGCGGATTTCTACTGCACATAAAATAAGATAGAACACGTTACCCTTTAATGCTCAGATTAGACTGGATACTTCTGAAGTGTGAAAAGTTTTACACGGTACAATTTATTACCAATTCAGGCAAGAGAGGGCTGGTGTTAGCCAGTTACAGGGCTAGAGTCAAATACTGAATCTACTCTGTTTCAGAATTAGGGACCCCAAAGAGAACATTTTTTTTAACTGGTTGTGCATGCAGTGGTCAGAAATTTAAGGGTTACGGCCCACATAGCGCTAACGCAGCATATTTCATGCAGAGCAAAATGTGCTGCGCAGCAGGAAATGCATTGCGTATTCTCCGACCAAAATACACACAGGGCTACCAGTGATAGCCTGTGTGTTCAGTGAGGTTTGGGGGCAGGGCGGGGCTGTGCACCGGTGTGACTGTGACGCGCGGCCACACCCCCAAACTTGGCTGAACACATAGGGCTGCCGCCGTGTAGCCCTGTGTGTATGCTAATCGGAGAATACGCAGCATATTCCCTGCTGCGCCGCACATTTTGCGCAGCGTGAAATATGATGCATTATCGCTATGTGGGACTGTACCCTAAGGGTGCGTTCCCACCCACGCTGCACAAAATTTGCTCACTATACACACGGGGCTTTCCGGCAGCCCTATGCGTGTAGTAAGTTTTGGAGGCGGAGCCGCGCGTCACAGTCACGCCGGCACACGGCTCCGCCTCCAAAACACACTGCACACATAGGGCTGCCACCGGAAAGCCCTGTGTGTATAGTGAGCAAGGAATACGCAGTGTATTTCGCGCTGCTGCCGCAAATTTTGCGCAGCCTAAGTGTGTATTTTTTAGAAATACAATGAAAAGCACAAAATAATTGGCAAATCTACACCACCCCAAGCAAAGCTCTAGAAAAAGGCTTTCTTACAGGTTTTTAGGGGGGAGAATTTATCAAAACCTGTGCAGAGGAAAAGATGCTGAGTTGCCCATAGCAACCAATCAGATCGCTTCTTTCTTTTTTCACAGGCCTTCCTAAAAATGAAAGAAACAACCTGATTGGTTGCTATGGGCAACTGGGCAAGTTTCCATCTGCACAGGATTTGATAAATCTTCCCCTTAAAGGGGTACTCCGGTGCTTAGACATCTTATCCCCTATCCAAAGGATAGGGGATAAGATGCCTGACCACGGGAGTCCCGCTGCTGGGGACCCCCATGATCTTGCACGCGGCACCCCGTTTGTAATTAGTCCCCGGAGCGTGTTCGCTCCGGGTCTGAATACAGGTGATCAAAGGGCGGGCGGCGTGTGACGTCATGCCTCCGCCCCCGTGTGACATCACGCTCCGCCCCTCAATGCAAGCCTACGGGAGGGGGCGTGATAGCTGTCACGCCCCTTCCCATAGGCTTGCATTGAGGGGCGGAGCGTGACGTCACACGGGGGCAGAGGCGTGACGTCACACGCCGCCCGCCCTGTGATCGCCTGTATTCAGACCCGGAGCGAACACGCTCCGGGGACTGATTACAAACGGGGTGCCGCGTGCAAGATCACAGGGGTCCCCAGCGGCTGGACTCCCGCGGTCAGGCATCTTATCCCCTATCCTTTGGATAGGGGATAAGATGTCTAAGCACAGGAGTACCCCTTTAATCTCACAGCCTTCTTTAGTGTACTTAGACAAAATTTACCATACATTGTGGAAACATTTAACAAATTTCTCTAAACTTCGCTGAGAAAGGCAACTACATGCATGGACCAATGATCAATTCCCCCCATAGTATTTGGTCAGATTTTTGGTCAGTAATTTTATCCAAAACCAGGAGTCAAACTGACCCAGAAAAAAACTACAGTTGAAAAATGTTGTTTTGTGTTTTTGACTCACTCCTGGTTTTGGCTAAAAATACTGATCAAATTCTATGTGTGAACCCCGTCTCTACATACAGTAGAACTAACTATTCTAGTCATCAAGTTAGCAAAGAGTAGGGTACTGATAAAGTATTCCATGGTCAGACTTTACAGGGTTTGTTTGTAGCCTGTTACCATAGAGCACTGGTCTTCAACCTGCGGACCTCCAGATGTTGCAAAACTACAACTCCCAGCATGCCCGGACAGCCAACGGCTGTCCGGGCATGCTGGGAGTTGTAGTTTTGCAACATCTGGAGGTCCGCAGGTTGGAGACCACTGCCATAGAGTTTTATGGAGCTGCATGCGAGCTGTAGACACAAAACAACGGAAATGTTTCAAACAAGACGAATTGAAAAAAATTTCTATATTCTATATAAGATGCCTGATCGTGGGGGTGACGTCACAATGCTCCGGCCCCTGTGATCACCAGCAATCAGACCCGGAGCGAACATGCCCCGGGGTATGATTGTAACCGGGGTGCTGCGTGCAAGATCAGCGGCGGGACCCCCGCGATCATGCATCTTATCCCCTATCCTTTGGAAAGGGGATAAGATGTCTTAGCGCCGGAGTACACCTTTAAGGACACTGTCTAGTCCCTGCAGCTATTGCTTGTGTGTCTCCGAAACAAAATACAGAAAGTGTGGACGGGACAAGCAGGGCTCTGTGCAGTCTTCCGGCTTGTCAATAATTCTGCTGTGTTGGGGGAGCGTCACAGAGAATAAGAGCACAGTAAAGCCCGTTTTGAGCTGGAAGGAGTGTGGGAAGAAGTCCCACATGAGATGTAAGTACAAGTAAGGGAACGCCCCTCCTCCTCAGTGAACTGCATGCAATGCGAGTAATATAAACATGGGAATAAGGATGAAAACCAGGATTTACGCACACAGACCGCATGAGCACCAGTTTTTTTTTTTTAGCTTCTGACATGTACGCTGTACCTTTTCATCACATGACTAACGTGATAAGAATGAGAACGGTCATACAGGTAAATAATGAAAAATGACCTCCCTTCCGTCTGAGAGCAGTGTATAGAGTTTCACATTAAAATCCAAGAAAGATTGGAGACAGGAATTCTATATAAAAGGTAATGGAGTATTTGGCCTCAACTTCGCAAAATTCATTTGGCAGCTCCATGAAGAAGGCAGCGTGATTCCTATCTATAGTAATAAAAAGGTTTATTCTGCTGTGAGTCACGCTACATCAACAGCTTCAGTGAAATACGTCGCTCATTGTCCTACCCAAAGCGCAAATTATAAGGAGGAAAAGCACTGTGCAATGATAAACTGGTCACGTGGGGCGTTCAACCCTGGTAAACCACAAAGATTAAAAATAGAAATCTAAAAGGATGACAGTATTTAATCCAGGGGTCTCAAACTCCCTGCCCGCGGGCCATTTGTGGCCCATGGAACGAAATTTTACGGCACGGGCGCCGGGAAGGTGATTTCTTCAGGCATTCAGGCTTGCCTTGGACACTTCCCCTTCCTGAGCAGCGGATGTCAGAATGAGTGAGCAGCAGAATGGCCGGATTTGTGAGCCAAATACAGAAGCAAGTCACATAAAAAAAGACATCTGCATGACCTGCATAATTTTTTTTGTTCTGTAATATGAAAGGTGCGCTTAAACTCAAGTCAAATTATAGTTTTAAGCAACATGAACTACATAGAGCTGCCGGTTAATTCATATTAAAGGGAAAGTCCAGTGGTGAAAAACTTATCCCCTATCCTAAGGATAGGGGATAAGTTTGAGATTGCGGGGGGTCCGACCGCTGGGGCCCCCTGCGATCTCTCTGTACGGGGGCCAGGCTCTCCGGCCAGATAGCGGGTGTCGACCTCCGCACGAAGCGGCGGCCGACACGCCCCCTCAATACATCTCTATGGCAGAGCCGGAGATTACCGAAGGCAGCGCTCCGGCTCTGCCATAGAGTTGTATTGAGGGGGCGTGTAGGCCGCCGCTTCGTGCAAAGGTCGACACGCCCCCTTCCCGCGGACTGTCGGGGCTCCGTACAGGAGATCGCAGGGGGCCCCAGCGGTCGGACCCCCCGCGATCTGAAACTTATCCCCTATCCTTAGGATAGGGGATAAGTTGTTCACCACTGGGTCACCACTGGACTACTCCTTTAAGGGTGCGTTCACACGTGCGTATTTTTGCTGCAGATCTGCTGTAGATTTGCTGCTGCAGATTTTGTTGCCCATTGACTTTAATGGGTAGATAAATCGGCTCTGCAGCAGAAAACACGCACGTGTGAACGCACCCTAATAGTAGAAGAAATATGATTAGGATCTATATGTTATAGATCAGTATTTTCCAACCGTTGTGCCATCAGCAATTGCAACTCTACAACTCTTAGCATGACCGCACAGCCAAAGGCTGGGAGTTGTAGATTTGCAACAGCTGGAGGCGCACGGATTAGGAAACACTGTCCTAGATTAATATAGTGCATATAAGGCTGAGCGGAGCAGGGCAAGTCCTTCTCTGCAGATGGCATAGAAAAAATAGCAAGGAAGATGCAAATCTGCAGATACCACAGTCTACATGACTGCGGACTAGAAATAGTGACTCAGCACCTATGTTTATATTCAGGTCATGTACTCTGTAAAGAATAGGCAAACAGACAACATAACATTTAGGTAAAACACAGTGAAACCCATAGTTCGTGGGATAAAGGTTGTTTTCTAAAATTAAAGGGGTATTCCAGGATTTTTTTTATGTGACTATGCTACAGGGGCTGTAAAGTTAGTGTAGTTCATAATATAGTGTCTGTACCTGTGTGTGACGGTTTTCTCACAATTCTTCTGTGATTTTCACCCCAATATTTATTTTTAACAGCATACAAAATGCAGCAGATCTGTCTCAGATTTTTCCCAGCTTGCAATGCGACCGAGACCTGACATCACTAGTCAGCTGATGACAGGGAGCCTGTCTGCTTCAATGGGTGGAGCGATCGCTTGGTGGGAGAGAGATCAATCTGCAACTAATGCAACAGCTGTAGGCACCCTGATTGAAAAACACAGGTCTTTTGAATGGATGCAGCTCATTTATGTTTCAATGGGTGGGGTGGCTGATGTGTGGGAGGGAGGAAAATGGAATTGTGGGATTTGTAGTCAAAGAAAGAAAAGTCAAACAGGAAATACAAGTTCATAAACAGCTAGCCACAGTGTTATGGTAATCTCACAACATAGCCATTTAGCCCCAAGATAAGTGCAGATCCTTCCTAAGCATGTCCATTACTGTCTGCCAGGTATGTACTAAAATCACCTTATGGTGGAGAACCCCTTTAAAGAGCTAATCCCATCTGAGGAAGACATAACAAGCTGAATTGTGGGGTCTGGCCACTGGGACCCACATCAATTTCAAAAACAGAAACAAAATTGCCCCCCTCCCCCCCCAAATGAGTGACGCAGCACTTTATTCATTGTCTGTGGTGCCACTGAACATTGCCAAGTTCAGCGGCTACATAGAGAATCAATGGAGCACTGGCCATGCACATGCGGTGGGAATTATTTATTCTAAGGGGCAATATTGTCTTCATTCTAAGGAACAGTGGGGGTAGCTTGATTTTCCAATAAATAGAAGTAAGGGGACGGTGACACAGCCAATCTTCTTCGTATCTTCTTTTATTATCAACGATACTTACATAATTACAGGGGGGGGGGGGGGAGACAGACAGGGGGTACAGAAGAGACGAGGCTACAGCAGCCGTTTTGCACCATTTGTGCTTCATCGGGCCTCTCATTCAATACTGATCATAGGTAAAACTATATAGGGGCGTGCATCAATATATTAAATATGTACACATCGATTACAGCTGATGCTGCATTCTAATAGGATGGTGTGTTGCCGTGATCTTATGGCCACTCAGCATCACATAAGGACGCAGCATCAGTTACTCTGGTAGACCTGAGGAAGGTACACAATAGTGCCGAAACGCGTTGTCTGGCTGTTTACTCAATAAAGTCATTTTCGTCCTGTGCATTGCCTATAGTCGTGTTTATGCCAGTATTTAGCAGTGCCTAAGACCAATTTTGTCCTAATATTAATTTTCTTAACGACATGGATATTTGCGCAACAGACCTGATGCTTTTTGGTCATTAGACCTTCATCATAGACCCTTTCTGATTAGGTCTAATGACCCAAACACCCCAGGCCTGTCGCGCACATTTCCTTGTCGCATAAACTATGTTTTAAGGAAAATGGTTTCACCTGGATCTGGTTTGCTGAATTCCCTGTTGCTGCTATATTGATTTACTTTGTCTATATGCTCTATGAAGTCATCATAGAGAATGGTCTATGTATTAATCTAAAATAAAGCTAAATTATTTCAAACGGGGACGTTGCACTATAACTCGTCACAGAATCTCCCCTGACCAAGGGCTATCTCCCCTTAAAAATTGGATAAACCAACTTCAATGATCTGCAGTTTTTGATCTACCGTATTTTTCGCCGTATAAGACGCACTTTTTCTTCCCTAAAACTGGGGGGGGGGGGGGGGGGGTTGGTGCGTCTTATACATCGAATACACCCCTATCGCGGTGGTCCCTGCGGCCATCAATGGCTGGGACACGCGGCTAATACAGGACATCACCGATCGCGGTGATGCCCTGTATTAACCCTTCAGATGCGGCGATCAAAGCTGACCGCCGCGTCTGAAGGAAAAGTGACACTAACCTGGCTGCTCAGTTGGGCTGGTCGGGACCACAGCGGAGAAATCGCGGCGTCCCGAACAGCTTACAGGACACCGGGAGGGACCTTACCAGCCTCCTCGGTGTCTGCTCAGTGCCGGGATCCCCTGCATGGCCGGCGCTCTCCTTCGACGTCATCACGTCGTTGCGCACGCCGTCCCGTCATCCAATAGGAGTGGCATGCGGAGCGACGTGATGACGGCGACGGAGAGCGTGGATCCCAGGGAATAAGACGTCCGGAGCGTCGGGGACACCACGGGGACGCGGCAACATCGATGGAGCGACATCCAGGTCAGTGGTGACGGGTCCGGAGCGGTGGGGACACGTGAGTATTACCTCCTATACCAGTGGTCTTCAACCTGCGGACCTCCAGATGTTGCAAAACTACAACTCCCAGCATGCCCGGACAGCCGTTGGCTGTCCGGGCATGCTGGGAGTTGTAGTTTTGCAACATCTGGAGGTCCGCAGGTTGAAGATCACTGTTGGGTTCAGAATCTTCTTTTTCTAGATTTTGCACCTGGGTGCGTCTTATATGCCGGTGCGTCCTATAGGGCGAAAAATACGGTACATAATTTCTAGACAGACTAAAAGTTACAATATTAAATTGTTAAACAAAACAATAATGTAAAAAAAGAAAGAAAAAAGACTTACTGTTCATCCATGGCTTCCGTCATATTTATCTTGTGACTCTGGAAGCACAAGTAGAAAACATGGACTCTTCTTCGAGTCTTCTGAGCTCTGTAAATTTTCTTGACTTGGCCAAGTCTGTGCGCTACCTAACAGCAGACATTTTGACTTGAATTACTCTATTACTCCTCTTATTCCGGGGGACTTGTATGGCTCTCAGATTGGAACCTTCATTAACGTTACACTATGAGCAAATAACTCATCTGAGACTTTCGGATTCCCAAAACGGACACGTTCATCTACTCGCAACACAGGATCTCTTCTGGGTGTTGACTATCTTCTTGTCTTTCAGCACATGGAGCCAATTCACAGAGGGGATTTCCTCTCCTCCACTTTTATTGGTAGCCTGCGGTGATCAAAAATGTGGCACCGTACCTGGGAAAAAGTGATGAACGGAAGGTCAATTAATACAAAGGAGGACAATGTTGTAGGATGTATGCAATGGTGACCATACACAAGCAATAGATGTCGGCCCAAACATTCATTCTGCCGGTAGGGATCTCTCCTGATCTTCAGATACAGATCAATGTTCGGCACAGCCAAACATTCACATAGCCTCTATGTAGAGGGGTGGGATGAGTCACGGCCAGGCAGCTCTGGCAGCAGCTTATCTCTATAAGGACAATAGGGTCGGGAAGTATAAATGTAACATGCCCAATCCTTCTCTCCCTCAACATCACCTGTTTGGAAAGAGTCAGGAGGCCACCACCGCACTTCCCTCCAGCGCGCACCGGAGGAAAACTGATTGCAGAACTGAAGCCATTGATTTGAATGGGACAGTTCACATTTATCCCGTAGTCTCGAAACACCGGATGATGAAACATATCATATGGGTGCCGGACAGGGGAACGCATCTTGCTGCATTCCCCTGTCCTGCATGCACAATACATAACACTGGATCCTAAACAACTGATGCCAACTGATACACTTGAGTGGTGGCATCAGTTACAGCAGGTTTTGGCTGAGCTGCACTCCAGACATATGTAAATCCAGCCTTAGACCATTGCTTCCAAACCAAATGTGCCTCCAGCTGTCGCAAAGCTACAACTCCTAGCTGGAGTCAGCTGTGCAGACCTGTGCTGTTCTCTTTTGATGGCAGTGTAGGCCATGTGTTTGGTGGCCATGGTAGAAATTTAGCAGTTCACAGTGCAGCAGAATCCCATTGAAGACAACAGGAGTCTGACATTCTTCATTTCTCCTTCTGTGGGAAAGGTATGGTTGGCCTTAGCTTCCCTCAATGATCACAGCTGATGGCTCAGGGTTTAAAAAGCCAGACCCACGACAATCATTTAAAGGAGTATTGTGGCATAGGACAATTTATTCCTTGTGCACGAGGACGGCTGGGCGCCAGGCAGGAGATTGCAGGGGTCCCAGTGATCGGACCCCCTGCGATGAGATACTTATCCCCTATGCTTTGGACAGGGGATAACTTGCCCTATGTCATAGTACTCCTTTAACTGCTAGAGTGACTTCAATATAATAAGGGTTGTCCTTATGTCTTTAAAAGGTATACCAAAAAAATATCTATCAAGAAGCTTAAAGGGTTACTCCGCCCCTAGCATCTTATCCCCTATCCAAAGGATAGGGGATAAGATGTCAGATCGCCGGGGTCCTGCTGCTGGGGACCCCCGGGATCTCCGCTGTGGCACCGCGCTATCATTACTGCACAGAGCAAACTCACACTGTGCGTAATGACGGGCGGCACAGGGACTGGAGCATCGTTATGTCGCGGCTCCGCCCCCTCGTGACATCACAGCCCGCCCCCTCAATACAAGTCTATGGGATGGGGTGTGGAGGCCATCACGCCCCCTACCATAGACTTGCATTAAGGGGGTGGGCAGTGATGTCACAAGGGGCGGGGCCGTGACGTCACGATGCTCCGGCCCCTGTATTGCTGGTCATTACGCACAAAGCGAGCGTGCTCTGTGCAGTATTGATAGCGGTGTGCCGCAGCGGAGATCCCGGGGGTCCCCAGCAGCAGGACCCCAGCTATCTTTGGATAGGGGATAAGATGTCTAGGGGCCGAGTACCCCTTTAAACTGCTCTATGATTTATACTGCAGCTTTGCTTGTTCAGTCTCATGAGGAAGTTGTTGCAATACAATGCCCATTTATATTACAAGACAGAGGGGGGAGATTTATCAAAACCTGTACAGAGGAAGAGTGATGCAGTTGCCCATAGCAACCAATCAGATTGCTTGGGCAACTGGGCAACTTTTCCTCTACACATGTTTTGATAAATCTACCCCCAAATTATTTTGAACTATAATTCACCATTCATAATGAAAAGATATAGGGAGAGATTTATCAAAACCTGTGCACTGGAAAAGTTGAACAGTTGCCAATAGCAACCAATCAGATCGCTTCTTTCATTCATCCCGTGAGCGGAGAGTCAGCGAGATTTACTCCCTTAAAAATACTTTTTAAAAAGGCCTCATTTTTACTCTTTGTTTTAAAGGCCTCTTTTTTACTTAGCCATGTATGGAAATCTAAACAATCTGCTTTATTCCCCCAAGTTCATCTGGAATAGGGATTTGGCAGGAGGCGTGCAGTAATAGGTAAGGAATGTCAGCGTACAGCGCACATCATACACAAGTGACTGATATACAATATTTGGAGCAGATGCAAATAGCTGAACCTTCATTCCATAGGATTTCTTCCCTACAGATGATGGACAAAACTACATATGGTTCAGCCCCACCATCAGCTCATCTTTCCTCTAGATATACTTAGGCTGCTCCAAGGTCACACCAAGTCATGTCACTGTCTAAACTAGTAACATACATGGATATAAGGAATCCTGACAGCAAATAATACAGCGGCCACTCATTCTGGTGCTTCACTTAAGGCTGGGTTCACATTACGTTTCCCCCCATACGGGAGCGCATACGGCAGGGGGGAGCTAAAACCTTGCGCTCCCGTATGCCTTTCTATGCGCTCCCGCATGTAATTCATTTCAATGAGCCGACCGCAGTGAAACGTTCGGTCCAGTCGGCTCATTTTTGCGCCGTATGCGCTTTTACAACCGGACCTAAAACTGTGGTTGACCACAGTTTTAGGTGCGGGGGAAAAGCGCATACGGCGCAAAAATGAGCCGAACGGACCGAACGTTTCACTGCAGTTGGCTCATTGAAATTAATTACATGCGGGAGCGCGAGGTTTTAGCTTTCCCCTGCCATATGCGCTCCCATATGGGGGAAAACGTAGCGGGAACCCAGCCTTATGTTCAATGAAGACATTTTGCCATATTAATTTTCAGGGTGCTGTACACCTATGCCTGTCTCTCCCAAGGTCTACAGCAGTGTTTCCCAAGCCCAGCCCACAAGTACCCCAACAGGTCATGTTTTTAGGATACTCTTAGTCTTTCACAAGTGATATAATAATGGTCAGTGCATCAAGCATTACCACATGTGTTCTCTGTATGGGATGTCCTTAAAGGGGTACTCCGCTGCTCAGCGTTTGGAAAAAATTGTTCCAAACGCTGGAGCCGGCGTCGGGAGCTTGTGATGTCATAGCCCCGCCCCTCATGACATCACACCCCGCCCTCTCAATGCAAGTCTATGGGAGGGGTGGGGCGTGATGTCATGAGGGGGCGAGGCTATGATGTCACGAGCTCCCGGCGCTGGCTCCAAACGCTGAGCAGTGGAGTGCCCCTTTAATTCATGACCTGCTGGGAGCACTTGAGGGCTGTATACAGGACAAGGGGGGGGGCACTATGATTCGCATGCCTTTGCAGAGTAAAAAACTGAGTAGAAAGTAGAAAACCCCACTTTAGTGAATGTGTAGGCCGCAGTCTATTGGCCCCCATCCCTTGCAGGACCTTCTGGCTCAAAGGATTGGAAAATGGGTTGATGCCCATTTCCTTTATATAGGCATCAGAATCAAAAACGTTTTATATGTTGTATATCTCAGGACAACATTAACCTTTTTAATATACTTCATAAAAAAAAATTTATCTCCTTTTTATAGAAATCATGGCTTATAAAAAAAATAAAAAATAAAAAAAAGACCACTAGGGGTCCCCATACCAATCAGAACATAATCCTGTCCAGCTGCAGCATCATCTTTGTCTCAGCTGAAATCCAGGCTGGGACAAATTCCAGTGAGGATGGGACTAGCACTCCTCTGTGCTCACTCCTGTCCTGTCTCTCAGACTCCTGTCTGAAAACTGGGAGGAGGGTTTACAGAGCAGCCTGCAGTGGTTGGATGAAAAATCCCAGCACAGCAGACTCAGGGAGGAAATGAATGCATGGTGAGTAAGAGAGGGCTCAGTGCTGGCCTCGGACATCTTCCCTTCCTGAGCAGTGGATGCCAGAATGAGTGAGCAGCAGTACAGAGGGATTTGTGAGCCAAATACTGAAGCAAGACACATAAAAAGGACATGTAAAGAATCTGCATGACCTAGTGAGTAACATACAGTGATCCCTCAACATACGATGGTAATTTGTATTAAATGAACCATCGTTACTTGAATCCATCGTATGTTGAGGGATCCTTGCAATAGTATAATAGAACGTTATACTCACGTGTCCCTGCCACTTTGGACCATCACCGCTGCCCTGGATCGTCGCTCTCCATCACCGCCATCACATCGCTGCGCACGCCGCTCCTATTGGATGAGGGGACGGCGTGCGCAACGACGTGATAACGACAAAGGAGAGCGACGGCTATGCAGTGGAGCCTGAAGGGGACAGGTGAGTGACACTCACCGGAGCACACGGGACACATTAAACGGCTATCCGGTGGCAGCTGAAGCAGTCAGCGCTGCCGGATAGCCGTTTATGCGATGGCCCCCACATACAAAAGCATCGTATGTTGAGGCTGCCTTCAACATGCAATGGCCTCTGAGAGGCCATCGTATGTTGAAATTATCGTATGTCGGGGCCATTGTAGGTCGGGGGATCACTGTATATGACATGTACGCTTTAAGTACATTTATGTGACAGGTTTCTATGAAAGTGTGACCTGAACCACCACATGGTGGTTTAGGGTAAAAATAAAAGCTATGCCAGCAATGTAATGATTCAATTGTTCGCGTCACTTTTATCTGAAACAGCTTTTTTTTTTTTTTAGGGCCGATACCGATAATCTGTGACCTTTCAGGCCAATAGCCAATAACTTATACCGATATTCTGGTATAAGTTATCGGCTATTTACCCCCACCATCACCCCCCCCCCCCCCACCCGGCCCCACAGAAGCCGCTGCAGATCAATGATTTAAAGCGGGTGCTTTAAATCAAAGAACTGCAGTGGCTTTTGTGGGGGCCAGAGACCACCACTGCCGCCCCCGCTACTCTCCCCCCTGCCTGTCCTGGGGTCTTCCCTAGTCCAACCACCACCGCCGCTGCCCTATTGCCTCCCCATCCCCGGTTTTATAATGACCTGCTCCCGTGGTCCGCGCTACTTCTGGGTCCGGCGGCATCCTGAGCTGTCACTGTGCGCACTGTGACGTTGTGTTGAGGACGTCACTCGTCATTGCGCTGCGCAGAGCAGTGCGCAGGACATCGCAGGAGCCAGAAGTAGTGTGGACCCCGGGAACAGGCAAATGTAAAACCGGGGATGGGGGAGGCAATGGGGCAGCGGTGGCGGTGGTGGTCTCTGGCCGGGGACGCGGCGGGGCATTATCGGCATATCGGCAAGGTAATTGCCGATACTGATAATGTCCAAATCGTGAATATCGGAAAAGCCGATAATCGGTCGATCTCTACCACTTATCACAGTCACTGGAACACTGCTTTCCCCACCACCATAAAGCAGTGTTTTCCAACCAGGGTGCTTCCAGCTGTTGCTAAAGTGCAACTCCCAGCATGGAGTTTGTAGTTTGCAGCAGCTGGAGGCACCCTGGTTGGGAAACACTGCAATAAAGGATACTTCTGACTATATCTATGTAATCTTATGTGAAAACTGAAGTAAATAACAAATTCCATTTATAGGTAGGTACTGAAAAAATGTAGATGCAGATGTTTTCTATGCAGGTTTACAGACAGACCCCAGGTTTAGAACCAGTCTCTCTCTCTGCAGCCAAAGGTTATAACCTCTATAAATGCTTTGATTGAGTACTCACAGTATACACTCCCATTGTCGCAGCATCAAGCTGTCATAGAATGTATCTGCACCGGTAGACAATGAAACATATGTCCTAATGATTTTAGCACAAACCCCTTACCCCCCACCCCCACTCATTCATGCTAATATTAGACATCAGTCACTCCTATAAACAATGGCATCACAAGAATCTACATCATCCAAGCCAGAAGTAAAAGCGCGGTCTGTATTAATAGATCAGCGCCAACGGCAGCAAAACTATGTGGATCTAGGTCTGACACTTATAAAACAAGCATCTATTACAACCGCCTCAATAGACGTATGACAAGCACTGAAACAGTCAATGGTTAGCGCGTAAACTTCTGACCGGATAAGCAGCGTTAATGTCTTTACTATGATGAGTATCAGATTAATCGCAGCAAATCCTTATTCATAGCTCAGTAGAGGGTGAAGAGCGAGACAGCAAGAGTTGTACTGTGCTGCCGCATTGGGAAGTGATGTAAGGCTATGAGTCAGGGATGGACTGCAGTTCTGCATGTCCGGTTCGTGTAGAGCAGTGGTCTTCAACCTGCGGACCTCCAGATGTTGCAAAACTACAACTCCCAGCATGCCCGGACAGCCAACGGCTGTCCGGGCATGCTGGGAGTTGTAGTTTTGCAACATCTGGAGGTCCGCAGGTTGAAGACCACTGGTGTAGAGTGTAAGTCCTGGCATCATGGTATCATGAGAAAGGAAGGGTTTCCAGCTCCCCGGAAAAATATAGAAAAAAATCATTAAAAGTCCAAAATGTATTTAGTCCATATTAAAAACCAACGAAAAAAAAACACCCAGTGAGGATAAAAAAAATATATATATACGCCAACGCATTTAGGACTAATATGTCCTTAGTCATGGCTACAGCCATGACTAAGGACATATTAGTCCGAAACTCGTCGGCGTGTTTTTTTTTTTTTGTTGGTTTTTAATATGGACTAAATACATTTTGGACTTTTAATAATTTCTTTCTATATTTTTCCAGGGAGTTGGAAACCCTTCCTTTCTCGTTTTATGCTACCGGGGATAATGGCTCGGCTTCCTCCTGGCTTCCGGATACAAGTGACGAATGCTTAGAGACTGATTCATTCCAAGCGGTGAGCTGGCTATAATTTTCCTTTCCTATATCAGGGTAGTGTGTAATCCCAGGACAGTATAAGCAGCAAGCCCTGGACCGCAGTCCATAATGCTCCATTGTGTAGACATCATACACTGGATGAAGTACATCTAGCTTTATAAGCACAGTATAAACTGAAAACCCTGGATAAAGGTCCTTCAAGCTCTGTCAAAGAAGTACAGTATGCAAGTCGTGGAGTACATGCAAGACCTGAAATAAAGTCCATAATGCTCCAAATGAGATCTTATAGACAATGAAGAATGGATCAGGGTACAATAAGCTGTTATAGACTGAAAGCTCTTGACCTGAATTCATCAAGGTCTTATGGGACAGTATAGCCTGCAATGGTATAAAGTTCTAAGTCCTGATCTATTATTCTGTTCCAGACTAACAACCCTGGATTCTGATCCAGCGTGTCCTGATGAGACAACATAGACTGTAAGTCCTTGATTATAGTTCACCATGTCCTGTTTATATAATATAGACCATGAGCTCTGGATCCTGGTCCATCATGTCCTGTTTATATAATATAGACCATGAGCTCTGGATCCTGGTCCATCATGTCCTGTTTATATAATATAGACCATGAGCTCTGGATCCAGGTCCATCATGTCCTGTTGAAACAAGAAAGACTGAGAACTGGATCCTAGTCCATCATGTCCTGTTGAAACAATTTAGACTGTGAGTCCTGGGCCCTGGTCCATTATGTCCTGTTGGGGCAAGATACACTGAGTTCTGATTCCTGGTCCAGCATGTTCTAGATCCTAATGAATTGGATTCTGCAAAGACATTATAGGTTGGAAACTTTTGATCTAAAGGGGTACTCTGGTAGGCAAACTTTTTTTTTTTGGTACCAGAAAGTTAAACAGATTTGTAAATTACTTCTATTAAATAATCTTTACCCTTCCAGTACTTTTTAGCAGCTGAATACTACAGTGGAAATTCTTTTATTTTTGAATTTCTTTTTTGTCTTGTACACAGTGCTCTCTGCTGACACCTGATGCCTGTATCAGGAACTGGCCAGAGCAGGAGAAAATCCCCATAGCAAACCTATCCTGCTCTGGACAGTTCCTGACAGTGACAGAGGTGTCAGCAGAGAGCACTGTGGTCAGACAGAAAAAAAATCCAAAAAGAAAAGAATTTCCTCTGTAGAATACAGCTGCTAAAAAGTACTGGAAGGGTAAAGATTTTTTAATAGAAGTAATTTACAAATCTGTTTAACTTTCCAGTTGATTTAAAAAAAAAAAAATGTTTTCCACCAGAGTACCCCTTTAAGTTCCTGAAGTCCAGCGTGTTCTGGTGGGATAGGATAGTCTGTAAGCCCAAGTTTCTGTCATACTGTGATGCTATGACATAGCCTAAAGCTGAGAATCCTGGTCTATCATGTTGAGTAAATGCAAGTCCTGAATTCTAGTTTGTGGTGTTCTGGTCATGCAATATGGTCCAACATTTTTTGTTTGGATAAGATAGAGCACAAGTTTTATATCCTGGTCCATCGTGTTCCATAAGGTCGAAATAGACTCTGAGTTCTGTATCCTAGCCATGCTGGGTGAGTATAGAAGTCCGGGATGCTGGTCCATCATGTTATGTTGAGATGGAATCATTCGAAAGTCCTGAATCCTGATCCATCATGCCCATATGACAAAGTGTAGAGTGTAAGTCCTATATTCTGCTCCATTATGCTTTGACGGAAAAAGTCTTGACAACAAAATCCATTTTCTGGTCCATCACGTTCTGCTAGGACAGTATTGGTTGATCATACCATGATGGCACAGTTCACACTAGTAGAATCAATGGTCCACTTGGTTCTGTCAGAGACTTTAGGTACATGAATGGGGAGTGCCCAGTGCCCAGACATAGCACAGTATAAGGCCACAGACAGGAAGAGAATAGACAGCAAATGTATCACCTGACACAAAGTTTAGAGGACGTATAACATGTCTCCTATATAAAATGATAACATGTCCCTAGAGTGCACCATAGTGAAATGTGCTGAGACTGCAAAACTCTGCGTCCTTCATTCAATGGGCAACAGAAAATGCAAAGCCAGAGACAAATGCCTGGATTTCTACAGAGTAGACACAACAAACAGATGCAATCAAAAGGAAAACAACAAACAGATGCAATCAAAAGGAAAACAACAAACAGATACAATGCTAAAGGAAAACAACAAACAGATACAATGCTAAAGGAAAACAACAAACAGATGCAATCAAAAGGAAAACAACAAACAGATACAATGCTAAAGGAAAACAACAAACAGATACAATGCAAAAGGAAAACAACAAACAGATAGAATGTAACCAAGTCAGCTACAAGGACTAAGAAGGTGATCAGATGGAAGATGAAGCAGCAGCAGGGAAGGGAGATGCTACTCACCAGAGGCTGCAGAGATTTAGGGCTGAGTGCACACTGGGGCTAGCTGTAGGGGATCTCAGTCAGTCAGCAGCTTCCCCACATAGTGCTGCACCAGGAACAGATCCAAACAAGTTCAATGCAGCACAAGCTATAGCTCCCCCTTTATGCTTCCCCCCTTAAAGACACAGCTTGCATTTTCCTGCAGTCCTCCCAGTTGTGAGTCCCTCCAGTCTCCTGTGACCACTGAAGATCATGTTTGAGAAGTGGAGATGGGAGTTCCCAGGACAGCACACATCACGGCAGATCCCTCATACCGTTAGAGCTGCCTGGAGCCAGTATGGGCACTGCACATGCGCACTACCCTGCTAGATGATTCCAGAACGCCATGTTTAAGGGCAATGAGCATGCTCAGATGGGTGATGCAGATATTGTGACTCCATGTTTGAGGGCAGTGCTCGTGTCCTGTGAGTTCAGGGAGTTGGAGGTAGTCTGTATTAGCTGCAGATGCTGAGAGAGTCCGGTGTTTATACAAATATATATTATATATAAAACTATAATATAGTGGACATAGCATACAAAATACATTATATATATATATATATATGTGTATATATATATATATATATATATATATATATATAACTGATACAGATAAAATAAATCCTTACATATAAAAGTAAGAACGATCTGCTGGGAGCTGTAAATCACTGTCTATTTCAGTGTTTCCCAACCAGAGTGCCTCCAGATGTTGCAAAACTACAACTCCCAGCATGCCCGGACAGCTGTCCGGGCTGTCCGGGCATGCTGGAAGTTGTAGTTTTGCAACAGCTGGAGGCACCCTCTTTGGGAAACACTGGTCTATGTAGAGGACAGAAGCTTCTTCAGGGTCCTGTACAGTACACACAATGTCCTAAAAAAAGGAAAATGGAGCCGCCCTCACCTGGTGTCCAAAGGAGCAGCTAACCCTGGTACAGGTAAAGAGTACAGAACATGTAATACCTCCCTGTACTGTAGGGGGCGCTACCAGACACCAGTCAGTGCATACACTTTAGGAATACAGGGGTTTTACCAGTGAATGCCCATTCTGATTGGTTGGTTCTTCCAGTCATTGACACGTTTCGCACATTCCATAGCATTGTATGTTGAGTCTGCTTTCTAGTTACAATGGTCCGGAAAAGACCATTGTATGTTGAAACTATTGTATGTTGAGGCCATTGTAAGTTGAGGGATCACTGCAGAGGCGTAGCGTGGGGGGTGCAGGGGGGGCAGCCGCACCGGGCGCAACATCTGGGGGGGGGGGGCGTGCTCGCACTCGCAGCTCTCTGCCCCTGCCTGGCTCACTCACTCTCTCTGCAGTGCTGGCTGTGCGAATCCGATCCGAGCCGCCGGGTCGCCACCCACTGTGGAGGCAGTGGCGGATCCAGGGGGGGGGGGGAACGGGGCAATTGCCCTCCGAGATTGTTGCCCCTCTTCCTGAACTATCGCATGGTGGAGCGGGAGCTGTCGGCTGTCCCGCTCCACCACCCCTTTCTCACGCCCATCACCTTGCTATCACACGCCGCGGCTGCTCCATTCCTGCAGTCAGTGAGAGCCAATCACGGCAGGCCGGTGCGATGACATCACATCATTGCGCCGGCGCCCGGAGATCACGTCCCCGCGGCTCTCACTGACTGCAGGAATGGAGCAGCCGCAGCGTGGGAGAAAGGTGACGGGCGTGAGAAAGGGGAGGGGGGAGCAAATTATAAGTGAGAGGGGCAAATGATGAGTAAGGGGCACATGTCAGGGGGGCATTATATGTGGGGGCACATGACAGGACCCCCCCCCTGTCATGTGCCCCTCATATATAATACCCCATGTCCTGTGCCCCTTACATATAATGCCCCCCCTGACATGTGCCCTTCACATATAATGCCCTCTGTCCTGCCCCATCAGGGGGCATTATATGTGAGGGGCACATGTCAGGGGGGCATTATATGTGAGGGGCACAGGACATGGGGCATTATATGTGAGGGGCACAGGACAGGGGACATTATAAGTCAGGGAGTCAGGGTCACATGTCAGGGGGGCATTATATGTGGGGGCACATGACAGGGGGGCATTATATGTGAGGGGCACATGTCAGGGGGCAATATATGTGGGGGCACATGACAGGGGCCCCCTGTCATGTGCCCATATAATGCACATATAATATATATATATATATATATATATATATATATATATATAGATGCAAATCAAAAAATGTTGCGGTATCTTGTAATACCTTTCTTATTGGACTAACAGCATCTATGGGAAACGCACTGTTAGTCCAATAAAAAAAGGTATTACAAGATACTGCAACATTTTTTGATTTGCATGACTGGACTAATACGGCTACTCAAATTTACTATATATATATATATATATATATATATATATATATATATATATATATTCTTACACAAAACACTATAATACTGATAACATATAATGCACTATATATATATATATATATACATATATATATATATATATATATATATATATATATATATATTGCATTGTATGTTAACAGTATTACTTGCAAGGTGTACCTAATAGAGTGGCCAGTGAGTGTACATTATATATATATATATATATAACGTTACATACACAATGGGGGAGATTTATCAAAACCTTTGCAAAGGAAAAGTTTCCCAGTTGCCCATAGCAACCAATCAGATTTCTTCTTTCATTTTCCAAAGGCCTTGTTTAAAATGAAAGAAGCGATCTGATTGGTTGCTATGGGCAACTCAGCAACTTTTCCTCTGCACAGGTTTTGATAAATCTCCCCCAATGTCTCCCACAAAAGACAAACAAACATTATAAGAAAATAATCCTAAAAGTTTATCATCTAAAGAAAAATTTAGATGCTGTAAACTTTAAAGACGAGATTATAAAGGAAACTTCCTTGATGTTGATGCAGTCACCTGATTTTGAAATTCATATAAATATGATGTCACTTCCTCCAGAATAGGAGGCAGGTGGCACATATAGACATGGGCCGTGGCTTATGGACTAGGATGCCAACCTCCTTCAATGCTAAGTACTTGTCAGTTTTCTGTGATTGCTTCCACCAAGTCATGGAGAAAATGCTAGAGAATCTTTTCATAGGACCCTGCACACAGTATCCCTCTGTTAATCCTTCAGGTAGGGTTCCTCAGGTGGGACAGCCCCTAGTTGCCTCTCCTAAAGTCTCTCTCTAATGTTGATATATATTTAATAATTATCTATATTCTATAGTGATGTATAGTACTTACCTTGTTCAGCGTCGCAGGACCTTCGGTCATGTGACCATGCTAGTAACCTCTATGGTATGTTGTAGGACCTTAGGAGGTCCTTGGGTCACATGTTACCTACAAATCTCTGTAATGGTGATTGACATCCGTATGGACCAATTAGCATTAGTCCAGCCCCTGCCCATATAAGGGAGCTATGTCCAATTATCACTCTCTTGGGTTGCTGCTCTCGTGGATGCCGGACTAACAGGATGGAGCTACGCAACTTTCAAAGACACGCTA
Source organism: Hyla sarda (assembly GCF_029499605.1). Taxonomy (NCBI): domain Eukaryota; kingdom Metazoa; phylum Chordata; class Amphibia; order Anura; family Hylidae; genus Hyla; species Hyla sarda. The sequence continues at coordinate 50,011,791 of NC_079190.1, forward strand.
GGCCTCAAAAACCTGCCGGCCTCAGCGGAACCAAAACCGTGAGTTCACATCAAAATCCCTGCTAATGCTAGTGTGACTACTGGACCGCAACTAACCCCTAAATCCAGTGGAACAACGCATAGTACTAAAAGACTCTTAATTAAAAAAATCATTGTGAGACAAAATTGAAAAAAAAAAACCCCATTTTGTAACTTTTGGGGGCTTCTGTTTCTACACAGTACATTTTTTGGTAAAAATAACACCTTATCATTATTCTGTAGGTCCATACGATTAAAATGATACCCTACTTATATAGGTTTGATTTTGTCGGACTTCTGAAAAAAATCATAACTACATGCAGGAAAATGTATACGTTTAAAATTGTCATCTTCTGACCCCTATAACTTTTTTATTTTACCGCCTATGGGACAGTATGAGGGCTCATTTTTTTAGCGCATTTTAGCGGTACCCTTTTTGTATTAATCAGACTTGTTGATCACTTTGTATTCATTTTTACATGATATAAAAAGTGACCAAAAATGCACTATTTTGGACTTTGGATTTTTTTTGCACGTACGCCATTGACCGTGCGGTTTAATTAACAATATATTTTTATAATTCAGACATTTCCGCATGCGGCGATACCACATATGTTTATTTTTATTTACACTGTTTTTTTTTTTTAATGGGAAAAGGGGGGTGATTCAAACTTTTAATAGGGGAGGTATTAAATGATCTTTATTCACATTTTTTTTTCACTTTTTTTTTGCAGTGTTATAGCTCCCATAGGGACCTATAACACTGCACACACTGATCTCTTATACTGATCATTGTTATCCCATAGGGACCTATAACACTGCACACACTGATCTCTTATACTGATCATTGTTATCCCATACGGACCTATAACACTGCACACGCTGATCTTTTACATTGATCACTGGTTTCTCATAGGAAACCAGTGATCGATAATTCTGCCGCTTGACTGCTCATGCCTGGATCTCAGGCACTGAGCAGTCATTCGGCGATCGGACACCAGGAGGCAAGGTAGGAGACCCTCCTCGTGTCTAACAGCTGTTCGGGGCGCCGCGATTTCACCGCGACAATCCGGATCAGCTCCCTTAGCTAACCGGCATGGTTTCACTTTCACTTTTGGGAAGGGTGGCGGTAGGAAAGGCGTTAATGAGGAACCCTCACCCTGGCGTCACGAATAGCAAGGGTTAACAGGCACCCTTTAATTACTGCACAGCTACACTCCCCATACCCTACACCCCCCAGGCTATCACATATGAATAATTGACAGCTGGGTGTTACCATTCCTTGTCATCTGGGCATGTCTCAATACACTTTCATCTTACCAAATCATAGCTGGCATTGTTAGACATTGCAAGGATGTACTATTGCAATAAATCCCAAAAAATCTAATAAAGGTTTAAACAATTTATATTTTCTCTCTTTATAATACACAATGCAAAAGACTTTTAACTCCCTTTTAGTCAACTAAATTTTTTCCTCTTGACCCTGCAAATTTTTGGCCATCAGGCAGATTTGTAGGGCTATATTGTGGCAAGCATTTTGCTATATACTGTCTTTTGCTCATATATATATATATATTATAGGTTACAATGTCAGTTCTATCAGGCCAGTACTTAGTAGTTTAGTACATAGAAGGCTGAGATACAGTGACCTGTGTGGGAATGAGCGCAGATACTGTATCACATACCCTAATGCTGACATGTCACTTCGCCACGTACTCAGCATTGCTCCAGGGTAATTCTTTGTCTATTGCTGTTAAGCGTCTGGCCTGAAGTATCTATTTCGTTTTGTATAGAAGGACACTTGGTTTCTATAAGTTTTCAAACTTTTAACAACTTTCCAGGGATTGAGGCGTAATAAGTAATCCGGGCGGATTAAATATATGAAATATTTGAAGTTTGAATATGGATGCATCACCCGCCCACACCCCACGCACACACATTCACTGGTAGTCTGGGCCCTTTCTATACTCCATGCATGCTCCAGCAGAAGAGGGTGAAAGGTGTAGCAGTGCTCAACCCCATATCGCTGTGGACCCAATTGTAGCAGAATAGGCTTCTATGACTGAATGGAATACTGTATGTACAGCGGGTGAAATTAATATTGAACATGTCACCATTTTTCTTACTAAACCTGCTAACTCCAGGTATTTTTGAAGCTCTCCACAAGTGCCCACGGCTCTTCTGTTTATTCTTTTCTCCTCTGTCAGAAATCTTTTGAGGAGCACCTGCTTGGGGCAAATCTATGGTGAAATGATCGTCTTTCCACTCCCGTATTATGGCCCAAACAGTGATCACTGGAACATTCAGAAGCTTAGAAATGCACCTGTAACCAACGCCATTGTTATGTTTTACAACAACTAGGTTGTGAAGGTCTTGAGACAGCTCTTTGCTTTTACCCATCATGAGATGTGTCTTGTGTGACACTTTAGCAATGAGACCTTTTTGAAGCCATCAGTTGGGACTTAAAGGGTAACTCCCGCCAAGTACTATATAATCTAATATGTCCCTACCTAGTAGTAATCTAGCCCTAACCCCCTACTTGCCTTCAAAAATGCTTTTAATCGCTTTAATAGAGCAGATTTAGTGCTGATGCCTTGCTGGGCGCTTGCTTACACCCTCACATTGTCTATGCATGAGTGTTTTATTTATCTAATAGGGTGCCTCCAGCTGTTTCCCAACTACAACTCCCAGCATGCCATGATTGCTATTAGCTGTCAGGCCATGCTGAGAATTGTAGTTGTGAAACAGCTGGAGGCACCATATTGTCTAATGTCATAGTGTCACAAGAATGCCTCCCGCGAGCGCGATCGCTACCATCACCGCTAGCGGGGTCCCTGTGCCCACTAGCAGGGTCAAATGTGCCCCCCGCGAGCGCTACCATCACCACTAGCGGGGTCCCTGTGCCCACTAGCGGTGTCACAAGAATGCCGAGCGTGGCTCTGTTCCCCGTCCCTGTCAGCTGTCAGGGTATGGGAACAGATTTAAAAGCCTCGCGCACAGCTAACGTAGTACTGCGCAGGCGCAGCACTACGCAAGTAGCGTAGGGCTAACGTAGGCAGCGTTAGCTGCGCGCGGGGCTTTTAAATCTGTTCCCGTACCCTGACAGCTGACAGGGACGGGGAACAGAGCCGCGCTCGGCATTCTTGTGACACCGCTAGTGGGCACAGGGACCCCGCTAGCGGTGATGGTAGCGCTCGCGGGGGGCACATTTGACACCGCTAGTGGGCACAGGGACCCCGCTAGCGGTGATGGTAGCGCTCGCGCTCGCGGGGGGCACATGTGACACTAGTGGGCACAGGGACAAGGTAAAGGGGGCGGGCGGGCGGGGCAGTGCGCGAGGCCAGTGGAGCTGGCCAATGCATGCAGCCCCAGCTATTAGTGTGCTCGCTCTCGCCTGTTTGATTGACAGGCGGGAGCGAGCACCGCAGTGCCTGAATTTCGACTCATTGCCAGTCTTCAATAAGTCGAAATGCATTTGGCCACTAGGAGGGCGACCCCTAGTGGCCGAATTTAAAAGTGATTTTAAACTTGTTTAAAATCACTTTTTTTAATTAAAGTATATGAGAGATATGTTGTAGTACTTAAGTACTACAACATATCAATTTTTGTGCTTCATGACAGTGCCCATTTAACTAGATGATATTAATTCACACTGATAAGGGGCTCGATTGCTTTTTAAGTACTGATAAATTTCAGCTGTTGTCTTGGCTTTCCATGCCTTTTGTACCTTCCTTTCTACATGTGATCAATACTTTTTCCTTGTGTTATTTTTACATTAATTCACATGACTTTATTTCTGAGCTTATTTGTTTAGGTTTGTTTAGGTATAAATTTGTTTAGGTATATATGTATTACTTGGGTTGCAACCAACATCTGGTGAACATTTCATGTCAATAGCACCTTTGGAAATATATTTAGTAAGAAAAATCTTGACATGTTCAATGAGTATGATCCAAAACTGCTTTGTAACTTATACATTGTTCTGTAGAGCATCATATAGGGCAGCATAAACCTAGTGACAGATTCCCTTTAAAAAAAAAAAGCGCTTCCGGTTTTCGTTTTTTTATTGCCAATATCATGCACACTCACTCTGCCTTATTCCAGTGCAACTGCATTTTTTTTGTTTTATTACTCAACTAACTTGGTCATGTGATCACCAATCTGACCCTTACAAAGTTACATGGCTTAATGTGTGGCAGGGGATGTCAGTCCTGAGTCAGCTGACTTTCTGTGACTACAGAATGACATCACCACCTACTAGTTTCCCTCTTACTAGTTCCCAGACCTCTCCCAACCTACATCTGTATACTGCTGCTGCTCTCTGTATGGGATAAGGATATATAGTAAACATATACTTGCCCTGAGGCTGTGTTCACAAATTGCGTTTTTTGCTGTGTTTTTTTTCTGTTTTTGTTGTGATTTTCCCAATATTGTGGCAAAAATTGTGCTTTTTGACTGCAGTTGTGCAAATCACAGTAAAAACTGGATGTATCACGTCAGTTTTGGAAAATTGCAGCAGGAATAGCCTGTAAACACGTGAACAAAATAAAAATTCAAGGTATGAACACAGCCTAAAGACTTCAAATCTTCATAAAACACTTCAGTTGTGGTTATAGAGCAAATCACTTTAACCTCATGGTAATATTTTTCCAAAAACACACTTGGAATAAGAGAATGCATTAAAACTGCATTTAGTGTGAACAAACCTCAACCCTCGCAGCTAAATAGATATAACCAGTATTGAGTCCAATCTCTATTTTAAACAACACAAATGGGTAAACATGCATATCCAATATGGAGCTACAGTACAGACCAAAAGTTTGGACACACCTTCTCATTCAAAGAGTTTTCTTTATTTTCATGACTATGAATATCATAGATTCCCACTGAAGGCATCAAAACTATGAATTAACACATGTGAAATTATAGACATAAGAAAAAAGTGTGAAACAACTGAAAAGATGTCATATTCTAGGTGGAAAGTTTCCCCAAGTGCAGTCACAAAAACCATCAAGAGCTACAAAGAAACTGGCTCGCATGCAGACCACCCCAGGAAAGGACGACCAAGAGTCACCTCTGCTGCGGAGGATAAGTTCATCCAAGTCACCAGCCTCAGAAATCACAGGTTAACAGCAGCTCAGATTAGAGACCAGGTCAATGCCGCACAGAGTTCTAGCAGCAGACACATCTCTAGAACAACTGTTAAGAGGAGACTGTGTGAGGCCTTCATGGTAGAATATCTTCTAGGAAACCACTGCTAAGGACAGGCAACAAGCAGAAGAGACTTGTTTGGGATAAAGAACACAAGGAATGGACATTAGACCAGTGGAAATCTGTGCTTTGGTCTGATGAGTCCAAATTTGAGATCTTTGGTTCCAACCACCGTGTCTGTGTGTGATGCAGAAAAGGTGAACGGATGGACTCTACATGCCTGGTTCCCACCGTGAAGCATGGAGGAGGAGGTGTGATGGTGTGGGGGGGGGGGGGGCTTTGCTGGCAACACTGTTGGGGATTAAGTTAAAATTTAAGGCATACTGAACCAGCATGGCTACCACAGCATCTTGCAGCGGCATGCTATTCCATCCGGTTTGCGTTTAGTTGGACCATCATTTATTATTCAACAGGACAATGACCCCAAACACACCTCCAGGCTGTGTAAGGGCTAATTGACCAAGAAGGAGAGTGATGGGGTACTGCGCCAGATGACTTGGCCTCCACAGTCACCGGACCTGAACCCAATGAAGGCAAAAGGGCCAACAAGTGCTAAGCATTTCTGGGAACTCCTTCAAGACTGTTGGAAAACCATTTCAGGTGACTACCTGTTCAAGCTCATCATCAAGAGAATGCCAAGAGTGCGCAAAGCAGTAATCAAAGCAAACGGTGGCTACTTTGAAGAACCTAGAATATTACATATTTTCAGTTGTTTCACACTTTTTTGTTATGTCTATAATTCCACATGTGTTAATTCATAGTTTTGATGCCTTCAGTGTGAATCTACAATTTTCATAGTCATGAAAATAAAGAAAACTCTTTGAATGAGAAGGTGTGTCCAAACTTTTGGTCTGTACTGTATGCCACATCTACTCCTTTGTATTGCACGTCCCTATCCCCTTTTATCAACTTCCCGCTAATGGGCTATAAACACAATAACAACAATAAAGATATCAGATCACTAAAGTGCATCACTCCAGATTACACATAATAAGGTGTCTCAGTGCTTACCCATATTAACTATGTTCCTCCGCTCCCCTACGCTGTTTGATGCTGCCACTTTCTCAAGTGCGGCCCCTTGAGAAAGTGGCAACACGAAACTGCGTAGGGGAGCGGAGGGACATAGTTAAAGGGATATTCCAGGCAAAAACATTTTATCCCCGCTGCGCTGCGATCTCCCTGCAACACCCGCATTCTATGCGGGTGCTGAATCTCCAGTTTCGGAAACCTCTGATTTCCGAGACTGGGGACGTGAGGTCACACCATGCCCCCTCCATTCATGTCTATGGGAGGGGGCGTGACGGCCGTCACGCCCCCTCCCATAGACATGAATGGAGAGGGCATGGTGTTACATCCCCAGTCCCAGAAACCCGGAGGTTTCCGAAACTGGAGATTCAGCACTCGCATAGAATGCGGGTGTTGCAGGGAGATCGCAGCGGCCCCAACCCCCCCCCCGCCCCCCCCCGGCGTTCAGACATCTTAGGGGATGAAATGTTTTTGCCCGGAATACCCTAAGGGGGGATTCACACATGGTAGATTTTATTGCAGGAATCAGTAGGGTCGTTTTAGGGACAAGCACATAATTTACAGCAAGTTCCAGATGAATAAGACAGTAGCGAAAAATATATGGTCGTGAATTCACCCTTACAATGTGCAGGCAATTTAAGGAGAACCCAGCACTCACTGAGTCTGCACATTTGAGTCGACACAAATATAGTATCCTGCAGGTTACAATGAAGCTGGGATTATGTTTAGTCTGCTGGTGACTTCATGCTCATACATACTCTGAGGCTTACACATTCTTTCCATGTAATATATTCCTACCAGAAGAGAACAGTATTAGCCGCAGTTTGGCTGGTCCACTATATCACCAGGTACGGGCACTGGGCACACATGGGAAGGAAACCATCTATATGTATGCTACAGGGGCACATAACTAAAAGTTTTTTTTTCTGGATTTAGCAAATAAAGGTTATTGTTTATATAATTAAAAGTATAATGGAGGGAGATTTGTCAAAACCTGTGTAGAGGAAAAGTTGACAAGTTGCTCATAGCAACCAACCACATTTCTTCTTTAATTTTTGAGAGGCCCTTATAAAAATGTAAGGAGCAATCTGATTGGTTGCCATAGGCAACTGGTCAATTTTTTCTCTGCATGGGTTTTGATAAATCTTCCTCATTATCCTGATTAGCGTTGGGCGCGAATATTCACACTGCCAATATTTATCACAAATATCGCATATTCACGAATATTGCGAATATAGCGCTAAATATTTGCAATTAGAAATATTCGCTTTTTTTTTTTTCACAGTACACATCACAGTGATCATCCCTCCCTGCTTCCAGCTTATGGTGTAAACAAGGCTCCAATACTAGTTACTGTGTCAGACTGGCGGGCGCCGGAAAATTTGCATATGCAAATTTTATGGTGAATGCGCATGCAAATTTTATGGCGTATAGTTAAAAAAAGGCCGCGAATATTGCAAATATGAGAATTTTGCTAATATATGAGGAATATTCGTACATATATTAGCGAAATATCGCAAATTGGAATATAGCCTATGATGCTTAACACTTATCCTAATATACAGGGTTGTATTTACAGCTCGTGCTGCTCTAAGCACTCTGACTGAATACGCCCCATTAGGGTGATTCCACAAGCTTCTGAATTTTTTTAATGCAGATCTGTCTAAATAAACAGCAAAACCAATGGATGGATATCACCCCTGTAACCAGAACATGGCATTATTAATTACAAATCCACAACATAATGAGCGGCTGAAGATCTGCAGGTAAAGTATGTAGTTGTTCTGACCCATGTGAATTCAACCAAAGGGGGTCAGCAGAGAGGACTGTGGTCAGACTGGAAAGAACTGCACAACTTCCTCTGTAGTATACAGCAGCTGATCAGTACTGGGAGGATAAAGACTTTTATATAGAAGTAATTTACAAATCTGTATAACCTTCTGGCACCAGTTGATTTAAAAACATTTGTTTTCCATTGGAGTAACTCTTTAAACAGAGTACAGGACACTGAATTTGAACTTATCCCAGGAGGTGCACTCATCTAGTGCGGTGGCCCAGAGCGGAAGCCCCAGCTGTGCGAGTGGCTGCAGTCATTAAAGGTTTGTTGGTTTGTCTAAATGTGGCCAATATCTATCTATTTTCTGTGTTTCTATGAATTCCCTACATGCAGTGAGCCTTATATTGAGTGTAAAGGGTTAACAATTTCTACCCAAAAGCCTATTGAACTGTGCTTACATTTCAACCCCTTAGCCAATTTGTGCTAAGGACTGTCTATCTCCACCACTATGCCCTATTGCAAAAGAAAGACAAGGTGCGCTATGGGCCTGGCCTAGTTAGTTAACATCTGGGGATTTCCTTTCTGGATACCCTCAAGAAGTTGTGTCTCAGTATACCCAAAACTGTAAGGGAAGGGATCTTTGCAATAATTTACCACTGACCACCCCATTAAGACCCCGAGTAGCTTGCTCAGTAGAATTCTACTTTAATAGATAGAGAAAGGTAGTTCGGCACAGCTTGGATAGTGATCCCTGGGTAGTAAGCACTGTAGCGGCATGCACTTTAGAAGCAGGTGGTGCTCAGACTATACCAAAGGTAAATCCAGATACAGTTGCAGATATGTAGAAAAAAGTCGGCCAGGGAGAAGACATAGATGGTAACAAACGGGGGGGGGGGGGGGGTACCACTGAGAGACGACAACGCTGTTTTGCACTGAATAAGTGCTTCAACTGGCCAGTTGAAGCACTTATTCAGTGCGAAACAGCGTTGTCGCCTCTCAGTGGTACCCCCCGTTTGTTACCATCTATGTCTTCTCCCTGGGCAACATGGTTGTAAGTATGTGCTGAATAAAAGAATCTTGCTGAAATAAGAAGATTGGTGAGTGGCCGACTTTTTCCTACATATCTGCAACTGTATCAGAATTCTACTTTAACCCGTTCTGTACGAAGCCCATTATGAGAACCAGGCCAATTTTCATTTTTGCACTTTTTATTTTTCCTCCTCCCCTTCTAAAAATCATAACGCTTTCAATTTTGCACCTACAGACCCAAATAAGGGCTCAATCATTTAATAACAAAACCAAAAAATATATATTTGTGGGGTAAAATTTTAACAGAAAAACGCCATTTTGTAAATTTTGGGGCTTTTGTTTCTACACAGTAAAATTTTCGGCAAAAATGACACCTTATCTTTATTCTGTAGGTCCATACGGTCACAAGGATACCCAATTTATGTAGGTTTTATTTTATTTTACTACTTAAAATTATAACTACAATTACCAAAATTACTATGTTTAAAATTGGCATCTTCTGACCCCTATAACTTTTTTTATTTTCCACTCACGGGACTGTATGAGGGCTAATTTTTTGCGCCGTGGTCTGTAGTTTTTATTTGTACCATTTTTGTTTTGATCGGACTTTTTGATCGCTTTTTATAAAAAAAAATGGTATTGGTATACAATTTTGGACATTTGTATCTTTTTTACGTGGACGCCCTCGGCCGTGCAGTTTAGCTAACCTTGTATTTTAATAGCTCGGACATTTATGCACGCGGCAGTACCACATAGGATTATTTCAATTTTTTATTACATTATATTATTTAAATATGGGAAAAAGGGGGGGGGGATTCAAACTTTTAATAGGGAAGGGGTTAATTCACTTTTATTACCTTTTTTTCACACTTTCTACTTTTTTTTTTTAGCCCCCATAGGGGGCCATACCATGTCATCTTCTGATTGCATAGCCTGATCAAGGCTATGCCATAGCATAGCCTTGATCAGTGTTATTGGTGCTCTGCTGCTCAAGCCTGCATAGCAGGCTAGGAGCAGCAGAAGACCTATCGGACAGCAAGGAGGCAGGTAAGGGCACTCCCGCCATCCACTCTGCGGATGTCCCGATCATCTCCACTGAGCTTCCGCCACCCTTAACCCTGCATTTTAGATGCCGCAATCAACTTTGATCGCAGCATCTAAAGGGTTAATGCCAGGCATCAGCCCAATCGGTGGTGCCCGGAATTAACCCTGGGTCCTGGCTGCCCGTAGCAACTGGAACCCACCGTGTTTAAAGCGTTCTCTGCTCATGAGAATGGTTTAAACCCGTTAACATCCCATAGACTTGGACTGAAAGGGAGGGCATGACATCACGAGGGGGCGTGGCCATGACATTAGTGCCGCATCGCTAATCATCAGGCATGGATCAGAGTTCACTCGGTGCACCTGATCGGCGGGACCCCAGTGATCAGACATTTTATGTATTTATAAGATGTCTAGGGGTGGAGTACCCTTTATGTACCAGGATGCAAGGGCATACCTGTACGCCCTTCGTTGCTGGTGCTGCAGTCCCTCCCTTTTCAAGTGGTGAACTCTGCACCTTTCAGAGAACTGATGGCTTGTGCCAAGCCGAGGTGGAGAGTCCCAAGCCCTCATTTCTTTTTGAAAAAAGCAGTACCAGCCCTGCACAAACATGTAGAAGAGAAGGTGGGCCAGTCCTTGAGCCTGTCAGTGTGTACCAAAGTGCATGGCAGCGCAGATGTGTGGAGCTGTAACTACGGTCAGGGACAATACATGTCCTTTACGGCCCACTGGGTGAATGTGGTTCTTGCACAGCCAAACCAGCAACTTGGCCGCTTCCACGCTCTCACGCAGTTGGTCCTGTGACAATGTCCGACTCTGCCTCCTCATCCTCCACCATGTCCTCAGCCTCCACTGTACGGAAAAGTCACAGTGCCCCTCCAGCATACCATGTGTCACGACAACTGGAAATGGGAACCATGGTGACTGACAACGGGATGAACATCTTGTCTGCGCTGCATCAAGGAAGCCTGAGCCATGCGCCCTGCATGGCACACGTGTTCAATCTGGTTGTCAAGCGGTTACTAAAGTCTTCCACCCAATTGCAAGACATCTTAACAATGGCAAGGAAACTTTGCATACACTTAAGCCACTCGTACATCGCAAAGCACACCCTCCTTGAGCTGCAGCATCAGAACGGCATCCCCCAACATAGCCTGATATGCAACATTTCCACCCATTGGAATTCCACTTTCCACATGTTGGACCGACTATGTGAATAGAGAAAGGCCATCACCAATTTCTTGATGATCCAAGCGGATAGGGGGACTCCCCTGTATAACTTTGATGTCATCCAGTGGTTGCTAACATGTGACACCTGCCATTTGCTCAGGCCCTTTGAGGAAGCCACATTATTAGTCAGTCGACAGGATGAACAACATCATTCTACTGCTTCATTTCCTACAACGGATGGTGGAAACAATGGCTGGTCAGGGCACTGGAGACGTGGCGCGTACATCTCACAGCCCTGTGGGGGCTGAATTGGAAGAGGAGGAGGGGGAGGTGGACAGTGGAGCACAGGAAATGTGTAGACAAATGGGTGGTTTTTATAGTCATCTGACAGGAGAGGTGGAGCAGGAGCAGCCAGAGGAGCTACAGGGTGATGAGGAAGACGATACAGAGGACCCAGGCACACTGTGGCAGTATGCAGTGGAGAGGGAGGCAGAGAGTTCCTCCGAGTCAATTGCACAAATGTCACGATGCATGCTCACTTGCTTGTGTAGTGACTGCTGAATTGTCACCATTCGGCCGTGGAATGACTTCTGTCTCTCCACCTTGTTGGACACTCGCTACGAGCTATCGCTGGTCTGCGCTAACGTTCCACTGCCATGGCTGCTGGGGAGGGGTGGGGTGGCAGGAGCAGAAACAGCTCGATCAGCAGCAGCCTGAGTCTACAGTCGCTGTTGAGTAGCTTTCTTCATCTGCATAGTATAGCAACTCATCAGCAGCAGGTAGACCTGGAGCAGGACCTGAACCAGCAGGTGGTGCCATACTTGGACTTGAACCCCCCAATCACATAAAATATCAACTGGATTTGTGGCCGCAACTAGCAGAGTTTGCCCTGGAAAAGCCGCCCTGCCCGGCCAGTAGTGTGTCATCAGAGAGGGTGTTTAGTGTGGCGGGGGCCACAGTAACCCTGAGGAGAACTCGCCTGTCCACCAAAAATGTGGAGAGACTTACCTTTGTGAAAATGAATCAGGTTTGGATCAGCCAGGATTTCCACCCACTAATGCCTGATGCATCAGAGTAGATTGACCATGGTGCCATATCATTACTTTACAAATATGGATTCAGCAAAAAATATTTACGGTGCTGCTCCCCAGTTACAGAAATTCCTCCGCATTAGACCACAGGTAAGTATTGAGGATATGCATTAGCTAAAACTAAACTTTTCTTAGGATAAAATATATGGAACCAATTTTTTTTTTTAATCAAACAAAAGGAAAGGTGTGCAAAAAACACCATGTGCCACCTACACCTCCAAGTATTGATGTGATGCAAAAAAACTCTAAAAGGTGGAAGGGAACAACGTATGGTTCCTTGTAACAGGTGGGGGTAAAAACTGACCCTGTAAGGGCCCACTCTCGCCCTATTAATTACCTTTTTGGCAAGTGTTACTTGCCCTAAAAAGGGTGGCCCCACACAGGAAACTCTCCCTATTTACACCTAAAAACCCTTCCATTTCCCAGGGTTTTTAGGTGGAAGTAGGGAGAGGTTTGTGTGTGGGGCCGCCCTTTTTAGAGCTAGGAACACTTGCCAAAAAGGAAATTAATTGGGCAAGAGTAGGGCCTTACAGGGTCAAATTTTACCCTGTAAAATGGTAAAAGAGGTTTTTGCATCACATCAATACTTCGTGGTGTAGGTGGCACATGGTGTTTTTTGCACACCTTTCCTTTTGTTTGATTTAAAAAAAAAATTTGGGTCTATTTATTTTATCCTAAGAATATTATTAAAAGTTAAGTTTTAGCTAATGCATATCCTCAATACTTACTTGTGCACACCAACACTTTGACAAAAGAGAGCGGTTTCTTCTGCCTACCTGCCACCCACCCGATGCCACACATCTGATGCCAAGTGCTGTGTGATTCTGCTGCCATTTTGTTTCCTCATGCTGCCACCACCTCCAGGTTGTGTCATCCTGCCGCCATTTGGTCTCCTCATGGTAGGGATTCATATGATCCCTACCTAGCCCGGATCGGTCTGGCCGTTCACCCGCAATTTTAGTTTTTCTATATATGAAAATGCTGATGTAACTGGCACAGGTGGGGTTTTCAGGAGCCTAGTGGCACTGTGACGTCTGCGCTGCCCGCTTATGAATATTTATCCCCCCTCCCTCCGCCTCTCCCTCTCCCCTCCGCTCTTAACTGGTCTTCACTGCGCAAACCCTGACCATGCCAGTTACAGCCACATTTGCATATATAGAAAAACTAAGATTGTGGGCAAACGGCCGGATGGATCTGGGCAAGGTAGGGATCATATGAATCAGCGTCCCCCGCACTATCCGTCATTTCCTGTGGTTAGTGCGGGAGTGAACATGTGACAGCTTTTCTTTAAGTCTTCCACCCATCTGCAAGACATCCTAAAAATGGCCTGGAAACTTTGCATGCACTTCAGTCACTGGTACACCGCAAAGCACACCCTCCTTAAGCTGCTCGTCATCATATATTAGCTCTGGAATTACCACAAGAATCAAAGGTTGAAGCGATAAAATAAACCATAAATGATGAAATGACACACTCACAGTTTCATACTGTACCAGATGTGTTTGTTTACACGTGCATGGCTTAATATTTTAGACAAGCATATAATACTGGCAGAATCTACCCAGTAGCCCTCCCGGGTCAGGCCTGCTCTGCGGTCTACATAGGTTGCCGCCACCTCCAGACTGTGTCATAGTGCCGCCCTATGATCTCGTCATGCTGACCACAATCTCCTTGTTATATTTCTTTGGTTGTCATACAGTATTTGTTCAAGGTAAACCTGTCGGGCACCCGGGATACTCAGTTATGAGCATTGGGGGGGCGGGGGGAGGGGGGTATTTGTGTTTGGCTGAGAGGCAGAAGCTGGAACAGGTGGTAGCTTGCCTTGTGTCGGACCGTCAGCTCGATGCTCACCAGACTTGCCCTCCAATGGGTCCTCAAAAAGGACTTAAAAAAAGTAAAATGTATTAAAATGAAATAAAATAAAAATTGTATTAAAAAAATCTCTTTAATCTCTTCAATTGTGACGCCTTATGGTCTCCCGACTCTGCTGCCACATCCAGACGCTCTGCGACAGTGATTCTAATAGCGAAGCCTGTAAATCTGCATGTCATACTGAATAACAGCATTATTTCGCTAACCCAGCACACTCCCTATGCGCGTTACGGCAAGGCAAAGTGTTCTACACCCCTATTGAGACTCTCTGTAGCCCAGAAATAGCCTTTTTAAATAGAAATTTGCCACAAATAAATTCAGATCTAACCAATTTTTGGGGGGGAAATTTGGCGAATCGGCCGAATCGAATTTTCAAAAAATTTGCTCATCTCTATTTAACACTTTTGCATACCTCAGCCAAATTACAAAACCTGTTAGATTGCCACTCATACCATATCTATCATTCCCCCGGTGCGCCACACTAGGAGTTTTCTCTCTCTTCTTGCATGAACTGTACTGGATCATTGATGTACACTCTAGATTAGGTGCAAGTCTGCTTAACCGGAGCAGAGCTAGAAGAGATGTTGCTCTGGCAAAAGCCAGATTCGGATCAGTTTTTGTTGTTGTTGATGTTTTTTTCTTGGGGGGGGCTCCAGGTCTCTGGGGAGAGGGGATTGGATTAGGAACTCTTCCCACCGCCTTTCTGAAAGCTTCTGTATAGAAGCTTAGCTGGGGAATGTGCCCAATGAATCTCATATAATATGCAAATGTGAACTTCTGCACAGTTGTGACGTTCCAGTGTGTTTAGTTATAGCAAAAACAAAAATGCTGGTTAACTCACAATACCCCATACACAGATTTAGGCAGCTAGCAGAGGGGTTTCTCAAGACTTTTTATACATTGTAGTTGGAATATGGGTAGCGCAACACCGCATGAGCAAGCATAATGATTGGTTCTGAATGACTGTGACAAGTCCTGTGAGGGTGTTCACAGTATGCAGTGGTTAGCACCTACCAAAAAAGTGTTACAAGAAAGGACAGCATCACGGGCATCAAAGGCTTATTGATGCATGTTGTGACCAAAGAGGAGATCATCCAATCCCACAGAAGAGCTACTGTAGACATATTAAACAGTTAATCCCGACTATGATAGAAAGGTGTTAGGAAACAAAGGCCCTCACTGCTTGCTGTGTATGGTCCTTGCATAGTCAATCAGAATGCTGACCCCTGTCCGCTAGTAAAAGCATCTGTGATGGGGAAGCGAGCAGAAGAACTCAACCAAGGGGCAATGCAAGAATATAGGCTTGCCTGAGGAATCATTCATTGTTTTTTTTTACACATGGCCGGGGGCATGTGCATTCCATACCTTTACACAGCTCCAACTTACACAGCCCCTTACACAGCCCCGACTCAGCCCGTAGGCCCCTGACTCCGCCCCTAGACCTCCCCTATGACCCACCCCAATTATTTTTATTTCTTTTTAGTACTACAGAGACAGTAAAAAGTGAGACAGACCTATAACTTTCTATTTTTTGCGTATACAGGGCGGTATGAGGGCAAATTTTTTTTTTTACACCGTGATTTGTAGTTTCTCTTTTTTATTTTGATGGGACTTTTTGATCGCTTTTTATTAATTTTTTTTTTCTGGTATATGAAGTGACCAAAAATGGGCAGTTTTGGACTTTAGAGTTTTTTTACGTGTACGCCATCGACCATGCGGTTTAAGTAATCTAATATTTTAATAGTTCAGACATTTACACATGTGGTGATATCACATATATTTTTATTTACATCATTTTACTTGAAAAATGGGAAAAAGGGGGATAGTCCCGTTTTATTTGGAAGGGGTTTATTCACAATTATTATTATTTTTTTATTTTTACTTTTTTTTACAATAATTTTATTTCTATAGGAAACTATTTTATGTATCTTATAGAAATCAGTGTTATTGGCGCTCCATTAGTGCAGCCTGACATGGCTTTCTGCACTAAAGGAACCCCGATCGGACGTTCAATCAGCCAGCTGGAGATCTCATCCCATTTAGGCGTCTAAAAAGTTAATATCAAACATCGGCCTGATTGGCGATGTTAGCCATTAGCCATGGGTCCTGGCTACTAATAGCAGCCTGGACCCACTGGGTATGAAGGAGATGAGCACGCTTCAAACTGCAGAAGCGGTTGCAGGGCATTTGCTTACATCATGTTTCTTAAGGGGTTATGCACTAAAAGCTATATAGAGGGGTTTAAGCTATATATGTGTTTCATATAATTTGGGTAGGCCCCTTTGTTAGTAGTTTCTCCCTCATATAGTTGTAGGCTTCTCTGTGAGGGGCCCGGTCCTACAACAATAATATGAGAGCAATTAATAACAGAGGGGCCTACTCAAACTATATGGAAGCAACTATTAACAGAGAGGTCTACCCAAACAATATGGAAGCAACTATTAACAGAGGGGCCTACCCAAACTATATGGAAGCAACTATTAACAGAGGGGTCTACCCAAACTAAATAGGGTGCTCCATATAGTTTGGGTAGGCCCCTCTGTTAATAGTTGCCCCCATAGCTGTGGTAGGCTCGGGCCCCTCTCAAAGAGGTGAACAACTATATAAGGGGAACTATTAGCAAACAGGGGCCTACAACAACTGTATTGGACACATCTTGCCACTAAATAGTTGTTGTATGCCCCTTTCTGCTTCTAATTGTTGCCCCCATATAGTTGTAGGCCTGAAATCTTGCCCCCAGGCAGCAGGCCCCAGCTCAGCTGCCTGCCACTGCAATATAGTTCAGTTTTTTTCCCTCAAATTTATGACAGGCTCCGTTCCAGTCCTCTCAGGCTCATTTGCCGCTGCCACCACTCACCTCTTTAATAGCCAGGTCCAGCGTCGCCACACAGCAGCATCAGAGGGACTCTTCTCTGCTCTGCCACAGCGCTACTGTGCATGAGAGGGAGCAGAGCAAAGATATGTGCAGCAGCGATGCACTGCTGCAGGGATTATTTTCTGACAGTGACAGGCAGCATGTTTGTGACTGATTGACTGACTGTACGTAGTCAGTCAATCAGTCAGCGAGTAGTGACGGGCCCCCAGCGGTCAGTGAGGGACAGTCACAGCCACTCATTGACAAGCAAAAAAAAAGGTCCAGGGCCGGCCGGGCCCCCCTAAAGCTCCGGGCCCCTTAGAGTAGTCCCTTAGAGTAGTATGGGTTGTACCCCCTTGATGGGGGCCCTGGATAGGGGATAAGTTGTCTGATCGCGGGGATCCCCTGCAATCTCTCCTGCAGCACCCCTGTCATCAGCCTCACGGAGCGAAGATCGCTCTGTGTCTGATGACTCACGATTGTGACATCGTGGCTCTGCCCCCTCGTGACATCACACTCCGCCCCCTCAATGCAAGCTTATTGAAGGGGGGTGTGTCGGTCACCGTGAGGCTGATGACATTGGTGCTGCAGGAGAGATTGCGGGGGTCCCCAGCAGCGGGTCCCCTGCAAGCAGACATCTTATCCCCTATCCTTTGGATAGGGGATAAGATGTCTAGGGCTTGAGTACCCCTATAAGATCTCAATCTTCGCAAACATCTGTGGGATGTGCTGGAGAAAGCAAGTCTGATCCATTGTGGTCGCACCTCAAAACTTAGAGGACTGTTTCTGATGTCTTCTGGGAGATACCACAGGACACCATATGGAGTCAATGCCTTTATGGCTAATAATTTTTGTTGTTGTTGTTTTGCAGCATGAAACTGGAAACAGATTTCATCCAAAAAACTGCCCAAAAAAGCCATATTCGCTGCATGGCATTTTTTGGGGCCAAAAACTGTGGCCAGATGTTAGCTGGGAGTCAATAGAGAAATATAACATACCATACCCACATGGTGTCTTTATTGTTGACATTTTTCACCCTTTAGTGATGTTTTTTGGCAGTTTATTAGGTCCAACAAACACCAAAAGAAATTGTGACTGTTCGCAGCCTGAAGAAGGAGCCTACACAATTTTATGCTGCTGGTTGTTATGGTGGATCTGTGTATAGTTATAATGAATTCTCTATTGATGTATGTTCATCTTTGCAAGTAATCCCCTGATGGGTCTCATACAATATTACATTCACATTGAGCAGTTACATTTGTTTTAAATATATCAATAAATACATGAGAGGATGAGTTAACCATCTTTACTGTGAACCCATTAACATTTATCGCAATAAAGTACGGTATACCTCCAGAGTGAACCATACCGCAACACAAAAAGGGCCTTGACTGTAACAGGGATGAAGAGACAGATCACTTAGGGCCTCATACATCAATACTGTCTAAGGGAAACAGACAGTTGTGTTGAATAGGATTTCTCGGATCCCAAACAAGTGGTCTATAATCTATGGCTCTCCACTCAGCAGGCCCTGACAGCTGGTAGTTTTAAGGCCAACCTGATAATTGTAGTGTATGTATAATGTAACAGAATGGTAAATCAATGGTGAAACCAACATATGTTCGCTGTCCTGTCGGGGCAATATTTGAGGCTCTGTTAGGACAGATGGGTGAAGGATATTCCCGAAATGTGATATCCTACAATCCACCAGAGAGGGATATAACAGTGAGTTTCCTGCAGGCAACTTCCAGGAAACATGTTGTGTTCACATTCAGATAAAAAGTACTACACATGTTTTTTTTCCAAGTAGAGTCGTGGCCAAATGTTTTGATAGACACACCAAAAGACGGGCACAGCCTGAAATGTAAACTACAAGGGTGCAACAAGTTGCCGAATTTATGAGGAAGCCGTCTGGGGAAGCCGCCGTAGCTGGTAGTGGAGCGCGTGCAGTCTGCTATTCCCTGTGCTTGGGTCATGGAGTACCGGTAGTGTTGCGAACACATTGGTCAGCTTTAGAACACCCCAGTGGTTCTACCTCTACTACACATATTTTTGCACATTCATATGCATATAGCACTTTGGGTAATATTGACACTTTATAATTTTAAGGTAGGTTTAGTGTTATTTGCACCTTGTGTGGTTTGTATGTATTACTATAGTATTATCATCAGATTTTTACTTCTGTGGGTGCAGCTGTATGTTATTGTTATTTATTATTGTATTGCATTGGGACTCTTTCCTCTTTTGGTTATTGTACTTAGCACAGGGCAGAGCGTAGTAGGATTACATTCCTCCGCTCTGATCAACTATATTTTAATAGAAGTCAAATATATAGCTGTTACCTCAAGCACCTCACCAACTAGGGTGCATAATGATATGTGTGGATTAATGAATAAAAAAACAGCATCACTAATACAAAAATGTAATTAAATATAATTCAATAAAATATAATAAAATAAAATGTACTACACATGTACAGGCACTAGTACATACCCCACTGGGCCCTAGTGGGGTAATAATACTGGATGAATGACTAAAATATCATGAGCATGTACAGTCCGATAATCCGGCACCTGGTTTGTTAGTCCCGTAACAGAGCAGATGGTTGAAATGCACTTGATAGATACTGCAAGATCAGACTCCAGATAGTCAATAGATGGAATAAATATGATAATGGAGGAACATTAATATTATATTTCTCACCGCCTGTAGCCGCCTGGTTCTCACTGGAGTGGACCTGTGGAGTGCGGCTGTAGAAAGCTCCACCGTTGAGCAGCAAGATGGTAAGTGGCAATCTCACGCTGGAATTTGCGAACCCGATGGCAGTGGGGTGCGACACGATGGTCAAAGCCGGTCCTGGCAGCCGCTCTTCCGTGGATGGTTAGATGGTTACAACGCCGACACTCTGGCAGGAGTGTCAGCACACACGGGAGCGGCGTCCCACGTGGGGAACTGGAGGTGAGATGCCGGCACACAAAGCGGGCGGCTGGAGCTTGGATCGACTCCTCAGGTGAAGCGGGAGGCTGGAGACTAGCTTAACTCCTCAGGTGCCGGGATTCAGTATGGACACTGGTAATGGGATGAGTACCAGTAGATGGTGTGAATAGTGCCAAGTCCTAAACGCGTTTCAGGGTACTGGGAACTATAGTCCTCCGACCCCTTCTTCAGTAGGTAAATGTGCATATAAAACTTAGAAAGTGATGCTGTTTATATCTTAAGACTACACCTGTTGTGATTCATTGTTCCTAAAGATAACAAGGTATTCGCATTATAGGATTAGGAATAGATTATGAGCAAATATATGGAGTGGAGCAACTGAGAATAGGTTCAATAGATCCCCATTCACATTGAACTTATCGAAATCTAGCTAGACTTGCTATAATAGCTACAAAGAAACATTAGTTGAGCAGTACACAAAATAATATTTACAATAATAATATTTACTACAACCAATATGGCAGACATAATATAGAATAAATTACTCCTTACAAATGGTAGTAATATACAGTTAGTTGTATCCAACTTCGTATTGTGTATATGATTAATTTATATACAATAAAATGTAAAATATAATATAAAAATATATGAATGATGAATGAAAGATGGGAATATTAATCTATAAAATAAAAAAGAGATAACTATGCATAAAAATCAAAATACAAATAAAATAAAAATAGAAATAAAAATACAAGATAAACAATAAAAAATGTAAAAAAAATATAAATAAATATAAATAAGAAATTAAAATAGAATATAAAAAATAAAAATAGAAGTAAAAATTAAAAATTTTAAAATTTTAAAAATATATTTAAAAAATAATAAAAATAAAAAAATTATACAAAATAAATAAAAAATATAAGATAAAGAAAAATGAAATACAAAGATGAATGAAAAAATAAAGGTAAAAATAAAATAAAAGATACAAATGAATAAATGAAATATACAGTAATAAATAAATAGAACAGAAGAGACATCATATAAAAAATACATATATACAATGGTAAACGTGGAATATCTGGGCTGTAGGAGAAACTATGGGGTAACCTTCAGAACACCGACCACCGGCAAGATTTGTACCTGGTGGTGGTCGGTGGTCCAAGGGCAACCCCATTACAAGAAACCAAAAAGTTCAAAACTGGAGTTGAGACCCCTTGGTTCCATGGTTCCAAATTCATATATCATCTTGCTTTCTGCCCGGGACATTGTGATCATATACAGTGACCCCCCCAACCTACGATGGCCCCCACATATGATCAAATCGACATACGATGGCCTCTCAGAGGCCATCGCATGTCGATGTCATTTGTATCTTTTATTTAATTTTTACTTTTATTTTTTCATTCATCTTTGTATTTCATTTTTCTTTATCTTATATTTTTTATTTATTTTGTATTATTTTTGATTTTTGATTTTTATTTGTATTATTTTTTTAAATATATTTTTTTAATTTTTTAATTTTTTATTTTTACTTCTATTTTTATTTTTGTTTTTTTATATTCTATTTTTTATTTCTTATTTATATTTATTTATATTTTTTTACATCTTTTATTGTTTATCTTGTATTTTTAATGCAGCGCAACGACGCAGGGGACGCACACCGGAGGCCTGCAGCAGCGCGGACCCGACCCCAGCAACAGGTAATTATGCCACCGGGGATGGGGGGAGGCAACGGGGCAGCGGTGCCGGCAATGGGTGCCGCTGTCCCTTCTCTCCCCCTGGCTGTCGGCGCCACTTCTCTCCCCCTGGCTATCGGCGCCGGCAATGGGGCGCCGGCAATGGGGCGCCGGCACCGATAGTCAGGGGGACAGAACGGGCAGCGGCGCCGATAGCCAGGGGGAGAGAAGGGCCGGCAGCAGGGCTCTAGACCCCAGGAAAGGCAGGGGGAGAGAAGTGGGCAGCAACGGCCTCTCTCCCCCTGCCTTTCCTGGGGGTGTATCGGGGTATACACGCGCACACACGCACCCTCATTTTACCATGGATATTTGGGTAGAAAACTTTTTTTTACCCAAATATCCTTGGCAAAATGAGGGTGCGTGTTATAGTTCGGTGCGTGGTATACCCCGATAAATACGGTATTTCATTTATTCATTTGTATCTTTTATTTAATTTTTACCTTTATTTTTTCATTCATCTTTGTATTTCATTTTTCTTTATCTTATATTTTTTATTTATTTTGTATTATTTCTGATTTTTATTTTTATTATTTTTTTAAATATATTTTTTTAATTTTTACATTTTTTATTTTTACTTCTATTTTTATTTTTTATTTTTTTATATTCTATTTTTTATTTCTTATTTATATTTATTTATATATTTTTTTACATTTTTTATTGTTTATTTTGTATTTTTACTGACGTCATGCGCCGCGCCATGCAGCACATAGCAACGACGCAGGGGACGCACACCGGAGGCCTGCAGCAGCGCGGACCCGACCCCGGCAACAGGTAATTATGCCACCGGGGATGGGGGGAGGCAATGGGTGCCGCTGTCCCTTCTCTCCCCCTGGCTGTCGGCGCCGCTTCTCTCCCCCTGGCTATCGGCGCCGCTTCTCTCCGCCTGGCTATCGGCGCCGGCAATGGGGCGCCGGCACCGATAGTCAGGGGGACAGAACGGGCAGCGGCGCCGATAGCCAGGGGGAGAGAAGGGCCGGCAGCAGGGCTCTAGACCCCAGGAAAGGCAGGGGGAGAGAAGCGGGCAGCAACGGCCTCTCTCCCCCTGCCTTTCCTGGGAGTGTATCGGGGTATACACGCGCACACACGCACCCTCATTTTACCATGGATATTTGGGTAGAAAACTTTTTTTACCCAAATATCCTTGGTAAAATGAGGGTGCGTGTTATAGGCTGGTGCGTGGTTTACCCCGATAAATACGGTATTTCATTTATTCATTTGTATCTTTTATTTAATTTTTACCTTTATTTTTTCATTCATCTTTGTATTTCATTTTTCTTTATCTTATATTTTTTATTTATTTTGTATTATTTTTGATTTTTGATTTTTATTTTTATTATTTTTTGAAATATATTTTTTAAATTTTTAATTTTTTTATTTTTACTTCTATTTTTTATTTTTTTATATTCTATTTTTTATTTCTTATTTATATTTATTTACATTTTTTTACATTTTTTATTGTTTATCTTGTATTTTTATTTATATTTTTATTTTATTTGTATTTTTATGCAGTTATCTCTATTTTATTTTATAGATTAATATTCCCATCTTTCATTCATAATTCATATAATTTATATAATATTTTACATTTTATTGTATATAAATT
Organism: Hyla sarda; assembly: GCF_029499605.1. Lineage (NCBI taxonomy): Eukaryota > Metazoa > Chordata > Amphibia > Anura > Hylidae > Hyla > Hyla sarda. Next base: position 50,035,155 of record NC_079190.1, read on the forward strand.
AATCATATACACAATACGAAGTTGGATACAACTAACTGTATATTACTACCATTTGTAAGGAGTAATTTATTCTATATTATGTCTGCCATATTGGTTGTAGTAAATATTATTATTGTAAATATTATTTTGTGTACTGCTCAACTAATGTTTCTTTGTAGCTATTATAGCAAGTCTAGCTACTTTTCGATAAGTTCAATGTGAATGGGGATCTATTGAACCTATTCTCAGTTGCTCCACTCCATATATTTGCTCATGATCTATTCCTAATCCTATAATGCGAATACCTTGTTTTCTTTAGGAACAATGATTCACGACAGGTGTAGTCTTAAGATATAAACAGCATCACTTTCTAAGTTTTATATGCACATTTACCTACTGAAGAAGGGGTCGGAGGACTATAGTTCCCAGTACCCTGAAACGCGTTTAGGACTTGGCACTATTCACACCATCTACTGGTACTCATCCCATTACCAGCATCCATACTGAATCCCGGCACCTGAGGAGTTAACCTAGTCTCCAGCCTCCCGCTTCACCTGAGGAGTCGATCCAAGCTCCAGCCTCCCGCTTTGTGTGTCGGCATCTCACCTCCAGTTCCCCACGTGGGACGCCGCTCCCGTGTATGCTGACACTCCTGCCAGAGTGTCGGCGTTGTAACCATCTAACCATCCACGGAAGAGCGGCTGCCAGGAACGGCTTTGACCATGGTGTCGCACCCCACTGCCATCGGGGTCGCTAATTCCAGCGTGAGATTGCCACTTACCATCTTGCTGCTCCACGGCGGAATTTTCTACAGCCGCACTCCACAGGTCCACGCCAGTGAGAACCAGGCGGCTACAGGCGGTGAGAAATATAATTTTAATGTTCCTCCATTATCATATTTATTCCATCTATTGACTATCTGGAGTCTGATCTTGCAGTATCTATCAAGTGCATTTCAACCATCTGCTCTGTTACGGGACTAACAAACCAGGTGCCGGATTATCGGACTGTACATGCTCATGATATTTTAGTCATTCATCCAGTATTATTACCCCACTAGGGCCCAGTGGGGTATGTACTAGTGCCTGTACATGTGTAGTATATTTTATTTTATTATATTTTATTGAATTATATTTAATTACATTTTTGTACTAGTGATGCTGTTTTTTATTCATTAATCCACACATATCATTATGCACCCTAGTTGGTGAGGTGCTTGAGGTAACAGCTATATATTTGACTTCAATTTTCTCTCTGGCGCCGGTGGGGACCGGTCATAGCTTTAACTACCTCGCACCTTTCGTTGTGAGTTGCACCATATTTGAAATTTTTATATTTTAGCGGTTTTAGTACAAATTTTTTGTCTAATAAAGTTGTTTTTTTATTATTTCTAATTATTGGGTGTGCATTGTTGTATACAGTAGTTGCTAGCTTTTTTGTTGGTGTACATGCCAAATGTTTTGAGACTGACACAAAATGTAGTTTTTACAAACTTTTCTGTCTGTGTCTTCAGATTTTTTTTTTATTTCGATGGTTCTACAGTAACTGAGCTATAATCATAAGCATTTCACAAGTTTTTACACTGTTAGGGTATGTTCACACGATGGATGTTCTGCGCAGAATTCCGCACATAATTTTAGGTGCATTGTACCCCAAAATACCATATGAAAAGAAAAAATCACCACACAATGGCAAAAACCACAATAGAAACAACAGTGATCCCGCAAGTTACAATGGCCTTAAGTGAAAATATTTTTTACATACAATGGACTTTCCTAGACCAGTGTAACTTGAAACAATAATCAACATACAATGCATGGTACAATCTGGATTCATGGGTCGTGTAAATAGCTGGAAGATCCAACCAATATGAATGGGCATTTAAAGGAGTACTTCACTGCCCCAGCATTTGGAACATTTTGTTCAAACGCTGGGTGCAGGCTACAGGAGGGTTGTTATGTCACGGCCACGCCCCTTGTGACATCACTTCACACCCTCTCAATGCAAGTCTATGGGAGGGGGCATGGCCGTAATGTAATGAGGGGCGTGGCCATTACATCACGATCCCCGCAACCCTCACCCAGCGTTGGAAACAAAATATTCTGAACGCTGGGGCAGTGGAGTACCTCTTTAACTGGTAAAATAACTAAATGACTGAAATGCATTGGGGGATATTTATCAAGGTTTTTACATGGCTTTTCTGTGTACATATGTCACATAAATGTGGCTCTTGGCCACTTTAGCATTTTCACTTTGCAGTGGTCAGAGATTTATGACGTGTGACTTTTCTAAAAAAATAAATAAATAAATAAATAAAAACTCATAGAATTGTCGTGCAACCCTCAAGTACATCACATAAGCCTAGACCTGGCTTACAAAACTAGCTGCAGACAGCAGATTCAAAAAGTCACACAAAAGTTGTGTGCTTGAAAAAGTCACACAAAAGTGGCAGAGAAGAGGTTAATACAAAGTGGTGTTCTGAAGTGAAATATCACAAAAATGTGTGCTAGCCCCATATTTATCACAGGCCCTGCACCATTTAATAAATCTGATGCTTGCACACTCCAACTACACCATCAAAACCTGTGTATAACATCAGCGCACCTACACTGACTTGTGATAAATATCCCCCAATGGCTAGCTGCTAGCACCTCTCTAAAATATAGTGCAGATCTACATGTTAGGGAACATACCCTAAGTTAGTTTTGAAAAGTTTATTTAGTGATAGGTATACCCCTTTAACCCCTTAAGGACCAGGGACGTACTCATACGTCCGTGGGAATTCCGGCCCCTGCCGCGCGCCGGGCGGGGACCGGACCGGGGTGACTGCTGATATCGATCAGCAGTCACCCCGCGCAAATGCCCAGGGGGGTCATCAGATCCCCCATGTCGGCGATCGGCGCAAATCGCAAGTGAATTCACACTTGCGATTTGCGCGATTCCAGGTCATTACGGGTCTTTAGTGACCCGGAATGTAAGGGGGATCGCGGGTGTCTAAGACACCCAGGATCCCCCTGAAGCGATAGGAGTGAGGCGGCAGGGGTGCCACCCCTCCTATCCCTGCTATTGGTGGTCTAGACGCGACCACCAATAGCAGACCGGGGGCGGGGGGGGGGGGGTTAACTTTCGTTTTCCCCATCCTGCCCACCCACAATAGGCGGGGCAGGACGGGGAACAACTCCCAGCCTGCATGGTCTGTCAGTACATGATGGGAGTTGTAGTTTTGAAACAGCTGGAGGTTTGCCCTCCCCCCCATGTGAACGTACAGGGTACATTCACATGGCAGGCTTACAGTAAGTTTTCTGCTTCAAGTATGAGCTGCGGCAAATTTTTCGCCGCAGCGCAAACTCCTAGCAGGGAACTCACTGTAAACCTCCGCCAGTGTGAATGTACCCTAAAAACACTACACTACACTACACTAACACATAATAAAGGGTAAAGCACTACATATACACCCCTCCCCCATAAAAATTAGAAACATATTGTACGGCAGTGTTTCCAAAACAGAGCCTCCAGCTGTTGCAAAACAACAACTCCCAGCATTTCTGGACAGCCACTGACTGTCCAAGCATGCTGAGAGTTTAGCAACAGCTGGAGGCACCCTGTTTGGTAATCACTGGCGTACAATACCCCTATGTCCACCCCTATGCAATCCCCAATTTCGTCCTCAAATGCGCATGGCGCTCTCACTTTGGAGCCCTGTCGTATTTCAAGGCAACTGTTTAGGGCCACATATGGGGTATCGCCGTACTCGGGAGGAATTGCCTAACAAATTTTGGGGGATTTTTCTCCTTTTACCCCTTATGAAAATGTGAAGTTGGGGTCTACACCAGCATGTTAGTGTAAAAAAAGTAATTTTTTATACTAACATGCTGGTGTTGCCCTATACTTTTCATTTTGACAAGAGATAAAAGGGAAAAAAGCCCCCCAAAATTTGTAATGTAATTTCTCCCGACTACGGAGATACCCCATATGTGGGCGCAAAGTGCTCTGGGGGCGCACAACAAGGCCCAGAAGGGAGAGTGCACCATGTACATTTGAGGTGATTTGCACAGGGGTGGCTAATTGTTACAGCGGTTTTGACAAATGCGAAAAAAACAAAACCCCACATGTGACCCCATTTCGGAAACTAGACCCCTCACGGAATGTAATGAGGGGTGCAGTGAGAATTTACACCCCCCTGGTGTCTGACAGATCTTTGGAACGGTGGGCTGTGCAAATTAAAAATGTTGTACAGCCCACTGTTCCAAAGATCTGACAGACACCAGTGGGGGGTAAATGCTCACTGTACCCCTTGTAACGTTCCTCAAGAGGTCTAGTTTCCAAAATGGTATGCCATGTGGGGGTTATTTTGCTGTCCTGGCACCGTAGGGGTTTCCTAAATGCAACATGCCCCCCAAGCAAAATTTGCTCTCCAAAAGCTAAATGTGACTCCTCTTCTGAGCATTGTAGTTCGCCCGTAGTGCACTTCAGGTCCACTTATGGGGTACCTTCATACTCAGAAGAGATGGGGTTACACATTTTGGGGGGTATTTTCTGCTATTAACCCTTGCAAAAATGTGAAATTTGGGGGGGAAACACACATTTTAGTGAAAAAATATATATATTTTTTTACATATGCAAAAGTCGTGAAACCCCTGTGGGGTCTTAAGGCTCACTTTATTCCTTGTTACGTTCCTCAAGGGGTCTAGTTTCCAAAATGGTATGACATGTGTTTGTTTTTTTGCTGTCCTGGCACCATAAGGGCTTCCTAAATGTGACATGCCCCCCGAGCAAAATTTGCTCTCAAAAAGCCAAATATGACTCCTTCTCTTCTGAGCATTGTAGTTCGCCCGTAGTGCACTTCAGGTCAACTTATGGGGTACCTCCATACTCAGAAGAGATGGAGTTACAAATCTTGGGGGGGGTATTTTCTGCTATTAACCCTTGAAAACATGTGAAATTTTGGGGGAAACACACATTTTAGTGAACATTTTTTTTTTTTTTTTACATATGCAAAAGTCATGAAACACCTGTGGGGTATTAAGGCTCACTTAATTCTTTGTTACGTTCCTCAAGGGGTCTAGTTTCCAAAATGGTATGGCATGTGTTTTTTTTTTGCTGTTCTGGTACCATAGGGGCTTCCTAAATGCAACATGCCCCCCAAAAACCATTTCAGAAAAACATACTCTCCAAAATCCCCTTGTCGCTCCTTCGCTTCTGAGCCCTCTACTGCGCCCGCTGAACACTTTACCTAGACATATGAGGTATGTGCTTACTCGTGAAAAGTTGGGCTACAAACATAAGTATACATTTTCTCCTTTTACCCCTTGCAAAAATTCAAAAATTGGGTCTACAAGAACATGCGAGTGTAAAAAAAGTAGATTGTGAATTTTCTCCTTCATTTTGCTGCTATTCCTGTGAAACACCTAAAGGGTTAAAACGCTGACTGAATGTCATTTTGAATACTTTGAGGGGTGCAGTTTTTATAATGGGGTCATTTGTGGGGAATTTCTAAGATGAAGACCCTTCAAATCCATTTCAAACCTGAACTGGTCCCTGAAAAATAGTGAGTTTGAAAATTTTGTGAAAAATTGGAAAATTGCTGCTGATCTTTGAAGCCCTCTGGTGACTTCCAAAACTAAAAACACATCAATTTTATGATGCAAACATAAAGTAGACATATTGTATATGTGAATAAAAAATGTTTTTATTTGGAATATCCATTTGCCTTACAAGCAGAGAGCTTCAAAGTTAGAAAAATTCAAAATGTTAAAATTTTTCATCAAATTTCAGGATTTTTCACCAAGAAATGATGCAAGATACCACAAAATTTTACCACTATGTTAAAGTAGAATATGTCACGAAACAACAATCTCAGAATCAGAATGGTAACTAAAAGCATTCCAGAGTTATTAATGTTTAAAGTGACAGTGGTCAGATGTGCAAAAAACGCTCTGGTCCTAAGGTGTAAAATGGCCTGGTCCTTAAGGGGTTAAGGACTGTACAGAACCGTGTACCATGAACCGTACACCACAGAGTGCAGTTGCAAAAATTAGTTTTAATGAGAGTGTCCATTTAAGCTCTGCCTCTAGTGAAGTCATTACTAGAGAAGGGGCTACACAGGACCAGGCCGGAACAGGAGCCAGGATGGTGATCGTCTCTGCCCAGAGTATACAGTATATACAGCCATCTATACAGATGGCTGTATATACTGTATACCCCCCTCCCCCAAGGAGTTAACTAGCAATGCTCGACAGTGCTAGTGAACTGTTTCCTAACTGGGCTGAGCATAATGTGTTTTTGCTTAAAAAACGCCACAGTCTCAGCATGTTGTGATTTCGAAAAACTGCCACTGAGCCCAAAAATGCTGGGAGAAAACACCAAACCCAAAAATGCAAAGTGGATTTGGTGTTTTATATTTCCCTATTGACTCCCTGCAAACATCTGGCTCAAGCGTTTTTGCTGCAAGAAAAATGCAGTGCGGCAGTAATGGCATTTTTGGGGGCACAAAAGCCAGTGAAAACTTAGCCAAAGGCTATTTTCTATGATGAAGCCCCCTTCAGACAGTTTAGGACATCTGGAAGAATGATTGTCTAAAGAAAGATGAGCACTCCCATCAGTCCTGTGTCATGCCAACAGAAAACCTCCTGAGACCATTCATGTTTGGGTTTGCTTTTCATCCTGAGGAGTGGGCTCACTGCCGTGAATAAAGAATGGCATCTAAACGTCCCCAAGAGCGACTTCTCGCAAAGATCCAGGAACAATTTGGTAATGAACAATGCTTTTTCTAGCATGATGAAGACAAAATATTGAAGTTTTGGGTCAATGGCCAGGAAACTTCCCAGATCTTAATCCCATTGAGAACCTGTGGTCAAGTCTCATAAAAGAGGTGGACAAAAAAAAAACACAGAAATTGTGATATTTCATGTAATATTGTAACTCCAAACTCCAAGACAGGATTTGGCCCAGAAGCCAATATACATGTCAAGGCAAATGGTAGAAGTCTTAAAATGGTATTGTAATGTCCCAGTACAGCACATGGTCCTGCACTACACTTAGGCCATGTCAGGTTAAGTCCCTCAGTGGCCTGGGAGCTCCCCTGCAGTATCTCTCCTGCTGTTACTTTAATGTTATTTATTGTAATAAGTATATAGTCAGTATGCAAATGTATAGACAGTATAAAGGATCTTTGGAGGACTAATGTAATTGTCTAAAGGACCTTTGAGATGTCACATGTTATGTTTTTTTTTATATAACTGTTTTATTTATTGTTTTCATCAGGTTATTTAAGATATAAACAATATAAAAATAAAAAAGACAATAACAAGTCAAGAGCAGTCTCGTTAGTAACATGTTATGTTTATGTTACCCAGAGAGTCACCAGCTTAACACATGACCCGCAGCTTGACCTATGGGCTTTTGGCTCAGCCCCCCTCTATATAAGGGGGCGGCCGTTACAATTCTCTTTCTCTTTTGCTGCTGAGGAACAGAGAGACCAGATGTCTCAGTGCTAGTGTCCAGCTACCTGGAAGGCCTCAAATCTACAGTCACTTCCAGTAAGTCAAGTCTATGTCTGCTGTCACTGCCTATAGTCCAGTCAAGCCTAAAGTCAATTATCTCAAGTCCATTACAAGTATAATTGGTCCCAGCAAGCTGCAAGGTCCTTCTGTGTTCCTGGCCACCTCTCTGGGATTCTGGCCTAGCTGTGAAGATAATAACACCTGTCTGACCTCAGTAAAGCCTCTGTTAAACCACAACCTGGTCGTGGACTCTCATTTCACTGCCTTGCCATTGTGATAGCGCAGATATCGTTTGGTTGGTTCCCAATACCCAAAAACCACTCTGGCGTCATGAAAATTAGGGGTTAATAACACCTTGCCCCTGGGGTTAATACCTTCTGCCTCATTCACCTACACTGCTACACCCCGTGGTCCCGCCATTCACCCTGGCTCACCACAGTATTCAGGGATTTTTTTTTTATTTGACAGTACTACAGGGGCTGTAAAGTTAGTGTAGATCATAATATAGTGTCTGTACCTGTGTTTGGGGGCTGGTCTTGCAATTCTTATGTGATCTGGATGCTCATTTTTGCCAGCTACAAAATGAGTGTTGCTTCAGCTTTTCCCAGGTTGCAGTGCGGCCCAAGACATTACAGTACATCACTAGTAAGCAAAGGCATAGCTTGCAGCTTCTGGGCCCCGATGCAAAATCTGCAACAGGGCCCCATATGCCAATTAAAATACTGCTCTCTTATGGGGTAGATGTGTTTTGGGGCCCCCTTAGGCACTGCTACCTCTGCAACCTCTATACAGTAGCTACGACCCTGCTAGTAAAGTGTTGAAAGGGAGGGTATCTGTGTTTTAATGGGTGAAACAACTGCTGGGTGGAAGGGAGATCATTCTCCACAGGACTGCAGGGAATTGTAGTTTCAAGCACAGCATGCATGGGAGGGAGCCTAGCTGTGCTGCAATGGGTTTGGTGGCTAATGTGTGGGAGGGAGATAAGTCACCTTCCACCTATAAACAAGGAATCATGGGGTTTGTAGTTGTAGGGAGGGCACAGAATCAGGAAATAGCCAGTTCACACAAAACAGCCAGAAGCGTAATGGGGGGACACTGGACATGGCCATTTACCACCAACACAAAAACAAATTTTTGGTAAGCATGTGCATTACTGTCTGACAGGTAATTGCTAAAGTCACCTTATGTTGGATAACCCCTTTAAAAAAAAGAAGGGTCAACACTGTTAATATCGAGTTTTTGTATAAGCTTTATGTATTTGTCTGTGGATAGGGGATACGTTTATAAGTCTGGATAACCTCTTTAAGCCCCTTATGAATTTATTTAAGCTATTTCTGTAGAAATCTAAGCTCCCTATATAGATATCTCAGCCACTTGGTAACATGTTTGTAATTCTCTTTTGGCAAATAATTGCCAATAACTCATTGTATGTTATTGCCTTTCAGATCTGGGGTTTCGGCCAATGAGGTTGGAAATGTACTCATAATCGTATATTCTCTATAATGGAAAAGGCAGTAGACTTGTGCACAAGAAAAATATTAGTTTTGTTTAGTTTTTTCGTTTTGGATAACATTTTCGATTCGGTAATATTTTCGGTTTGATTTTTCGGATACATTTGGTATTCAGGTTTTTCTTTTCTTTCGAATACATTTGGTATTTGGGTACATTCGGGTAAATCTTTTTAAAGCAGGGGACCATTATCGGGAGCGTGTGTGTGCAGGAAAACAGGTCAGCCGCAGAGATCGGAACATTGGAAGACACATAAGATAATAAAATGTTATGTGATTTATTATTAATACATAATGTAATGTTGAATGAATGAGTAAATGAATGAATGAATGCTGTATGAATGATTGATGTGTTGGATCGATGTGTTTGATTGTCGGGTGATTTATGTATAACATGTCATGTCACTTGCGCTAACACTGTTACTGTTACCAGGGTGCCTCCAGCTGTTTCAAAACTACAACACCCACCCAGCATGCCCTGATAGCCAAACACTGTCTGGGCATGCTGGGAGTTGCAGTTTTGCAACAGCTGGAGGCACACTTGGTACGTTGGCACACATGCGCTCAGCTTTTTCTTTCATTTTTAACTTACGCTAGCTTTTTTCAGAAATGGGTTATATTAGGTCAATGACATGCATAGTAATTGCTGTGGGAACATTTTTCATTCATAAAACTGCAGGCTTAATTGGATAGTTGACGTGTAGAACGTTGGGACCCCAAACATTCTAAACTGCAATTATCCAATTAAGTCTGCGGTTTTATGAATGACAAATGTTCCCACGGCAATTAATATGCTTGTCATTGACCTACTAACACATTTCTGAAAAAAGAGAGCGGAATTTGAAAATGAATTAAAAAGCTTTGCGCATGTTTGCCGAAGTGTGCCTCCAGCCGTTGCAAAACTGCAACTCCCAGCATGCCCAGACAGCCTTTGGCTGTCAGGGCATGCTGGGTGGGTGTTGTAGTTTTGCAACAGCTGGAGGCACCCTAGTAAGAGTAACAAAAACAGTGTGTAGCGCAACAGTGTTAGCGCAAGGACCAATAAAAAAATTAGAATTAATTCTTTACTTTCATTTACGGATAACGAATGCATTCGGTAAATAACGAATGCATTCGTTATTTTGCTATTCGTATTATGGTGGCAGGATCGGTCCGAATGCCCGAAAACGGTAAAATTTGGTAAATTAGACATTCGTGCCGAAACTAATTGCACATGTCTAAAAGGCAGAGGTTGCTCTGCCATACAGGTCAGGTAGATGACCCCTGGATAGGTATTGTAGGCATCTCATTAATCTCGTTTCTTCACATTATACAGTCAGAGGAAAGGAATGTATGAAGGTGATGACGGGCAACATATAGATATAGAGCAAGAATGGGATCAATATAAAAAAATACTCCACCATAACTTGTTTCCTTCATGGAGAAATTTTTACCTTTTCTATAAAAGATTCAGCATTTCCTGAAGTCCATTAATCATGTTGCTCATTGGACATTATGTTATTATTAATGTTTGGACCTACATTCTTCTTGTCCACCAGGGAATTTAATATCAGCCTCCTGCTTCAAGTCCGAACAGTTGAGATATCAGTCATGTCAGGATATGATTTATTCTTCATCAGACATTGTCTTAGTATTGGATAGATTTTTTATTAGTTACATTCATATATGTACAGTATATATGGAAATTAAAAGCTGCGTAAGGCATTTTTAGCTTATGCCTCAGTCCAAGCCAACCTCAGGCCAAGCTAGTGCAGACGTGTCATGTAGCAGCTTGGATATCTATGAAATGTATATGTAATCCAAGTTTATGCACAACGGTCATATATTCTTAGGCTGTATTCTTGACAGAGAAAAATCCTTCTACAAAAAAAAATTCATATAGTAAAATATATTACATTATAGGGGTTCTATAAGACTCATCCATACAAGTGGCTTTGCCTGGTTTTATAGTCCATGCCAATCAGTTGAATGAGAAGTTAAAGGGGTACTCCACCCCTAGACATCTTATCCCCTATCCAAAGGATACGGGATGAGATGTCTGATCGCGGGGGTCCCGCCGGTGGGGACCCCCGCAATATAGCATGCAGCACCCACCGTATCTGTTTCCGGAAGCACCGTGTGATGCCAAGCCCTGCCCCCTAAATGCAAGTCTATGGGAGGGGGCGTGACGGCTGTTACGCCCCCTCCCATAGACTTGCATTGAGGGGGCGGGGCCTGACGTCACACGGGGCAGAGTCGTGACATCACAATCTTCCGTCCCCGTGGTCGGGAGCCAGAACCTCCAGTGCTTCCGGAAGCAGATACGGTGGGTGCTGTATGCTATATTGCGGGGGTCCCCAGTGGCGGGACCCCCGCGATCAGACATCTTATCCTCTATCCTTTCGATAGGGGATAAGATGTCTAGGGGTGGAGTACCCCTTTAAGCAATTACAGGAAAATCCATGCATACGTGCTGTGCCCATGTAAATAATCTGAGAGTCGCAGTTACTGTGGGTGGGGGTCTTGGAAGTTTGATTGCACATCCATCAAACATCAGTGGCTATCATGAGCATGGGACATCAGTTAGTGACTAAATCATGTATACTGAGACCAATATCTCAAATAATACCAGTATACAAGGAGGAATCACCATGCATATTTCCATCATACTGTTACTGACCAAATCCTGTGTAATGAGACTAATATTACAAATAATAACTGTATAAAAGGAAGAATATTATCACCATACATATCACTATCATACTGTTACTGACCAAATCCTGTGTAATGAGACTAATGTTACCATTAATACCTGTATACAAGGAGGCATATTATCACCATACATATCATACTGTTACAGACCAAATCCTGTATACTCAGACCAATATTACTAATGATACCAGTATATAAGGAGGAAATATTATCACTATACATATAACTATCATACTGTTACTGACCAAATCCTGTATACTGAGACCAATATTACCAGTATACAAGGAGAAATATTATCACCATACATATTAACATCATACTGTTACTGAGAAAATCCAGTATATTGAGACCATAGTTACATAGATCATTAGGTTGAAATTAGTCCATTTAGTTTAACCTATATTTCTATTGTGTCCCATACTAGAGAAAAATTTCTCCCCGATTCCAATATGGCAATCAGAATAATTCCCTTAATCAATGTTCTGAATCTATTACTGTCCAGAAACACGTCCAGGCCCCTTCACCATGGTTCACCTTGACCACTTTCTCTGGCAGAGAGTTCCATAGTCTTACATCTCCTAAAGTAAAGAACCCCTGTTTGTGCTGGTGTTGAAACCAATATTTCCAATAATACCAGTATACAAGAAGGAACTATTATCACAAAATATATTATCACATTGCTGTTACTGACCAAATTCTGCATACTGAGACCATTATTAGCAATAATACCTGTATACAAGGAGGAATATTATCACCATACATATTATCATATTATTACTGACAAAATCCTGTATACTGAGACCAATATTACTAATAATACCAGTACACAAGGAGGAAAGGTAAACATATTTGTAAATTACTTCTATTAAAAAAATCTTAATCCTTCCAGTACTTATTAGCTGCTGAATGCTGCAGAGGAAATTCCTTTCTTTTTGGAACACTGATGACATCACGAGCACAGTGCTCTCTGCTGACATCTCTGTCCATTTTAGCAACCATGCATAGCAGCTGTGTGCTAAGGGCAGCATGGTGTCTCAGTGGTTAGCACTGCTGCCTTGCAGTGCTGGGGACTTGGGTTCAAATCCCACTAAGGACAACAATAAATAAAGCATTATTATTATTATAATAATGTCAGCAGAGAGAACTGTGCTTGTGATGTCATCAGAGAGCATTCCAAAAAGAAAAGAATTTCCTCTATAGTATTCAGCAGCTAATAAGTACAGGAAGGATTAAGATTTTTTAACCTCTTCAGGACACAGGGCGTATGGATACGCCCTGCATTCCGAGTCCTTAAGGACACAGGGCGTATCCATATGCCCGTGGGAAATCCGGTCCCCACAGCTAGCCGGTTGGGGACCGGAGCCGGATACCTGCTGAAATCATTCAGCATGCACCCCGGCACATTGCCCAGGGGGGTCCTGAGACCTCCCCATGTCGGCAATCGGAGAAAATCGCATGTCAATTCAGACATGCGATTTTCTCCAATTCCGGGCTGATCGGGTCTCTGGTGACCCGATCACCCGGAAAATAGGGCTGATCGGAGTTGTCAGCAACAGCCCCGATCAGCCTAAGGGATAGGAGTGAGGTCGCAGAGCTGCAATCTCCTCTTATCCCCTGCCATTAGTCAGAACGGAGTTCTGACCAATGGCAGCGCAGGACAGGGGGTTGCCATGGCAACCCCCCGTTCTGCCTGCCCCTGGATGTCGAGGGGATCCGGGAAGAAGATGGAGGCCATACCTGCAGGAGAAGATGCCTGGGGACCCGGGATCTTCGCTGGACCCTGCTGGATCAGGTAGGGAATCGACGGTGGGGGGGAATTGAAAGTGAAAGTAAAACGATCTTTACTGTGGCAACTACTAGGAAGGCCAAACTGCAACTCCCAGCATGCCGAGACAGCCAAAGGCTGTCTGGGCATGCTGGGAGTTTTAGTTTTGCAACATCTGGAGGGTCACAGTTTGGAGACCACTGTTACAGTGGTGCCCAAACGTTAGCCCTCCAGATGTTGCCAAACTACAACTCTCAGCATGCCTTGACTGCCCAGGCATGCTGGGAATTGTAGTTCTGTAACATCTGTCCCTTTAGATTTAGCAATTTTCATGAAATTTTTGAAAATTGCTGCTCTACTTTGAAGCCCTCTAATTTTTTCAAAAAGCAAAAATATGTCCATTTTATGATGCCAACATAAAGTGGACATATTGTATTTGTGAAGAAAAATAAAATTTATTTGGAATATCCATTTTCCTTACAAGTAGAGAGCTTCAAAGTTAGAAAAATGCAAAATTTTCAAAATTTTCATGACATTTTGGGATTTTTCACCAAAAAAAGGATGCAAGTAACGCCGAAAATTTACCCCCAAAAATGAAGTAGAATATGTCACGAAAAAACATTCTCTGAATCAGAATATTCGGTAAAAGCGTTTTCACGTTATTAATTCGTAAAGTGACGGTGGTCAGAATTGCTAAAAAGGGCTCAGTCCTTAAGGTGAAAAAGGGCTGCGTCCTTAAGGGGTTAATAGAAGTAATTTACAAATATGTTTAACTTTCTGCCACCAGTTGATTTAAAAGAAAAAAGGTTTTCACCGGAGTACCCCTTTAAAAAATGATGAGGAAGAAATTATAAACAGGGATCAGGAAAAAGCAAATATATCAAACAAATTCTTCTCCACTGTATTCACAGAGGAAAATGAAATGCCAGGTGAAATACAGCGAGATAAGGTAAACTCCCCAGGACAGGCCACCTGTCTAACCCAGGAAGAAGTACAGTGCCGCCTACAAAAAATCAAAATAGACAAATCAAAAGGTCCAAATGGCATTCACCCCGTGTTCTAAAGGAATTAAGTAATGTGAAAGACAGACCCCTATTTTTAATATTCAGGGACTCTATAGTAACAGTGACTGTTCCCCAGGACTGGCGCATGGCAAATGTGGTACCAATATTTAAAAAGGGGTCAAAGGTGACCCCGGGAATTATAGACCTGTTAGTTTAACCTCCGTTGTATGTAAATTGTTTGAGGGTTTTCTTAGGGATGCAATTCTGGAGTATCTTAATAAAAATAAATGTATGACTCCATCTCAGCATGGCTTTATGAGGGATTGGTCCTGTCAAACTAACCTGATCAGCTTTTATGAGGAGGTGAGCTCCAGACTGGACCAAGGGCAATCGCTGGATGTCGTATATCTGGATTTTTCCAAAGCATTTGATGCGGTGCCACATAAAAGATTGGTGCATAAAATGAGAAGGGTGGGGCTGGGAGAGAATGTGTGTAAGTAACTGGCTCAGTGATAGGAAATAGAGGATGGTTATTAATGGTACTTATTTTGATTGGGTGACTGTTACTAGTGGGGTACCACAGGAGTCAGTCTTGGGTCCTGTTCTATTTAATATTTATAGTAAAATTGAATAGTAAAGTAGCAATCTTTGCAGATGATACTAAACTCTGTAAAGCGGTAAACACTATAGAGGACAGTGCACTGTTACAAATGGATCTGGATAGGTTGGAGGTTTGGGCTGGGAAGTGGCAGATACCCAGAAAGTACTACAGTACCCAGAAAGATTAGCAGAATTGGGGTTATTTAGTTTAGAAAAAAGAAGGCTTAGGGGCGACCTAATAACTATGTATAAATATATCAGGGGGCCGTACAGAGATCTCTCCCCATGATCTATTTATACCCAGGACTGTATCTATAACAAGGGGGCATCCTCTACGTCTTGAGGAAAGAAGGTTTCTACACCAGCACAGACGGGGGTTCCTTACCCCCTTAAGGACCTGGGGTTTTTCCGTTTTTGCATTTTCATTTTTTCCTCCTTACCTTAAAAATATCATAAGTCTTTAAATTTTGCACCTAAAAATGCATATCATAGCTTATTTTTTGTGCCACCAATTCTACTTTGTAATGATATCAGTCATTTTACCCAAAAATTTACGGCGAAACGGAAAAAAAAATCATTGTGAGACAAAGCTGAAAAAAAAACGCATTTTGTAATTTTTGGGGGCTTCCGTTTCTACACAGTACAGTTTTCGGAAACAATGACACCTTCTCTTTATTCTGTAGAACCATACGATTAAAATGATACCCTACTTATGTAGGTTTGATTTTGTCGTACTTCTGGAAAAAATCATAACTACATGCAGGAAAATGTATACGTTTAAAATTGTAATATTCTGACCCCTATAACTTTTTTATTTTTACGCATATGGGGCGGTATGAGGGCTAATTTTTTGCGCCATGATCTGAATTTTATAGGGGTACCATTTTTGCATTGATATAACTTATTGTTCGCTTTTTATAAATTTTTTCTGATATAAAAAGTGACCAAAAATGCACTATTTTGGAATTTTTTTGCGCGTACGCCATTGACTGTGCGGTTTAATTAATTATATATTTTTATAATTCAGACATTTCCACACGCGGCGATACCACATATGTTTATTTTTATTTACACTGCAGACACTGATCTTTTACATTGATCAGTGGTTTCTCATAAGAAACCACTGATCGATGATTCTGCCGCTTGACTGCTCATGCCTGGATCTCAGGCACTGAGCAGTCATTCGGCGATCGGACACCAGGAGGCAAGGTAAGAGACCCTCCTCTTGTCCTACAGCTGTTCGGGACGGCGCGATTTTGCCGCGGCGATCCCGAACAGCCCCCTGAGCTAACCAACAGTGATTTAGTTTCACTTTAGACGTGGTGTTAAACTTTAAACGCCGCGTCTAAAGGGTTAATAGTGTGCGGCACCGCGATCAATGCCGCGCGCTATTAGCCACGGGTCCCAGCCGTTGTTAGAGGCCGGGTCTGACCCGCTATGACGCGGGGCCACGCCGTGGCCCCGCGTTATAGAATGGGAGCGGACTCAGGACATACAGGTACGCCCTGGGTTCTTAACAGGTTACTGTAAGAGCAGTGAGACTGTGGAATTCTCTCCCGGAGGAGGTGGTCATGGTGAACTCTGTAAAAGAATTCAAAAGGGGTCTGGATGCATTTTTGGAGAATAATAACATCGCTGGTTATGGATACTAGATTTATAGGGACAGAACGTTGATCCAGGGATTTATTCTGATGCC
Organism: Hyla sarda; assembly: GCF_029499605.1. NCBI lineage: Eukaryota > Metazoa > Chordata > Amphibia > Anura > Hylidae > Hyla > Hyla sarda. The sequence continues at coordinate 50,051,900 of NC_079190.1, forward strand.
ATATTTGGAGTCGGGAAGGAATTTTTACCTCTAGTATGAGGGTTTTTTGCCTTCCTCTGGATCAACTCAGTAGTGACTCATTAGGGATATAGGTTGAACTTGATGGACTCTGGTCTTTTTTCAAACTTATCAACTATGTTACTATGTTACATATTACCATCCTACTGTCACTGATTAAATCCTGGATACTGAGGACCATTTTACCAATAATTACAGTAAATAAGAAGAAAATATTATCATCATTCATAGTTCTATTAAACTGTTACTGACCAAATATTGTTTACTGAGACAAATAAATAGTGCAAATGGAAATAGTCCCATACAGTAACCATATAGTGGTAAATATCAGCTCTACACAGGCTCTGCAGACCATATTAGTGATTACAGTGCAGTTACATCCAGTGATTAACAGCTGAGGTCTTCTCTAATTGGAGTAATTTACTTTATTTTTCTACTTCTATCCAGTCCAGTCCTTCATGACAATTTCTCCCAGCCACGTCACACGTCTCTGCAGAAGCTTCCAGATAAACATTTTAGGCTTTGCACTTTTCCAGCCCCTATAGTCCCCCAAGGTGTCCAGTAGACATGTGCAATTCGTTTCGGCACGAATGCAAGTTTATACGAATTTTACCGTTTTCGGGTGTTCGGATTGATCCGAACACACAAAAACATATTTGGAACATTTCCGAATAACCACGATAATATGAACATCAGATTAACGAATACATTTGTAAAATAACTAATGCATTCGTAAAATAATGAATGCAATAGTTAACCGTTAAAAGAAAGTAAATAATTGATTCGATTTTTTCAATTGGTCCTTGGGAGGTCAGATGATCGGAGTTCATTGTCACAGGATACCTTTTAGCCAATTAGCTTATTCCAGTCGATCCCTACTGTATCACAGACAGTGAGGCTGTTTAATTAGTTGTGAGGTCGTCCTGTGAGAGTCTGCCTGGTGTTACTGGAGTGTGGAGTCACTGGATTTGCAGAAATGGACAGTTTACCTGAGGAAAACTTGGCTTCTGGCACAGAGACAACTGCAAAACAAGCTAAGGTAACACCTGCTATTTTTTACAAGAGAGGATCAGCAAGGCCTGCGTTAGAAATAAGCATTAAAACGAATAACGAAATCGTCCAAAAACAAAAGTGAAACAAATGATATATATAACAAATAGATCTGAAATAACGGATGTATCTGACAGCCAAACAGTTTCCGAATAGAATCGAAAAATATATATACAAATGCGTCCGAAAACAGAATAAAATGAATTACTGTATCCCGAAGGTTCAACAGAACCAAAAACATTTTTAGCCGAAAAAATAAAGAAAAGAAACTAAACGTAAATTTTGGTCGTGCACAAGTCTAATGTCCACCACAGCGAAATTCCACCAGTGAAATTGACGTCTGCCCACAGAATGAACGGAATTCTGCGGGACTGCTTTGCTGTCTGAGACAGAGCATGTCTGTACGGTACTACCGAAGATGACTTCCTCAGCGCCTGCTGCAAGCTGACATCCAGCCGGTAGAATACTGCCAGCTCAATATCTGCATTGTGGACAAGCCCTTAGGGGTCTGAAAGAGGGGAAAGAAGAGTCTTGGGGACTTAAGGTTTTAGGGGAGTACAGTGCAAGGGGGGGATTTTGCTAACTAAGGCTGGGTTCACACTACGATTTGAACTACTGTTCCCGTATACGGCTGGGAGGAGGGGTGGGCGGGGCTTAATCGTGGCGCCCGCACTCAGCCGTATTCGGGAACCGTAGTTAATGAGCCGACCGAAGTGAACCGCAGCCTCCTGTCGGCTGCTTCTTCGGCCATATGCGGTGGTCGAGGCTGCGGTTCACTCCGGTCAGCTCATAGACATACATTAACTACGGTTCCCGAATACGGCTGAGTGTGGGCGCCGCGATTAAGCCCTGCCCACCCATCCTCCCAGCCGTATACGGGAACTGTGGTTCAAATCGTAGTGTGAACCCAGCCTAACAGAAACAGTGTATGGCAATATTATTTTCTGGGGACATGATGTCTGGCAGGGTTCTATTTAGGGGGAACAGTGTGTTGCAGGGTTATATTCAGGGGGCACAGTGTCTGGCAGGGCTAATGATCATTGTCATTAGACAGAGGATGAGGATCTGCTTACAAAGTGAGGAACCAATGATGTCTGGGCTTCAAAGTCATGTGGGGACCAGATGAAGTAGAAAGGAAAGGAAAGACAACAGATAAGATGTAATTTGTGAATCACTAAAATCACTGTGTATTCTGCCTGACTGTCCCATCAGAGTTTTAGTCACTTGTAAGTTCTGCAGGGATAATGGGAGGGATAATGGGTGAAACTGTTCCCAATCTATGACTCTCCAGCTGTTACAAAACTCTCATAATGCCTGAAGCCATCCAGGCATGATGGGAGTTTTAGCTTTGTAACAGCTGGAGAGTCATTTGAACCAAGGTGACTTTAGACTATGTAGGCCATTTCTTTTTTGGGTGGGTGTCCTACTTCTGGGACCCCCACCCCCAAAAAATGGGCTAAAAAGCCTAGGCCTATTTTTGGTCCCAGTCTGGCCCTGCCTGTAGGTACATCCTCTGTAAATCAGACCCTGGTACATAGTTATCCCCTGTTGGTAGTTACCCCCTTTAATTAGGTCTACCTAAGGACAGCTGCCCCATTAAGTAGTTTTTTTAAATCTTATCTGTAGTTTTTTCTGCACCATTTTTTCCACCTGTAGTTTTTATTGGTACCATTTTTGTTTTGACAGGACTTTTTGATCACTTTTTATAATTTTTTTCTGATATAAGAAGTAACTAAACATCAGCAATTCTGGCATTTTATTAATAATGTTATTTTTTAACCTGTTGGAAATGGAGGGCGTACAGGTATGCCATTGCATCCCGGTACTTAAAGGACAACTGTAGTGCAAAACTTTTATATATTACTGTGCCCGGGCTGCAAAGATGAACAAAATAAACTTTAACATACCTTCCTAAGTTCCCCCGTCGGTCCGGTACCGGCCACACGGTCCAGCAGGGGTAACCTCATTCAACTTCCTGGGGACGGAGACGTCACAGAGCCATCGGTGTATCACCAGCCGCAGCGATGTCCCGCCCCGGCCGGTGATAGGCTGAGAGCACTGTCATGTAAGAAGCCTGTTAGAGCTCCTTACAGGACAGTGCGCTCAGCCCATCACCAGCATGGGTGGGATATCGCTGCGGCCGGTGATACGCCGACGGGTCTGTGACGTCTTTGTCCCAAGGAAGTTGAATGAGGTTAGCACCGCTGGACCGTGAGGCTGGTACCGGACCAACGGGGGAACGAAGGAAGGTATGTTGAAGTTTATTTTGTTTATTTTTGCAGCCCGGGCATAGCAATATATAAAAGTCTTGCACTACAGTTGTCCTTTAAGGACAGAGGGCATACCTGTACGCCATCCATATTTCTGATCACCGCCGCTCGCTGGGCGGTGATTAGAACGGGATGACTGCTGACAGGGTCCTGAGACCCTCCTATGTCGGTATGTCGCCACAAATCGCCAGTCAATTCAGACTGGCGATTTGTGGTGATTCTGGGCCAATTGGGTCTCTGGTGACCCGATGACCTGGAAACCCAGGGGGATTGGGGCTGTCCAAGACAGCCCCAATCACCCTGAAAGATAGGAGTGAGGTGGCAGGGGGTCCACCTCCCCCTATCCCCTGCAATTGGCTGGTCAGGACTGACCGGCAAATCGCAGGGCAGGGGCGAGGGGGCGGTGAAAGTTAAGATTCTGGCAGAGTGGGGGAAACTTGTCTGGCGGAGGCGGTCTCACTGGTGGTGGCATCGGTGGGTGGCCGCGATGTGACCGGTTGCAGGCTGTGGCATTGTGACCGGGCGGCAGTGCAGCAGTGAAGATCGGTAAGTGATCTTCAAACTGTCGTCTTCTCGAGGTTGCAAAACTACAACTCCCAGCATGCCCAGACAGCCTTTGGCTGTTCGGCATGCTGGGATTTGTAGTTTTGCAACCTCTGGAGGGCCACAGTTTGGAGACCACTGTGCAGTGGTCCTCAAACTGTGCCCCTTCAGATGTTACAAAACTACAGTTCCCAGCATGCCCAAACAGTCCAGGCATGTTGGGAGTTGTAGTTCTGTAACATCTGGCCCTTCAGATGTTGCAGAACTACAACTCACAGCATGCCTGGAAAGTCTGGGCATGCTGGGGGTTGTAGTTTTGCAACATCTGGAGGTACACAGTTTGAAGATCACTACACAGTGGTTTCAAAACTGTGCCCTTCCAGCTGTTGCATAACTACAACTCAAAGCATGCCCTTCGGCCGTCAGTGCATGCTGGGAGCTGTAGTTTTGCAGCATCTGGAGGGCAACAGCTTGGAGACCACAGTACAGTGGTCTCCAAACTGTGCCCTTTCAGATGTTGCAAAACTACAATTTCCAGCATGCTCAGACAATCAGGCCTTCTGGGCATTGTAGTTCTGCAACATCTGAAGGGGCACAGTTTGTAGACCACTACAGTGTGCACATTCACCTGAGTGAGGTTTACAGTGAGTTTCCCATTGCGAGTTTGAGCTGCAGCAAATTTCCCACCGTAGCTCAAACTCCCAGCGGTAGAATCATTGTGAACCTCCACCTTGTGAATGTACCCTAAAAACACTACACTACACAAAATAAAGAGTAAAACACTACATATACACACACCCTTACACAGTGACCCCCCCCCCCCTAATAAAAATGAAAAACTTTACGTATGGTACTGCTTCCAAAACAGAGCCTTCAGCTGTTGCAAAACAACTTCCAGTATTGTCGGACAGCAACAGATGGAGGCACCCTGTTTGGGAAACACTGTCATAGACAGGGGCGTAGCTAGAAACCACAGGACCCCGATGCTAAAAACTTCCCAGGCCCGGTCGCAATTGTGACCTTTACAACTTCTATAGCTATGCCACTGGTCATAGGGTATTTTTGGTTAATCCGGGTCCGCCCCTATGCAAATCCCTAATTTAGGCCTCAAATGCACATGCTCACTGTGGAGCCCTGGCATTTCAAAGCAACAGTTTAGTGCTACATATGGGGTATGTCCGTACTCGGAAGAAATCTTGGGGGGCTTTTTCTACTTTTACCCTTTATGAAAAGAAAACGTTGGGGTCTACACCAACATGTTAGTGTAAGTTGCCCCATACTTTTTATTTTCACAAGAGGAAAAAGGAAAAAAAGAGCCCCAAAATTTGTAATACCCCATATGTGGACGTAAAGTGCTCTGTGGGCGCACAACAGGGCTCAGGAGTGAGAGTGCACCACATATATTTGAGGCCTAAATTGGTGATTTGCACAGGGGGAGGTTTGCTATGGGTATTTGGGTATTTCAGAAATTCTGCTGCATGTATGGTGGCGCAGAATCCCATTCAAAGCACTGAGATTCTGCTGCAACTGAATTTCCAAGCAGAGATTTTCCGCCGGATTCCCCTCCGTCATGTGAATGTGGCCTTAGTTAGACATTGGCGACAAGAAAAAAAGAAATATACTGTATGGTATACATTTTATATAATTTTAGTATAGTAAAGCACAGGCTGCATTCATCCAGATAATGGGGTCCTATGATTATGTGTTGCATATGGGCTGGGAGCTTTACCAACAAATAGAGGGAACTGCTGTCTACTATGGGGGAACTGCTGCCTACTATGGGGGAATCTGCTGCTTACCATGGGGGACACTGCTGCCTAATATAGGGGGACTGCTGCCTCTTATGGGATACTGCTGCCTAATATGGGGGTACTGCTTCCTAATATGGGGGTACTGCCGCTGCTTACTATAGGGGTGGTGCTGCCTACTATGGGGGAAACTGCTACCTACAGTGGGGTAAACTGCTGCCTACTAAAGGGGGGAACTGCTGCCTACTATGGGGAATTGCTGTCTACTATGGAGGAACTGCTGCCTACTATGGGGGAATCTGCTGCCTACTATGTGGGGAACCTGTTGCCTACACTGGGGTACTGCTGCCTACATGTGGGGGGGGGGGCATCTGCTGCCTCCCGAGTGTGGGGGTGTTCTGCTGCCTACTTAATGTGGGGGACATCTGCCTATCTAATGTGGGGAACTTCTGCTGCTACCCATTCTACTAAGGAGGGCATTATTACAGTTTGGGGCATTATAGTTATTGGAAAAGTGTGGAGCCTAAAATGTTTTTTCCCCACCATGTTCTCCAGAGATGAGTCATGGCCGGACGAAATCCACATGGTGTCTGAGCTGGAGAAGAAAAAGGAAAGTGAACGAGATCAGAGAAGCAATCACCTGATATAACTGTATGTAATCACTTATATGGTCTGTAGTGGTAATGATGGGGTTTGTTGTCAGTAACATGATATCACACAATTTCCTCCAAAAGAACCACAGGATCAGGCAGGCACTTGCATCTTGTTTGAAGCAAAAGGATTTATTATCCACAATGCAACACGTTTCGCTGCGAACCGCTTCATCAGGCATATCTGATATGCCTGATGAAGCGGTTTGCCGCGAAACGCGTTGCATTGTGGGTTGTCACCTGAGATAACAGTATGTAATCTCTTATATGGTCTGTAGTGGTAATGATGGGGGTTGTTGTCAGTCACCTGATATAACTGTATGTAATCTCTTATATGGTCTGTAGTGGTAATGATGGGAGTTGTTGTCAGTCACCTGATATAACTGTATGTAATCTCTTATATGGTCTGGAGTGGTAATGATGGGGGTTGTTGTCAGTCACCTGATATAACTGTATGTAATCTCTTATATGGTCTGTAGTGGTAATGATGGGAGTTGTTGTCAGTCACCAGATATAACTGTATGTAATCTCTTATATGGTCTGGAGTGGTAATGATGGGAGTTGTTGTCAGTCACCTGATATAACTGTATGTAATCTCTTATATGGTCTGTAGTGGTAATGATGGGGGTTGTTGTCAGTCACCTGATATAACTGTATGTAATCTCTTATATGGTCTGTAGTGGTAATGATGGGAGTTGTTGTCAGTCACCTGATATAACTGTATGTAATCTCTTATATGGTCTGGAGTGGTAATGATGGGGGTTGTTGTCAGTCTGTCACCATTAGATGTCCTCTTAAACTTAGGTGACAGAATGACAATATTATTGCTGTTAAGAGGTATTCCCATTCTGCAGGTGCAGGCGTAGTTAGCGGGACTGAGATCGTGGTTAGGGGTATGGCTTGTAGGTATGGCGTAGGGGGAGATTTCTCAACATTTGTGCAGAGGAATATTTCCTCAGTTGCCCATAGCAACCAATCAGATCGCTTCTTTTATTATTCCAGAGGGCTTGGTGAAAATGAAAGAAGCAATCTGATTGGTTGCTGTGGGCAACTAGGCAACATTTCCTCTGCACAGGTCTTGATAAATTTTCCCCCTTTAGGATGTGAATATTGAATACTGTACATGTAAATTGAAGGGGTTTAGTGTACATTTTTATCCATTTTGTTCTATAGATTTAATGTTCAAATATCTTAGGGTTTGCAGAATAGGCCTACATATGCACAAAAAAATGTGTACCACTAACTCTGTACCTGGCCCAGTGACTGTATGGCCAAATACAAATTAGTTTTTTTTAAACTGTATATTGAACTGTATTGACAGCCAATTCAATCGAATCCTAATGATACAAATTGTAAAAAATTCACTCAGCATGAGTAATAATTCAAGAATCCCCACATAGATAAATCGGTGTTGCAAAACTACAACTCCCAGCATACCCGGACATCCAAAGGCACCCTGGTTGGGAAACACTGTTGTAAGTTTTACTTGTAGTTTTTCATTTGGCCAGCAGGGGGAGACCAAGCATCAGTCATGTAAAGTGTATTCTCCCATAGGACAGAAAAACATACAGAAATAAAGTATAGTTTTAAAGTAACAAAAAGTCTATGAAAGAGGAAAACCAGCTCACCACCATATAAGTTCTTAGGAAGAGGAGGACTTCAAGTATAGGTAGGAAGCACGGACAACATCCAACCGCATGCTTGGAGTGAAGACTTGGGATGAAGAAAAAGGGCAAGGTCCAGCTCCCAGGAAAAACGAATAAAATCCAAAATTTTAATTCAAAGCATTAAAAAGTGAGTGAACAAAAAGAGGGGGGGGAAATAAAATCGTAGCAGAAACGGCGTTTCTGCTACAATTTTATTTCCCCCCCTCTTTTTGTTCACTCACTTTTTAATGGCTTGAATAAAAATTTTGGATTTTATTCGTTTTTCCTGGGAGCTGGACCTTGCCCTTTTTCTTCATCCCATAGTTTTAAAGTGAGCTGTTTTTTTTTTCTAAATAATAAATGTATTCTGAAATTGCCAGAACTTTTTTTTAATCAACCTTTATTACCATTGCCATCTAAAATAATAATATATAAATCAGCAATACTGGAAGTGAGCATGAATGAGGAACAAATGGGTTCACAGAGACAAAGAAGAAAGCGCTCTAAAGCCGGGTTAATACTCATAGAAGTATTTTAAATCTGAATTCGGACAGAACATTTTGCAGTGTGAATGGGTTAACGGAAAACCCATTCACAAGAATTTTACTCTCAGGCAGCGGAATTTCCAAGCGGAATTCAGAAACGGAATTCCGGACAAAAAATTCCGAAGTGTGAACCTGGCCTAATAGTAAAGTTCCACAAGGGCGATGTGGAATTATGTTCTTTAGTACTGTACATAGATTATCTGCCTATGAATTTAAGGCTCCTTTCACACTATAGGATGCTCCGTTTTAAAGATACGTTGTAATGACCCGTCAACAAAACCATTAAAAACTGATGTTAAACGTCCATTACAAAATCCCATTATAGTCTATGGGATTTTTACATGAACTGTTTTAACCCGTCATAGCCTGTTATTAATAACAGATGTTATTTTGCAACGGGAGCGGTAACGAGAGAAATAATCCATGCACTATTTCTCCCCTTGCTTTCTTCCATCACAAATGTGGCCCAGGAACCAGCGACCATACCTCGGGTGGTGTAGAGGATAACCACGCCCTGGTGTCACGAATACTAAGTGTTAATAACATCTGTCCTAAGGGTAATAACACCTGCCCTTCAACACACCCTCATCACAACTTTTGGCATCACGAACATGATACGGGTGTGCGCCTTATGTGAAACCCCCCCCAGTCTGAACTATGTCTGTATTGCCGAATATTTGCACTTCTATCCGAAAAGAAATTGCGCCAGAATTGTACAGGACTTTGTCTGAGGAGAAAACTTGTATGTCAAGAGGTGCTTGTGAAAGGTGAAGAAACGTTTATTGTCTGCCATTGTGAAAAGTGTTGAAGTTGTGCCCGCCACATGTAAAATCCATGCCGAAGCTATGCCAAGTGGTAAAATGGAAGAAAAATAAGCGAAAAAGTTCCGCGCAGGTCAGCGTCCCTGGGCATGGAAGTCAAGTTGCAGCCTCAAACCCGAAGTGGAACCAGAAAGGTCCGCCCCTTGTTGCCAGGAGAGGGGAAGTAAGGGACGCACCGCTGACGTACTTCCTGCCGGCCGCCATCTTGCCGAAGCCCAATATAAATGGAGGGAAGTTGGTGAGCAGAGCAAGATGGTGGAAGCACAGGAGAGCACAAGGTCTGTGAGTCCCAAGATGAGGCCCAGCACCCCCAAAGTAGCAGCAGAAGCCGCATTTTCTACCCCTTCCAGCTAGTCCAGCCAAGAATCCACCCCCCAAGCCCAGAAACCAACAGCATGCCCCAGGTCACCCCCACTTCCAGAATGGGTGTTCAGCGATGAGCCGCAACTTATTAGGTATATGCACAGGTAACTACTCCCTCTGCCTGGAAAAGAGCATCCCCCTGTCCCAGCAGCAGTGTCCGAGAGGGCCAGGCAGGATGCCCAGGTATCTGCAATCATAGAAGAAATGAGAGCGCAGAAGAGGCGCGAATACAGCCCAAAAGAGATGCCATATGAGGTGCAACAGGCCGAACAACCAGACACCAAAAATTTGGAGCACCTTTATATCTGCATGGTGGACCACCCCAGAGCAGGAGAACCACCCCTTTAGAGACGAAGAGCCACAGTAATTAAATTTGACAGAGTCCGGGGGTTCGGAACTGCTATCATGGAGGCACCGTCCTTGTGAATTGTCGGGTAGTCAAGAGAGACTACCTCCCCACACACTTGCACTCCTTGGAGAGCAGGGAGATAGTGGTGTACACCCCAGTCCGCAGCGTACGAGGAGAATGGGCGGCAGCTGTGACAAGACCAAAGAACGCCACACAGCTCCTCCTTGTCTGCTTACCCTCTGAGGATTGGGAGTCAGATCCCTTTAGCCTACTACCTCCACAAGTCAAAGGTCAAGTCATGAAGGAAGAGTTCCTGCCCGAGGTGCCGCTCATGGCACCCAAATATCATCCAGAAACAAAGAAGACGTCATCTACAGATGTGCCCAGGCCTACTCCTGGGGTTAAGAAGGTTTGGCCTACTCAACGGGCACCAACCAAAGAGCCTCTGCCTACTCCTGCTGGCCCAACAGGCACATACACTTTGTCCCCCAGTGGCGCAAGCTGCTGCGGTGCAGATGGTGGTAACAGTGAGCCCCACCATCACTGATTCCAAGCTATCCCAAGTGTCGTGGAACACCAGAATCAGTCCTTTGGAGGGGGCACAGTCATGTGGTCCCCGCTACATGTCTCAGCCTAGAAAGCATCCTGATGGCGAGGCTGGGATGGAAAGTTTCCAGGATGAGCTCACTTGTTCTAAAATGGTTTTCCTACTATTCAGTCATGAGACTAACAATGATTTGTGGAGTACCACTATTGTTCTGCAGGTTTCACTGTAACGTTTAAGTGATGTGCCTGGCGGAATAGCCAAGAACTACCTGTAACCAAAATACTTAAAGGGGTACTCCAACCCCTAGACATCTTATCCCCTATCCAAAGGATAAGATGTCAGATCGCCGAGGTCCCGTTGCTGGGGACCCCCAGGATCACCACTGTGGCAACCCGGTTTCATTACTGCACAGAGCGAGTTCGCTCTGTGCGTAATGATGGGCGATACAGGGGACGGAGCAGCGTGACGTCATGGCTCCGCCCCTCGTGACATCATGACCCGCCCCCTTAATGCAAGTCTATGGCAGGGGCATGGTCCCCACGCCCCCTCCCATAGACCCGTATTGAGGGGGCGGGCCGTGACGTCACGAGGGGCGGAGCCGTGACATAACGATGTTCCGGCCCCTGTATTGCCCGTCATTACGTGCAAAGCGAACTCGCTCTGTACAGTAATGACAGCGGGGTGCCTCAGCGGCGAATCGACATCGGCGATCCGCGGCGATCTAACATCTTATCCCCTATCCTTTGGATAGGGGATAAGATGTCTAGGGGCGGAGTACCCTTTAAGCTTCTGTGCCCGGCTTAGCCGTGATCCCTTACTACAGACTCTTGAGTACCAGAACTGTAGAGCAGTACTATAATTTACCTAAAGAGGGTAATATATTGTTTACTGTTTTGCACAAGTATACACAATACTAAATGTTGATCTGAAGATAATCTACTGGGACATATTGTAATAAAGTGTATATAAAATATTTGCACAAAATGTCTGTAGTGTCCAATATTTCTGCTAGCTATGGCAGATATACAGGAGGTATCCTAAACCCATAAGGAAAAGCATATCTAATTATCTCATTGCCATAAAATATACCAAGTTAGTGTACTTAGTGCTTATGTATAAAAATAGTGTCAAATATGTATTAGTACATCAGAAGTGTCTGGTCATTCATAGTCACTGAAGATGACGTGCCGCTGGTGACTTACCATGCTCCTCATTGTTCAGCTCCGCTTTTCTAAGGGTGCACGCACGGGACGTCAGTGACGTCCCTGCCTGCACTACCTACCAGCGGCCCCTGCGTTTTTAAAAGCGGGGCCACAGAGAGGTAAACAGTGACATCCTTGTGTCCTGAAACAATTTTTCGGGACACAGGGATGTTCCGAATAAGACGGGGCACGGGGACCAGAGCAGGCGCTCCAGGAACGCCAATGATGATCCGGCCCTGGGACCACTCTTCCTTTGCAAACTGTTCCAGGTCTCTCTTATTGGAAGGCGCCTTTTCCAAACAGCAATTTTAAGATCAATGAGTAAATGGGATTTAGATCTGGACTCATTGCTGCCACTTCAGAACTCTCCAGCGCTTTGTTGCCATCCATTTCTGGGTGCTTTTTGACGTATGTTTGGGGTCATTGTGCTGCTGGAAGTCCCAAGATCTCAGACGTAAACCCAGATTTCTGACACTGGGCTGTACAGTGCGACCCAAAATCCATTGGTAATCCTCAGATTTCATGATGCCTTGCACACATTCAAGGCACCCAGTGCCAGAGACAGCAAAACAACCCAAAACACTATTGAACCTTCACCATATTTCACTGTAGGTACTGTGTTCTTTTCTTTGTAGGCATCATTCAGTTTTCGGTAAAGAGTAGAATGATTTGCTTTACCAAAAAGCTCTATCTTGGTCTCATCTGTCCACAAGACATTTTCCCAGGAGTATTTTGGCTTACTCAAGTTAATTTCGGCAAAATGTAGTCTTGCTTTTTTATGTCTCTGTGTCAGCAGTGGGGTCCTCCTGGGTCTCCTGCCAAAGAGTTTAATTTCATTTAAATGTCGACGGATAGTTCGTGCTGACACTGATGCTCCCTGAGCCTGCAGGACAGCTTGAATATCTTTGGAACTTGTTTGGGGCTGCTTATCCACCATTTGGACTATCCTGTGTTGACATCTTTCATCAATTATTCTCTTCCGTCCACGCCCAGGGAGATTAGCTACAGTGCCATGTGTTGCAAACTTCTTGATAATGTTGCGCACTGTGGACAAAGGCAAATCTAGAGATGGACTTGTAACCTTGAGATTGTTGATATTTTCCACAATTGTGGTTCTCAAGTCCTCAGACAGTTCTCTTCTCCTCTTTCTGTTGTCCATGTTTAGTGTAGCACACACAGACACACAATGCAAAGACTAAGTGAACTTCTCTCCTTTTTATCTGCTTTCAGGTGTGATTTTTATATTGCGCACACATGTTATTTGCCCCAGGTGAGTTTAAAGGAAACAATCTTATTTTTCCACAATTTAGAAAGGGTGCCAATAATTTTGTCCAGACCATTTTTGGAGTTTGGTGACTTTATGTACAATTTGCTTTTTTCCTCACTTTTTTTTTGCTTAGTTCCAATACACACAAAGAGAATAAACATGTGTATAGCAAAATATGTGTTACTGCAATCCTTTCCTGTGAGAAATACTTCATTTTCTAGAAAATGACTGTAGATTGATAGATAGATAGATAGATAGATAGATAGATAGATATGAGATAGATACAGCCTGTAGCTCAGCAGCTGCCCCAAACTAAAACTACAACTCCCTGCATGTTGGACTATATAGTAGTATATAGTATAGGTCAGTGTTTACCAACCAGGGGTGCCTCCAGCTGTTACAAAACTACAACTCCCAGCATGCCCGGACAGCAGTTGGCTGCAACAGCAACCCGGGCATGTTGGTTGCAACAGCTGGAGGTGTTCTGGTTGGGAAACACTGGTATGGTATATGGTGCAACATTCCGGGAGTTGGAGGATTGCTTGAATAAATACCGACCATTGCATTGCTGGTATTTTTAATATAAAATACTGAAATACCGGCAGAGTGGACAAAATACCATCTGTGCTGGTAAAATACCGGTCAGGTGGCAGCCCTAGGTTGGGATAGGAGTATGAGGATGGGATAGGGGGTTGGGATATGAACGGGATATTAGGACAGGATATGAGAACAGGATTTGAGGAGTCTGCTAATATATATCTGTGTAAGCAGTATTTGTGCAGTATACAGTGCTTGCAGGAAGTGCAGTTTTCCTCCCACATACAGGTGATATGATCTCGTAGATAGTATCTGCCATGAAATATGACGGCCTGATATTACACTGTGGTTCTTGGAGATATGATCAGGCTGCCACAGCATGTAACTTACCAATGAAAACAACGCGTGGGTGAAGGATGAGGATGTGCAGCCAGTGTTACAACAGAGACATATTTTACATTCATATTGCTGCTAGATACGTTACTGCAGCAGAATGATCATCAGCAAATATGATGCTCATAATGTGACACTAGGGGGCACCACTTATCACAGTGTTCCGGTATGATCTCAACATAAGTGAATACATTAGTGGAGCACAACAAATATAGCATAAGGGTACATGCACACACCACGCTTTTGTTTCAGTTTAACGTATCAGTTTTTTAGGGAAAAAGCGCATGCTGAAAACAGATGCTGCTGTATGCCGTCCAAGTCCCAATGACTTACATTATAAAAAAAAAAAAAGTACTGCTAACAGCAAAATTAAACATATTGGAATGAAAACAGTTAAAGTGACACAAAAAAGTAGTGTGAATGTATCATAGGCTAGCCTAACTAAGAGACGGACACACCAGTTTTAATAAGACATATACAACAAGACACAGCAATGTCTATAGCAACCAGACAAGCAGATACTGCTGAGGCATCAATCAATGCATGCAAATAAAGGGTCATTGAGGTACGTCATATATACAAGAATTAAAACTATGGAAATGACTAGTCAGACCACACATAATGGAGCTGGTGAGGGTTCAAAGATGGGAAGCCAGAGTAAGGCTGCATTCACATCTCATTTTTACACTACGGGTGCCGGATCCGGTTGGGGGAGGGGCAAGCGGCCTCTCCCGTACCCCAGCCGGACCAACGCTGAACTCCATTCACTTTAATGACCCGACCAGAGTCAAGCGGTGACTCCGGTCGGTTCGTTTTTGACCCGTATGTGGTTTCCTGACCGGACCTAAAACCGTAGTATACTGTACTATGGTTCTAGGGCCGATCACAAAACTGGATACGGGTCAAAAATGAGCCGACAGGAGTCACCGTTTGACATTGGTCGGGTCATTAAAGTGAATGGAGTTCAGCGCTGGTCCGGCTGGGGTATGGGAGAACCCGGTTTGGCCCTCCCCCAGCCGGATCCGGCACCCGTAGTGTAAAACCGAGATGTGAATGCAGCCTAATAGGGAATGAAAGTAGGAAAAAAGTGACCTTTTACCAGGCGCTCGAGGGTCCAAAGAGATCTCACAACCAAGTCATGGAAGTGAATATAAGTTCAAGCTCTATTGGTACACAACAACAACGCGTTTGGGGTTAGCATACCCCTTCTTCCGATTGACAGATTTGACAAATCTGTCAATCTGACGAAGAGGTATGCTAACCCCGAAATGCGTTGTTGTTGTGTACCAATAAAGCTTGAACTTCTACTCACTTCCATGACTTGGTTGTGAGATCTCTTTGGACCCCCGAGCGCCTGGTAAAAGGTCACTTTTTTCCTACTATCAAGTTCACCTACAGGATTTCCCTCTGGACCTATCCTGAGACCTGCGGGCCTGCACAGACTCCTTCATCACTACCTCAGATTGAGGTTACATGCGTATTTAATATACGCTCCAGGTCAGCGGCCACCTATTAGACCCCCCCCACCTGTCCCCACTCTATGTGGGGTACTAATCGCTATCTAGGGTAATGTACTATACGCCTCCTTGGGCCTTCTCTTTTTTCTTTATCTACAGGTAATAGGGAATGAGAGAACTACAATAAGGGTTATTTGGATAAAAAAAAAATTATTGAATCAAGGGTGACTCAATAACCATGTAAAATTATAGAAAAACTAAGTATAGAAATATGTCTAAAGATCTACAGCCTCCATCATCACAGACGTAGGTTCTTGCTACCTAACTACCTATCTACTTACCTGGCTACCTTACTACGTGCCTGGCTACATCTGGCTACCTAACTACCTACCTACATCCTGGCTACCTACATACCTGGCTACCTACTTGAGTACCTAGCTAGCTACCTGGCTACCTAAGTACCTACTTACATACAGCAGTTGCACCTCTAGCGATACACTTATCCCCTATCCTGTGGATAGAAGATACATTTTATTAAAAGCTGGATAACCCCTTTAATTATTACTATATAATAGTACATGAATGAAGACCCAAGTCATGTCATTCCAATGAATCGAGGTCTCTTCAAAAAAACACTGTGGAATACAATGCCCTAATGAGAGATTGACCACAATAATACCACATCACCGGACTGTACTGACACTGCACATGCTTTATATACAATGTAATAAATGAACATGTATATAATGCACATATAGAGACAAACCGTACAGGCACAGGAAAGGAACAATAAAGACACAGCTACAGAGAATACCATTTCATTCGCTGTTACTGTAGTGATACCGAGTAAACATTACATCACAGTAAAGGAATTAATGTGTTCTAGTACACTTATACTTGACTGATATTAAGTTGTTGTTACGCCGAGCGCTCCGGGTCCCCGCTCCTCCCCGGAGCGCTCACGGCGTCTCTCTCCCTGCAGCGCCCCGGTCAGTCCCGCTGACCGGGAGCGCTGCACTGACATGGCCGTCGGGGATGCGATTCGCACAGCGGGACGCGCCCGCTCGCGAATCGCATCCCAAGTCACTTACCCGTCCCGGTCCCCTGCTGTCATGTGCTGGCGCGCGCGGCACCGCTCTCTAGGGCGCGCGCGCCGGCTCTCTGAGACTTAAAGGGCCAGTGCACCAATGATTGGTGCCTGGCCCAATTAGCTTAATTGGCTTCCACCTGCTCCCTGGCTATATCTGCTCACTGCCCCTGCACTCCCTTGCCGGATCTTGTTGCCTTGTGCCAGTGAAAGCGTTTAGTGTTGTCCAAAGCCTGTGTTACCTGAACTCCTGCTATCCATCTTGACTACGAACCTTGCCGCCTGCCCCGACCTTCTGCTACGTCTGACCTTGCCTCTGCCTAGTCCTTCTGTCCCACGCCTTCTCAGCAGTCAGCGAGGTTGAGCCGTTGCTAGTGGATACGACCTGGTTGCTACTGCCGCAGCAAGACCATCCCGCTTTGCGGCGGGCTCTGGTGAACACCAGTAGCCTCTTAGAACCGGTCCACCAGCACGGTCCACGCCAATCCCTCACTGACACAGAGGATCCACTACCTGTAAGCCGAATCGTGACAGTTGTGTTATGGTGTAATAGAAGAAGTATAATGCACACAGTGATGTCTAAGTACAGGGACACATACGCAGATATACTATAATAGAAAGGCGATTAACACAGGGATGGTAAAGACAATAATGTCATTCGGATGGGATATTGTGTGCAATGACATTGGTACAGCTACAATGTACAAAGCAATGTCACAGCACAGGAATAATGCACACAGTGATGTGCGATCTGGTAGAAAAAAAAGTCTTGACGTGCTCCACTTGATGCTGTATATTAGAGTAAATCCTCATAATATGATGCCTTATGTAGGCACCATAGACCATAGCAGGGGCTGTTAGGGTACTTTTACACTATGGAAGTGTCTCCCAACCAGCTATCCTCCAGCTGTTGCAAAACTACAACTGCCAGCATGCCCGGATAGCCAGAGGCTGTCCGGGCATGCTGGGAGTTGTAGTTTTTGCAACAGCGGGAGGCACACTGGTTGAAAAACACTGCACTATGGAATTCAACAAAGAAATTTTCCTTGCTGAAATCCTCTCTCTGCTCCATGGTAAGATGGAGGAAAAATGATGTGAAATTGGCGCTTTTTTTTTTTTTTTTTGCAGAATTTTCTGTGTAATATAGCACCAAAATTCAAAGTCGTTGACTTAAAGGGGTATTCCAGTTTTTTTTCTACTCCAGCCTTTGAGCCTATAATGCCAAGTTATAATACGGTGTAATACCCTTCTATTACCTCTGTGCTCCGCTTTGTCCCGTTTTCATACACAGGACCCACACCCGGAAGTGCTGTAGTGCAAGACTTCGTATTTTACTGTTGTCTCTGACCTTTCCCAGCATTCCATGTGGCCAGAGACAATATGTGTCATAAGTCACCTGGTCTCTAGAAGGTGTGGCTAAGCTGCAGTAGGTGGGTGGATAGCAGGGTGGAAGGTTGGGCCGGCGTCACATATAGGCAGGATAGGCACCTGCCTAGAGCGCTCACTCGATGAGGGCGGCACCCGCGGCCACAGCATTGTCACAAGTAAATCACTGTGTGATAATGCTGCTCTTCTGTCCTGATAGGCAGCCAGATCATTGTAGGAATAAGCACCTGCGCGCTAGTACAATGTCATAATGTGACCGAGCGCTCCTTATGGGACAGTTGCATCTTAATGTATCAGTGCGCTCCTTTCAGCCAGATAGAGAAATGCAGCATCCCTACTGCACGCTCCCCCTCCGCACGGCCGGGCACTCTTTTATCACTCACCTCCAGGCCCGCAGCCAGACTGACAGGACTGAGAGACCTTGCTGAAATGTTTTCCCTCCCCCTCCCTTTGAAGGCCTGTCCGTTGCCTGCACGAAGCCCATGAAGCCTGCACAGTCTAAGGGTATGTTCACATTATGGATTTCAAACGGAATATCCGCTCGCAGAATTCCACGAGCGGTGGTTTCATCCTGGCGGCCGCCGCTGAAATGCTTCGGCAGTAGGGCCGCGCGGCACTGCGCCGTCACCTTTGACGGCTATGCAGTGCTTGCCAACTATTAGGCAAAGAAAGAACATGTTCTTTCTTTGTGCGGATCAATTTCAGCGGTAGAATTGTCTGCCGCTGAAATTCTGCAGTGTGAACGGGTCCACGGTAGACCCATTTACACTAATGGTAGGAGTTCACCCTGCGGTGTGACCCTTGGGGAGGAGCAGTTAGCACAGACAAATAGACCACAATGGAAGTTGTAGTCTCTACAGTATTTATCATCTGAAATATTAAAAGTTACCCTATGACCCTAGCCCCTGTACAACTAAGGGACTAAGAGTATGTTCACACGTGCATATTTTTCGGCAGATTATCAGCAGTGGATTTTGCTGCCCACAAAACATTGAATAGAAAGTGATAAAGTCCTATCTACCCCCAAAATGGTACAAATAAAAACTGCAGATCACAGCGCAAAAAAATTACCCTCACACAACTTATAAAAATGTGTCCAGTCTGCAGTAGATAGTACGCTACTGATGGTATGGGTTCATATGATCACTGTATTCAGTCACAGTACAGACTTAATATTGATGAATAGCATATTGATAATTTTTACCCATTTTTTTTACTCATGGTATGGGGGTATTGTTCATTTCTGGTATAGCGGTGTTATTCAGTCATGGTATGGGGGTATTGTTCATTTCTGGTATAGCGGTGTTATTCAGTCATGGTATGGGGGTATTGTTCAGTTCTGGTATGGCGGTGTTATTAAGTCATGGTATGGGGGTATTGTTCAGTTCTGGTATGGTGGTGTTATTAAGTCATGGTATGGGGGTATTGTTCATTTCTGATATGGTGGTGTTATTAAGTCATGGTATGGGGGTATTGTTCAGTTCTGGTATGGCGGTGTTATTAAGTCATGGTATGGGGGTATTGTTCAGTTCTGGTATGGCGGTGTTATTCAGTCATAGTATGGGGGTATTGTTCATTTCTGGTATGGCGGTGTTATTCAGTCATGGTATGGGGGTATTGTTCAGTTCTGGTATGGTGGTGTTATTCAGTCATGGTATGGGGGTATTGTTCAGTTCTGGTATGGTGGTGTTATTCAGTCATGGTATGGGTGTATTGTTCATTTCTGGTATGGCGGTGTAATTCAGTCATGGTATGGGGGTATTGTTCAGTTCTGGTATGGCGGTGTTATTCAGTCATGGTATGGGGGTATTGTTCAGTTCTGGTATGGCGGTGTTATTAAGTCATGGTATGGGGGTATTGTTCAGTTCTGGTATGGCGGTGTTATTCAGTCATGGTATGGTGGTATTGTTCATTTCTGATATGGCGGTGTTATTCAGTCATGGTATGGGGGTATTGTTCAGTTCTGATATGGCGGTGTTATTCAGTCATGGTATGGGGGTATTGTTCATTTCTGGTATGGCGGTGTTATTCAGTCATGGTATGGGGGTATTGTTCAGTTCTGGTATGGTGGTGTTATTCAGTCATGGAATGGGGGTATTGTTAATTTCTGGTATGGCGGTGTTATTAAGTCATGGTATGGAGGTATTGTTCATTTCTGGTATGGCGGTGTTATTCAGTCATGGTATGGTATCCATCCCATTATTAAAAATTATTGAGTAATCCCACTTTGAGGTATACAGATAAACTTCGGTCCCTCCTTAGACAGTACACAGAGAGAGGAGTTATATCCAGTAAAACTGCTATGAAAATGTTACCATTATCTGCTAAACATCCTTGCTGGTACTTCCTTCCCAAGGTTCATAAAACCTTGGATTCCCCTCCCGGATGACCTATTGTCTCTGGGAGGGGATCCTTAACTGAGCCACTGTCGAAATACATCGATTGGCTCCTTCACCCATTGCTCAAGGAGATACCAGACCTGGTGAAGGATACCAACAAATTTCTACAAAATTTACAGGAGGTAGTCTGGGAAGATGGTTTTCTATTGGCTTCTATTGATATAGAAAGCCTTTATACCAGTATCCCCCAAATGTTAAGTGTTCAGACTTTGTGACGCTCTCACCTTCATCCTTACAAACAATGCATTCCAGTTTGATGAGCTGCGGTACAGACAGATTAGCGAAGTTGCCATGGGTACTCCGGTCACGTGCACTCTAGCTAATCTGTTTGTGACAGTATTTGAAAAAAAAAATAGCATTTTTTCCACTACCAATAAATACATCAAATGGATAAAAAGTTACAATCGTTTTTTAGACGACGTTTTCATCGTCTGGTCAGGGACCATTGAAGAGCTCACAGACTTTGTCGAGTTCCTTAATACCAGCAATGACATGAATTTGAAATTCACGCACAAAACAAGTAAAAGTGAACTTGAGTTCCTTGACGTCCTTGTGAAACCAACAGATGGCGTTTTGCATACTGAAGGTTTTAGAAAGCCGACGGCGGGCAACTCCTTGCTGCACTTCTCTAGCTATCATCACCAGCATGTGAAGACCGCCGTGCCCTATGGGCAGTATTTAAGATTATGACAGATAAACAGCACTGATGCATCCTTTCAAATACAATTTTACTACACACCTTTTCCATTGTTGTGTATGTAGTTGCACAACCTGATCTGGTAAGCGGCATTGAATCTACCTATTTGTTTACCCTTACCATCTACATTACTCCACAAGGAGCGCCTTTCCGTTTTTCTTTTTCAAATACAAGCGGATACTTTGACAGAAATATTGCAGCAGAGGGGTTACCCGCCGGCAGTACTAGATCTTGCCAAGAAAAAAGCCTCCAAACAGCATAGGCTTACCCTGTTACGTAAATCATCCACCCATAACAGTAAAGGAACACTCCATGAACAGTCCGGTGACAAGCCATCCCGCTTCCCCTTTGTATTTAAAGTCAGTCCCCTAGCAAATGTTATTAAAAATGCATTTTATAAACACTGGTCCTTAATTCAGAGGGACCCGTTGTTAGGGTAATTTACAAAGGAGAAGCCCTTTATAACCTTCAAGAAGGCTAAAAATCTTCAGCAGCAGATTCAAGTCCGAACAAGGTACCTAGGATTGGCCAAGTTCTTCGTTACCCAAAGGAAACCATAAAAGAGACTTTTACATAGGTTGTACTGTTAGAGCCATGCACACAAGGTTCCGTGAACATGTGTATTCACTTAATGGGGTACTCCACCCCTAGACATCTTATCCCCTATGCAATGGATAGGGAATAAGATGTCTGATCGCAGGGGTCCCGCCGCTGGGGACCCCCGCAATATAGCATGCGGCACCCACCTGTTTCTTGTCCAGAAGCGCTGGAGGGTCTGGGTCACGACCACGGGAATGGAAGTCCGTGACATCATGACTCCGCCCCCATGTGATGTCACGCCCCGTCCCCTCAATGCAAGTCTATGGGAGGGGGCGTGACGGCCGTCATGCCCCCTCCCATAGACTTGCATTGAGGGGACTCCCGCGATCAGACATCTTATCCCCTATCCTTTGGATAGGGGATAAGATGTCTAGGGATGGAGTACCCCTTTAAGACCCAGAAAGGCTCTACCCATCTGATTAATCATGTACTTGAGAAACATAAAGGAGATTTTAAAGCATTCAAATTTTTTGGCATTGAGAGGGTTAATGTAAGGGACGGCACTGACAGGAGGAAGGCTCTGCTACAAAGCGAAGCCAGATGGATACTGCGCATGAGAACATAAGACACACTAGGTTTGAATGATAAAATTGATCTTGCTATCTTAATCAAGTTACCTGTTCTATATTTGCATTGTATTTTTGTATGTTTTTAACTGTTTTTAATTGCACTTTTGCACTTGTTTCTATTAAAGTATATGCCCACTGGCATCAGAAGATTCAGGTATTTAAATGGGTACTCCGGTGCAAAACTCCCTCTTTCATTTTTAGTTCATCACTGCACCTCTTCCCAATGCCTCATGAAGTGGGTTGCACCCTTCCTATCACCGACATCTTCCCTTTTCTTATCCAGTTATGCTTGTTGGTCCTGAAAATGCCCCTCCTGCTTTTCTAGGCCCCAATGATGTCCCTTAAAGGGGTACTCCGGTGGAAAACTTATTTATTTATTTTTTTTTTAATCAACTGGTGCCAGAAAGTTAAACAGATTTGTAAATTACGTCTATTAAAAAATCTTAATCCTTCCAGTACTTATTAGCTGCTGAATACTACAGAGGAATTTTTTTTCTTTTTGGAACACAGTGCTCTCTGCTGAATCATAAGCACAGTGCTCTCTGCTGACATATTTGTCCATTTTAGGAACTGACCAGAAAAGCATGTGTTTGCTATGGGGATTTTCTCCTACTCTGGACAGTTCTTAAAATGGACAGAGATGTCAGCAGAGAGCACTGTGCTCGTGATGTCAGCAGAGAGCTCTGTGTTAAAAAAAAAATTTCTTCTTTAGTATTCAGCAGCTAATAAGTACTGGAAGGATTAAGATTTTTTAATAGAAGTAATTTACAAATCTGTTTAACTTTCTGGCACCGGTTGATTTAAAAATAAAAAATAAAAAAGATTTTCACCGTAGTACCCCTTTAACACCTGCTCTGACGCTCGTGGGGGAGTGGTCCGAGGAGTGCCATTCATCTCTCTCTTTACACAGTAAAATAAAAAGTCTCGCACTACAGCACTTCAAGGTGTGGGCACTGTGCATAAAAACGGGACAAAGCGGCAATAGAAATGAATTGCACTGTATTATAACTTGGCATCATGGGCTCAATGAGTGAAGAAAAAAATCCTGGAATACCCCTTTTATTTGCTTTCTGCTGAAAGAATGACCATGCCCATTCTTCTGTCGGAATTCGGTTCTGCGTCGGAATAGTCAGTGCGGAAATTAGTCTGTGTGCACAGTGTAGCAGAAAAGCCACCAAAGTCAATGGGAGTCTGATGCAAGGCAGAATCCGTGTGGAAACCCTTAAAGGGGTACTCCGCACCTAGACATCTTATCCCCTATTCAAAGGATAGGGGATAAGATGTCAGATCGCAGGGGGTCTTGCAGCTGGGACCCCTCTCAATCTCCACACCTGGGGCTTCCGAGTTTGTGATGTCACGCCACGACCCCTTCATTCATTTCTTGGGTGGCCTGACGGCTGTGTTTAGAACACCAGTGGCCGGACCCCCACAATCTTACATTTTATCCCCTATCCTTTGGATGAGATGTTTAGAGACGGAGTACCCCTTTAAGGGTGCAGGATGCCTTGCACCGGCTCCCGGTGTTTTGAGTGCGATATATACCTGATAAGTTGCAACTTTACTCCCCTATGAAGACTAAAAAATATCAAATAAATGTGAAAAAAAAAGTTAATTCATGTGAATAAGATTTAAAAGTTTAAATCACTCCCTTTTTTCCATTTTTCAAATATTGTAAACAAAAATAAACAGAAACATGTGTGGTATCGCCGGGTGCGGAAATGTCCGAACTATAAAAAATATAGGGGAAGATTTATCAAAACCTGTCTAGAGGAAAAGTTGCTGAGTTGCCCATAGCAACCAATCAGATCGCTTCTTTCATTTTTAACCAGGCCTCTGCAAAATGAAAGAAGCGATCTGATTGGTTGCTATGGGCAACTGGGCTAATTTTCCTCTGCACAGGTTTTGATAAATCTCCCCCATAATGTTAATTAAACAATGCAGTCAAAGTAAACGTAAAAATAAAGTCCAACATTGCTGATTATTGGGCATTTTATATACCAGAAAACAAAGAATGAAAAATCGATTAAAATGTCCCATCAAAACAAAAATGGTGGCAATAAAATAACAGATCACGGCGCAAAGAATGAGCCCTCATACAGCTTTGTATATGGAAAAATAAAACAGTTATAGGGGTCAGAAGAGGACAATTTTGAGCATACTCATTTTTGTACAAAAAGTTATAATTTTTTTTAAAGCAGTAAAAATAAAACAAAAAAAACCATTTTAATCGGGTATCATTGTAATCGTATGGACCTACAGAATAAAAATAATGTATAATTTTACCTAAACATGCACTGCGTAAAAACAGTAGCCCTCAAAATGAGCAAAATGGTGTTTTTGTTTTTTTCAATTTCACCCCACAAATTTTTTTATTTTGGTTTCACTGTAGATTTGGTGGTAAAAGGAGTGATGTCATCACAAAGGAAAATTGGGGCCGGAAAAAAAAAAAAAAAAAACCCTCATATGGGTCTGTAGCTGGGAAATTGAATGCGTTATAGCTATTAGAGGGCGAGGAAGAAAAAACAAAAGCGCAAAAAAAAAAAAATGTGCTGCATCCTTAAGGGCTTAAAGCAGAAAATGCATGCAGATTCCATCTTAAATTTTCCGCAGTGTGAACTAGCCCTAAGTGTGAAAGCTCTCCTGTGTACATAAGACCACAACAAGCTATTTAAAGGGGTACTCTGCTGCCCCAGTGTTCGGAACATTTTTTTCCGAATTCTTGGAGCACGCGGTAGGGGTCATGATGTCACTCCCCCTCAATGCAAGTCTATGGGAGGGGGCGTGGCGGCTGTCACGCCCCCTCCCATAGACTTGCATTGAGGGGGTGTGGCATGACATCACGAGGGGGCGTGGCAGTGATGTCACAACCCCCGCACCCAGCATTCTAAACGAACGCCGGGTGCTGCACAGAGATCTCAGGGGTCCCAGCTGTGGGATCCCCCCGATCAGACATCTTATCCTTTTGAATAGGGGATAAGATGACTAGGGGCCAAGTACCCCTTTAAGGACCTTTTTTTTTCTCAGCAGTAAAAAAAACAAAATTAAGACAAGGTAATTGCTGGTAAACTGACACTTCAGATGTGTTTGAGACAAGTATATAGCATCTCAGGTACATTGGGAGCTATGTGAAACTCTGCCACAGGCTGTGTCTATGAGATGTGCTCGCCACCGGTCCCGCAGCAGTAAGTGATGTCATGGGATCTGTCTCTTTGTGAGATGAAAAGGATTAAGTAAAAACCCGCTGGCACTAGGCAAGAATCCAAAACATAATCTTCTTTCTGCTTTTTTTGACTCTAATGTGAACAAATCCAGCCCGGCCAGTATTATATAAACCAGCAATGAAACACCACAGAAGAAATGTCTCCCCGTATGTAAATCAATGGTCGGGGAAGGAACTCGCCTTATTGCCCATTTGGTATTAGCAGGAAGTGGAGGTTCTGTGCTCAGATCCTGCTCTTTTATGTTTGGCAATGGATCACTCCTCCAATAACCGGGGTTTGGTGCTGGTGTTCGTCTACTTTGATCTGTCCGGTTTATTTTATTTCCTGGATTTAGGACTTCGTCCTGGCTCTAAAACAGGCAGCACATGTCCAATTTTGTATAAAACAACAAAGAATTTCCTACAGGTGCCAAAAGATAGGAGGATTAGAAAAGTCAGAGCATGTGTAGCTCGAAGAAAGAAAAAAAAAGCTAAACCGCTTACAAGGGAAGGGTTGTCTGGAAAGATCATTTTATTTTTGAAAAGGAGCTGACAAGGTGATAAAAATAAAATAAGGAATACTGACCTCCCCAACCTACCCCCCCCCCCTCCCCCACAACCTCCACCCAGTGCTAATTGGGTCCACACTTATCTCCACACTTCTTGGTTCCACCTCGGCACACAGGAAATCCCACTGTAGTCAGTGACCGGCTGAGATGGTGTCTAATTCTATATTCTATGTGTCACGATGGGATCAGGAAATGAAGATCAGTTAGGACCAGGTGAGAGTCGAATTGGCAGTGGTGGAGATGGGGGAGAGATAAGTAATCCTTCTTTTAAAAAAATGTTTTAAAGATTAATTATCCCACTGAACAAGCCCTTTAAAGTGTTACTGTCATTTGAAAAAAATTTCAGAAAGGTTGTGCAGACATGTAAAAAATTTAGATTGCACCGAGTCTCACTCCTCAGACCCGTTGTGATCCTGATTTATAAGCCGGTGAAGTGTGTGGCATCACTCTTCACTCCCCAGAAGGTGGCTGCATCCGACTCATTCACTCTATAGACTAATGCACTGAATGAGTCATGTTAGATTCACAACCAGGGAGTGAAGCACGTTGCCGCACACTTAACCTGGTTTTATCTTACGATCGTTGTGGATCTTAGGACTGTGACCTGGTGCGAGCTAAACTTTTGACATGCCTGAACAATTTGATTCTGGGTGTTCTTGGTAGCCAAGCACCCTTGACAGATTCGCACAACTGGCTGAAGAGGGATGACTCATGTGGTCCTGTGTTATGATGCAGTATTCTAGTACCCAAGTATCCAAGCCCCTCTCAAACTGCCTAAAACTTTGTATGGCATACTCTGAGTTGACCTGCATAACTGTTTGTGTATTTTATTCCCATGGCATCATACACTGCGGTATTCTGTGAGTATAAGGGTTGCATATTTGTATAAGCTGTACCAGAGTAAGTTGTTGGTCACATGACTTGCTCCCCAGCCAAACTTCTATGCAGAAGTTACCAGAAAGACTGTGGAAAGAGTCTCTGGTCCACCTCCCCTCTCCATAGAGGGCTGGACCCAAACCAGTTCTAGTCTGGTTAAGACTAGTACAACATCTCTCCTAGCTCTGCTCCTGTTTGGCAGACATACACCTAGTGTAGAGTGTTTCTGTAGTGAAACATAACTGATCCCAAAGGATAGGGGATAAGTTATAGATCGCGGGGGAGTCCGACCGCTGGGACCCCCCGCTATCTCCTGAACGGGCTCCAGCAGTCTGCCAGATGGGGACATGCTGACCCCCACACGGAGCGGTGGCCAACACACCCCTCCTTGTATCCCATAGAGGTACATGGAAAGGGTGTGTCAGCTGTGGCTCACTGCGGGGGTTGGGACAACTGCTTCAGGCAGACTGCCGGGGCCCCATCAAACCCCCCCCCCCCCCCGGATCTTTATCTTATGCCCTATGCTTTGGATAGGCAATAAGTTATGTTTCACTGCACTACTGCTTTAAAGCTAAGTTCACAAGACCGTTGTGCTCTGTTAAAGGTAGCTCTGTCACTTAGTCCTTCGGAAGGACGGAGTTGAGTGGAGAAAAAATACTGCGAGTCCAGTCATTTTTCTCCAATCAACTCTCCCAAAACACCGGACACCAGACGGACCCCATTCAAGTCAATTGGATCCTTTGGGACCGACAGTGTGAGTCACATAAGAAAAGAGCTGTATGGACCCTGGAAGGGTCAGAACACAACAGCCGTGTGAACTTAGCCTTACTAAGTTTGGTTTAGTAAAAGCACAGGGGGTTCAGGTGTTATAGCCATAATGCAGGCCCCAAAACTGAATTTGAAACTAAGTCATCGCTTATGCAGTCATATTTATGTTTTGTATTGTTGTTTATTGTCTTATTTGTTTTCTCTTCCTGGATTTGGAAAAGTCTTTCATGTATGACAGTGGTCTCCATACTGTGGAACTTAGCCTCTGGCCGTGTAGGCATGCTGGGAGTGAAGACCACTGGTGTATACTGTCTTCTCTTTAAAGGAGTAATCCGGCGTGCACTTTTCTTATTTTATCCGGTCCGGGCTGCAAAAAAAAAAAAAGAAAACACACTTTCTCTTACGCAGCCCCGGAGCTCCGGTACAGGTGTTCGGTCCCCGGGCTGTATTCTTCTTACTTCCTGTTAGCCCGGCACGTCACACGGAGCTTAAGCCTATCACCGGCCGCAGCAAAGTCCCGCCTCAGCCGGTGATAGGCTGAAGCTCCATGTGACGTGCCGGGCTAACAGGAAGTAAGAAGCAAACAGCCCAGTGACCGAACACCTGTACCGGAGCTTCGGGGCCGCGTAGGCAGGCAAGAGAAAGTTTGTTTTCTTTTTTTTTTTTGCAGCCCGGACCGGATAAAATAAGAAAAGTGCACGCCGGACTACTTCTTTAAGGTGCATCACAAACTGCATCAAAAAGCTCTGTGTGAACCACAGCTAAATCTCAGTCTCAGGTACTATACGGCAATAAATCTGGCAATCATACCTGATACTTGTTATAATATGGATTTACTAATCTGTATTTATTTCCTGCCTTGCAGATTAGATCAAAGCAGTGAAGTGGAGCAATGGTAATAACCGCGGTGATACTGCCCATCATCCTGGAAATTATATGGATATTAGATGTCACAGAGGGATTAGGAGGCTTCCTTCTCTGCTGTTATAAAGGTCACAGCAACCCGAGATGATTCCAGTCAGTAAATATTGGAATATTCGTTGCTTTTAGCATTACATGGCCTCATGCCTTACTGCTGTATTATGGATGTGTAGCATGCCTATTCTAGTACATAGGAGACTATCTGATTCTTGTGTGTTCCTAGGATTCCACACAGCTTTCGTGTTGTTGTTGTTGTTTTTTTTTTTTTTTTTTTATATAGGCATTTCTCCAATAGAAGTTTATGGGAGAAAAAATGTCTAAGTTTGCTGAAAATAAAAAACCATGCTCCTAACATGCTACGATTTTTGAAAACTAGCATTGGGGGAAAAAATTTAAATAAAATGCACTGTTGCCTATTGACTTCCAGCAAACATCTGGCTGCAGCATTATTGGCCCAAAATAGCACCATAAAGAGTATGGAGGTTTTTTGGCGCTTCTTTTTTTTTTTTTTTTTTGAAAAGTCAAGTGGAATCCCAACCCTAAAGTGTACCTGTCACGATCAGCTGTGACAGAATATGTTTTAACGTTAGGACAATCTCGCAGCCCGAGACTTACCAGTCATTCTAACTTGTCAGTCTCAGGCTATGAGATTGCCCGAGATGTTTAAACATATCCTGCTGCGGCTCATGGTGACAGTGCCCATTTAAGTGCATATAATGTGGCTGTTCCTACTATGAAAGCAACATGACACTGTTTAGACCTTGCTGAGCTACAGTACAGGGAAGACCTGAGAGTGTCTGGTGTTCCTGAGGGAGACCAAGGCCTAACCACACAGCCACTATCCATGGAACCCCCTACAGGTGAAAGTCAAAGCCTGGTAAGCCTAAATACAGGGGAGAAGTCTAGTCAGCATAGTCAAGTCTGTCAAGTGTAAAGTCAGCGTGGGACTGCATAATTGAGTCCAAGTCCACTACAAGTCCCAGCGAGCCCACAAGTCACCTAAAATCCACTGGTGACCCCCTTGGGCCTAAACTGAGCTGTAAAAACTTTAAAATCTGTCTGCCTCAGTAAAGCTGCCATTGTTCCGTAACCTTGCATCGGAGTGATTATTTGCCCTGCGCCTGGCCCAGGAACCAGCGGCCATACCTCGGGTGGTGTAGAGGACAACCACGCCCTGGCGTCATGAATACAAAGGGGTAATAACATCTGCCCTAAGAGTAATAACATCTGCCCTTCATCACACCCCTCACCACAACTTTTGGAGTCATGAACAGGATACGGGTGTGCGCCTATGCGAAGATACCCCCCAGTCTCAACAATGTCTGTACTGCCAAAAATTTGCATGTCCCTGCAAAAAGAAATTGCGCCAAAACTGTACGGGACTTTGTCTGTGAAAACTTTTATGTCGAGAGGCGCTGGTGATATGGAGGGGGAGGTGGAGAAGCGTTTATTGCCTGCCATTGTGAACAGTGTTGAAGTTGTGCCCGCTATGTGTAAGATCCGTACTGAAGCTACGCTACGTCGTAAAATGCTTGCCGTACCTGAAGGGGTTAAAGCTGTAGAAGAAAAACGTGCGAAAAAGTCCCGCTCAGGTCAGTGTCCCACCCCTGAGCATGGAAGTCAAGTTGCAGTCTCGAACCCAAAGTGGAACCAGAAAGGTCCGCCCCTTTTGCCTGGGGATCGGAAATAAGGGACACAGCGCTGACGTACTTCCTGCCGGTGGCCATCTAATAAAAGGAGCAGTGCCGCTGGACCTCTTCAGTGTGCAGGAAGTTGGTGAGCAGAGCAAGATAGCGGAAACACAGGAGAGCACGAGATGGCTCCCAGCGCCTGCAAAGTAGCAGCGGCTGCGGCTCAAGTATTCCAGCTGCAGAAGTTATCGATCAGGGCAGAAGAGGCATTTTTAAAAGTCCCACTGCCGGAAGATGACGAACAGTGGCCAGTGACTCCCGAGGACAGAATGCCCAAATCATCCAGAGGAGCGACGCCGGTGAGACTGTCTCCACACCATCAATCCTGGGGTCCTGGGCCGAGATACCTACACAGGAGTCTGATGTGAGTACTCCGGTGGAAGCTGCATTTTCTACCCCTTCAATCCAGTCCAGCCTAGAGTCCACCCCCAGGCCCAGAAGTCTACTATACTCCCCAGATCACCCCCACTCCCAGAATGGGTGTTCGGCAATGAGCCGCAACTTATTAGGTACATGCATCAGTACCTACTCCCTCTGCCTGGAAAAGAACATCCCCCTATTCCAGCAGCAGTGTCCAAGAGGGCCAGGCAGGAGGCACAGGAACCCCCTACAGGTGAAAGTCAAATCCTGGTAAGCCTAAATACAGGGGAGAAGGCTAGTCAGCATTGTCAAGTCTGTGAAGTTTAAAGTCAGTGGGGGGCTGCATAATTACCACAATGACATCATCTAACATTGTGACTGCCTATGTAAGTCATTGGCCTGAACAATAAATGCCAAAACACCCTAAAAATCCAACCTGTACACATATAGCTTAAAGAGGTACTCCGCCCCTAGACATCTTATCTCCTATACAAAGGATAGGGGATAAGATGTCTCATCGCGGGGGTCCCGCCACTGGTACCCCCGAGATCTCAGAGATCGGTGGACTGAGTGAACTTCGCTCCATGCCGGATGACTAGCGATGCGGGGCGGAAGCTCCTGACGTCACGGCCATGCCCTGCTCGTGATGTCATGACCACACCCCCTGAATGCAAGTCTATGGCCTTCACGCCCTCTCCCATAGACTTGCATTTAGAGGGCGTGGTCATGACGTCACGTGCAGGACGTGGCCGTAACGTTGCACCCGACGCTCTAAATGAATGCTGGGTGCAGCAGGGCGATCATGGCGGTCCCTTTGGATAGGAGATAAGATGTCTAGGGGCGGAGTACCCCTTTAATGTCTCTCTCAATACAACACAGAGGTCCCCAATCCAGTCTTGAGGCCCACCAACAGTCCAGGATTTGAAATTTTTCCCTCTTCTTTCTGATGGAGTATTTGAAAAAAATCCAAACTGTTGATGGACATTGAAGACTGGGTTGGGGACCACTATCCTAGGACAGTTTTTCCCAAAAGAGGTCCTAAAGTACCCCTAACATGTCATGAGAACACTTGTGGTGATGCCTGACCATTAATATATCATATAGGAAAGACTCAGGAAATCCTGGAAACATGACCTGTTGGGGGGGGGGGGGGGGGTATTTGAGGACTGAGCTTGGGAAACACTGGTCCACACAAGACCAATTTTACGGTGGTCGTCCCAAACATGTGTACATAGAGATCTATTTGTGTAGACAAATATCCATACCCCTTTCTTTCATCCTAGCACATTAGTCACCGACTTGGTACATAAATGCCTGTGCACCTACATTGCATTGACCACGGTTGGGCTAGGTTTCCACACAGGTTTTTTTCTGGCATTTTTGGAATACTGCCCCTGCAGTTTTTGAGCCAAAGTCTGAAGTGAATCCACCAGAAAGGAGAAATATAAGTCCTTCCTATATATTTCCCATTCCTTCTGAATACACTTCTGGCTTTGGATCAAAAACTGCAGTGGCAGTATTCCACAAATGCCAGAAAAAAAACCTGTGTAAAAACCTAGCCTGAGGGTACGTTCACACAGGCAGATTTTTTTGCAGGTTTCCCGCTGCGTATTTGAAAGGGGGCGGGCTCTTCTCGGCTGTCCGAAGCAGATTTTCTGTAAATTCCGCTGCGGAAAATCTTCTGCGGACAGCCGAGAAGGGCCTGCCCCCTTTCAAATACGCAACGGAAAACCCACAAAAAAATCAGCCCGTGTCAACGTACCCTAAAGCCATTATTTTGAACTCTCTATAGGACAAGAGTATATGTAAAAGAAGAGTCAGAAATGATATCTCACTGGGTGACCGGCTTATGGAGGCAAAAACTAGAATGACTCTCGGTAAAACCATGACTAGGGGATATTATAGCTGCTATGACCCCCACCAGATCATCTATCATTTAACACCTTTAACTTAATTTTAGCTTATTCCCTCCCATAAATGACACAAGACATGTGTTGGTTAAACAAAGGCCACAGCAGCCCATTTATTAAATAACATAAATAATCAATTACAACATTGTTAACCGATGTATGAACGTCATACATAACAATATAACCTGTCCTAACATTAGGATGTCTATTAGCGCAGGAGAAGAACCTGAGGGGCACCGTTACCAGACCACAGGTGATGGGATCTTCACTTGCTCCTAGCCGTAGCTCACCTGCACAGGAGCACCATTTTGTGAAGCCCACCAACCTGAATTCCACCTTCTGGCTGGGAACCGCTCCCAGCCCACCTCCACACCATCCAACATACCATGCCCATCCACTGGTGCCTCCCCAGATTCCTCTCCTGACAATCTGCGTGGCTGAAGAAGTGTCCCTACCTGTGCCATGGCAGACATGGAGGCGATTCTGCGGCACGTGCGGGATGAGGTTCTCCGGTGCGGCTCCCAGTGGCTGGAGGACGCGCTCCCATCCCTCACCGCCTCTCCGGTGCTTTCGGCGGGGGAGTCCGGGCCCCGTTCTAGCGGCCGGCGCTCTCGCCCGCCGGAGCGCCTGTCACCTGCAGCTTCCCCTATTCCCAGGCGCCGACGGGTGAGTCCTTCTCCGGCAGCTTCCTGCCGTGGGTCCGGAGCGTCGGGCGGGGGGCGGTCCGGGCAGGCACCCCTCGGTCAGCCTGTTGTGAGGAGCAGTGCGGGGCGTGCTGTCGGCGCGTCCCAGGGCTTCAGTGAGGGACCGGCGCGTGGTGCGGCCCGCTCTGGAGGGCGGGCCCGGCGGAGATCCGGAGCTGCTGTTTCCTCTGCCCCTCAGTCGGGGGGGCAGTCTCCTGCAGGCCTGGTTGCTACCCGGGCCGTGATTCATGTTGCGCCCTCCGCTTCCTCTTCCAGGGGGAGCAGGAGGGCAGGTTCTGCAGTGTCCCCTGCTGCTGCTGCCGGCAGGGGGGCGGTGCTTCTGGGAGGAGACGAGATCGAGGCTGCTCTCAGTGAGGTCAGTGAGGATGATCTGCTGCTGCTGGCTGGAGAATCTACAGAGACCCTGGACCCGCTGTCTTGTCCCCTGCTCCCCTCCGGGGTTGTAGCGGGTGTTGGCGTCAGCGGGGTTCGGTCGCTGCCACTGTCCGTCCAAGCCGCTGGTGGGGCGAATTCTGCCGCTGCGGAGTCGTCGGACGGGGTCCCCCTGGTCCTTTCCTTGGACGATGTGTCTGTCACCCGTGATGTCCGGAGTCGCCCTTCTGCTGAAGTTACGGCCGCTGGTTCCGAGCCGGTGAGGTCGGGTGAGTCTACCACTGTCTCCAGTCTGGGGGGTTTTGGGGGGGGGGGGGCCATTTACAATTGTTTTTTAATGGCTTGCATGCTTTACTGCGGGGGAGTGGTCTGGGGGCGGGGGGTTCCCAGGTGTCTCCGGTACCTGTTTGGGGGGCTGGGGGGGGTGCAGCAGGCTGGGGGGGGGTGCTGGGGTGTCGGGTCCGGTTGGGGGGACTGGCTCGTCGGTGGGGGCCCCGGTAGTGGCGGCGTCGGGCTCTGGGGGAGGGGTCTGGCTCGCGGATGCGGCAAGGGGGGAGATTTATGTTTGTTTTGAGGGCCCATTGGGCGCTCATCTCAAGGCGGAGGTCCGGGAAAAAATTTGGAAGCGGGAGTATGTCGACATTTTTTCGCTCCTGCCGCTGGATAAGTTCAACTTGGACAGGGTCCGGCCGGACGAGTCTAAGCGGTTGGAAAAGGTGGAGGAGGAGGAGCGTCGGCGGTATCGGCTGATACCGCGGATGTTCTCCAATTGGCTTCAGGCCTTCGCCATTTTGGCTAGCGTGGTGGGTGAGAGGGCGCCGGAGTCCTGTTCCGGTCTCTTCTGCTACATGGATGCGGTGGGGGAGGCGTATCGGATTTATGGGGGCTCGGCGTGGCTTCGGTACGACGAGCAGTTCCGGCAACGCATGGCGGTGCGTTCGGATCTGCGTTGGGAGCATAAGGATATCGGTTTGTGGATGCGGCTGATGGCGGCTTCTCGTAGCGGGACTGGGCCGCAGTCCTTTCGGGACGGTGTCGGGGGTTCGGGTTTGGGGTCAGGGCGGTCCGGGGGGGGCGGGCGTGGGGTTTGTTGGCAGTTCAACGAAGGGAGCTGCAAGTTGGGGGCGGATTGCCGGTTCAAGCACGATTGTTCCGGTTGCGGGGGTGGGGGACACGGTTTGTCACGCTGTTTCCGGCGGGGGAAGGGTAAGCCGGGAGAGGCTGACCAGAAGAGGGGTGACGCCGGTACGGGTGGAAAGGATGTTGCCTTTCCTCGCGCTTTACCCAAATAGGGAGGCGGCGGAGCTGTTGCGCTTGGGTTTTGCGGAGGGTTTTCGGATCCCTTTTTCCGGGTCGGCGGGTTCGAGGGGGCTGGTGCGGAATTTGGTTTCTGCACGGGCCCGTCCGGAGCTGGTGGAAGAAAAGCTTTTGCGCGAGGTGGAGCTGGGGAGGATGGCTGGTCCCTTTGCTGGCTCTCCTATTGAGGGATTGCGGGTGTCGCCTTTGGGCCTAGTGCCCAAAAAGGAGCCTGGCAAGTTTCGCCTCATTCACCATCTCTCCCACCCTGAAGGGGGATCGGTGAATGACGGCATTGACCCGGTTTTGTGTGCGGTGTCGTACACTTCTTTTGACGCTGCGTTGGTGTGGGTGCAGCGTTTTGGGCAGGGGGCTTTATTGGCGAAAACTGACATAGAGGCAGCTTTTCGCCTGCTGCCTGTTCATCCTGACAGTTTTTACTTGTTGGGTTGTTGTTTAGGTGATAGTTTTTTCGTTGACCTTTGTTTGCCCATGGGTTGTTCTATCTCGTGTGCATTTTTTGAAAAGTTTAGTTCGTTTTTAGAGTGGGTGGTGCGGCGGGAGTCCCAGTTGGACTCGGTGTTGCACTACTTGGATGACTTTCTTTTTTTGGGCCCGGCTGGGTCTCGGGTCTGTGCGGTGTTGTTGCAGGAGATGGAGCGGGTCGCAACATGGTTTGGCGTCCCGTTGGCGCCGGACAAGACGGAGGGCCCGTCTACGGCGGTTAAGTTTCTGGGGATCATTATTGATACCGTGGCGATGGAGTGTCGGTTGCCGGATGAGAAGCTGAGTGAGCTGAAAGAGGAGGTCGATAGGGCATGCAGGGTTAAGAAATTGCAGTTGCGGGAGGTCCAGTCACTACTGGGTCGTCTCAATTTCGCCTGCAGGATCATGCCTATGGGGAGGGTTTTTTGCCGGCGGCTGGCGGCTACTGCGGGGGTTTCGCGGCCTACCCACTATGTCAGGTTGTCGGCAGACTTGAGGGCGGACTTGCGGGTTTGGCAGGATTTTTTGGGCAGGTACAACGGTCGGTCAGTGGTGATGGGTTGCCCGGTTTCTAATTGGGATTTGGAGTTGTTTACCGACGCGGCGGGCGGTTGCGGTTTTGGGGCCTATTTGCAGGGTCAATGGTGTGTGGGTCAGTGGCCGGAGGTCTGGCGGGTGGCGGGTTTGACGCGGAACTTGGCTTTGCTTGAATTGTTTCCGATTGTGGTGGCGCTGGAGGTGTGGGGGGACTTGTTTCGCAATAGGAGGGTCTGCTTTCATTGCGATAACATGGGGGTGGTACAGGCTATCAATAATCAGACGGCGAATTCTCCGCCGGTTGTTACGCTACTGCGTCACCTGGTGCTACGGGGTTTGGAGCTTAATTCGCATGTTGTCGCTTTGCATGTGCCGGGGGTGGTTAACTCAGTCGCTGATGCTCTCTCTCGTTTGCAATGGGACCGATTTCGGGAGTTGGCACCGGAGGCCGAGGAGCAGGGGATCCATTGTCCGGAGTGGCTGTGGAGGCTGGTTTAGCTGTGGCGATGGGCCTTGTGGGACAGTCTGTGATCAGGTCAACGTGGGAGTCTTATAGTCGGTGGTGGGCAGATTGGGAGTTATTGCTTCTGCAGCTTTCCATTACGGGCGCCCCTTCGGAATCGGAGGCGGCTCTTTTATTTTATGTGGGCAGGGCTTTTTGTGAGCGGGTGTCCCCGTCTGGTCTGGGCCGCCGGATGGCGGCTCTGTCTTTTTGGTTCAAGGTCCGGGGAGTGCCGGATGGGACGAAGTCTTTTTTGGTGCGGCAGGCGGTGCGGGGGTTTCGTAAGGGGGCTAGTTCTAGGGATTTGCGCAAACCGGTGACATTTTCGTTGTTGTTGCGCTTGGGTTCTTTATTGGCTGGGGTGTGTTTTTCGGTATATGAGCTATGTTTGTTCCGTTTGGCTTTTGCGTTGGCGTTTTTCGGGGGTTTTCGTATATCGGAGTTGGTGTCTCCTAGTCGTTGTCGGGCCGGGGGGCTTCTTTTTTCGGATGTGGTTTTGGTGGAGGGGGTTTTGCAGTGCCGCGTTCGGCGGTCGAAGACGGATCAGATGGGTCGGGGGGCGGTGGTGCGTTTGGCGCGCCTGGGGAGTTCGGAGATGTGCCCGGTGGCTTGTTACTCCGCGTTTTTGGCTTTGCGGGTGGGGATTGTGGGTCCGTTGCTGGTCCATGCTGACGGGGGTTTTCTGTCTCGTTTTCAGTTTGTGGGGGTTTTCCGTAAGTGTTTGCGCGCGGCGGGATTCGTGGCAGAGGACTACAGTTCTCATTCCTTCCGGATAGGTGCGGCGACCGAGGCGTCTTGGTGGGGCCTGGGACCGGAAATGGTTAAGCAAATTGGGAGGTGGGAATCTGAGAGGTATAGGCTGTACGTTCGTCCTCATTTGTTGTGATGTGCGTGTGTTTGCGCCTGTGGGTTGTACTGTATTCTTTTCTTTTGTCGTTTCAAGTGGTGCGGCTGGGCTTGTCTGGATTGTCGGCCATTCGTATGTGACGCGAGGGGCAGTTAGGGCGGGGGTTCGGCCGGCGGGCAGACAGTTGGGATTGGACGGTTCGGTGGCCCAGGTTCGCTGGTTGGGAAAGGGGGGCATGAGGTGGTCAGAACTGTTGTCCAGGGTCCAGTTCTTTGTTCAGCTGGACCGGTCCCCAGATATCTTAGTGGTCCATTTAGGTGGGAATGATTTGGGTGTGCGCAGGTCTCGGGATTTGATCAGGGACATTAAACTAGACCTGTTGCGTTTGTGGTCCTCTTTCCCGGAATTGGTCCTGGTATGGTCCAAGATGGTTGCCAGGCAGAAATGGAGGCAGGCTCGGTCGGTGGTAGCGATCAACAAGGC
The DNA here is from genome assembly GCF_029499605.1 of Hyla sarda. Taxonomy (NCBI): domain Eukaryota; kingdom Metazoa; phylum Chordata; class Amphibia; order Anura; family Hylidae; genus Hyla; species Hyla sarda. The sequence goes on from NC_079190.1 coordinate 50,089,565, forward strand.
GAGGATTAAGGTGAATAAGGCGGTGAGTAAGTTCGTGGCCAGGAATGGTGGTTTGGTGGCGCGGCACCGGGATTTGGAGGAAGGGGGTGCGGATTTTGTGGCCTCGGATGGTATTCATCTTAATGGGATGGGTATGGATTTGTGGCTTCTTGAGTTGAAGGAGACGGTGGAGAGGGCATTGAGGCTGTGGAGGAACGGGGACAAGTAAGGGGTCACTTGTCCCCGTTGTGGCGGGGTCAGGAGAGGAATCTGGGGAGGCACCAGTGGATGGGCATGGTATGTTGGATGGTGTGGAGGTGGGCTGGGAGCGGTTCCCAGCCAGAAGGTGGAATTCAGGTTGGTGGGCTTCACAAAATGGTGCTCCTGTGCAGGTGAGCTACGGCTAGGAGCAAGTGAAGATCCCATCACCTGTGGTCTGGTAACAGTGCCCCTCAGGTTCTTCTCCTGCGCTAATAGACATCCTATTGTTAGGACAGGTTATATTGTTATGTATGACGTTCATACATCGGTTTACAATGTTGTAATTGATTATTTATGTTATTTAATAAATGGGCTGCTGTGGCCTTTGTTTAACCAACACATGTCTTGTGTCATTTATGGGAGGGAATAAGCTAAAATTAAGTTAAAGGTGTTAAATGATAGATGATCTGGTGGGGGTCATAGCAGCTATAATATCCCCTAGTCATGATATCTCACTGGGTGACCGGCTTATGGAGGCAAAAACTAGAATGACTCTCGGTAAAACCAGTTGGATCCCAGTATTGGGAAAAAACTTAGGGGGAGATATTCAAAAATGACTGTCATTTCTGTGACAGTGATATTAATCACCCTTTTTTTTCTCCTTGCATTTTCAAAGGTCTCTTTTGCTGCTTATGAAATATGAAAATGTGAGAGTTCAATTTCGCGCCACTTTTGTTTTCTTTGTTTTTTTTTTGTGCCAAAATTGCCGAGTTTGGTACCAAATTTTACATCATGGACAATTCTGACGGAAGCATCTCATGTAATATTCCATGATTACTAATTCCCAGACAAGCGATAACTGTATGAATAAAACATTTCTAGGGCTTAAATGTGAGTGCAGGTGCAGTGACCATGAAAGTAAAAAAAAAAAAATAATTTTATAACATTTTTCAATAATAATTATTTATTTTTTAATAACTGATTAAATAATAACTGTTTAAATAACAATTTCTGTGGTTTCTACACTAGCAAAAAGCTGGTGTGAAATTTTAATGTAAAATGGACTCTCACCCCTTTGAAAATATCATGTAAAACATGAAATTTTTATAGCCACGCCCACTTTTGTAAAATGTATGTGACTAGTGTAAACCTTGGATAATTCTCATATAAGACACTTTCAATAGCTGACTTTTTTGTGATAAAATGTTGGCGTTAATGGCCAAAATTTTTGATGTGAAGAGTTTTGAACATGACCCCCCCAGTGTGTTTACATTACACCACGAGACATACAGTATGTGGGAACCTGGAATGCCCTCTATAACCTACATCATCATTCCAAAACTGGATGCCAGCCCTGGAGAGGTATTCCCATTGAAATTGCCCCCCTTGATGATTACAGGCCTGTATGCCATTCACAGGACCCAATTGCTTCATCAATCGCTTTCATGTTTTGCCCCATCAGGTTGTGAGTGGATTTAATGACTTAATGGGATTGTTCTCTCTTTGTCCTGTGTGTTCCTGGTCATTAGTGGAGAAGTGCACCCAAACTGCACTGTGTGATCATGCCCTAAGGCTTTTTTTTTTTTTTAAGTTATCCTGCATTCCTATGACCTAATCTTATCCTTCCCATCATAATTGTCCTTCCTTTAAGATCTACTTTGCATCTGTCTTGAGTTTCGTTTTCATAGTGTTTTATTTTTTCATTTTTGTTTTTTATAAGCTTATAGGAATAAATGATAATATAAGTTATAAATCATAATATAAGTTCTCGTTTCAATTTATTTAATGGGTTTTTTTGGCATTTTTTTTAAACATGCATGCATGCTCTCAGGATGGTGTTTTTTTTTTTCCTGCCATAGAAGTGAATTGTAACATAAATTACGCTGTTTGACATATGTGCCATTTTTATAGCAATTTTAATCTGCATTATTAAAAACACCAGCATTAAAAACATTATATATATATATATATATATATATATATATATATATATATATGTATAGAGTAAATCACATACCGTATATACTCGAGTATAAGTCGACCCGAATATAAGCCGAGGCCCCTAATTTCGTAGTCATCATGGCAACGTAACTGGTCCGGGGCCGGCCCCGAGCGGAGAAGAGGGCCTCCCGATGAAGATGGACAGCCCGGAACGACTAACCCTCCCCACCGGACGGTCCCTGCAGCATAGATGGCCCGATCCAGCTCACCCTTCCTTCCCACCAAGTCGAAGTGAGTAGAAAACTAAAGGGGGGTCTGGATGATGACGAAGGCCGCAGTGGTCTTCAACCTGCGGACCTCCAGATGTTTCAAAACTACAACTCCCAGCATACCCGGACAGCCGTTGGCTGTCCGGGCATGCTTGGAGTTGTAGTTTTGCAACAACTGGAGGTCCGCAGGTTGAAGACCACTGAGAAGGGATTGACAGACGGAGAGTTCACTCGAGTATAAGCCGAGGGGGGGCGTTTTCAGCACGAAAAATCTTGCTGAAAAACTCGGCTTATACTTGAGTATATACGGTAAGTAAATCCACTCCTTACATTATGTATACACAGTATCTCCCAAAAGTGAGTCCACCCCTCACACTTTTATTTATACAGTGATCCCTCAAGTTACAATAATAATTGGTTCCAAGACGCCCATAGTATGTTGAGACCATAACTCTATGGAAACCTTTTGAAATAGAGAAATGTAACTATGGTGACAGGGACTGAGGTGTAAATGAATGTTCTCTGTACAGCGCTGCAGAATATGTTGGTGCTATATAACGTATTCAAATAACATGAATAAATAGTATATACTGTATTGTTCTTCCCTTTCAATGGTGTTCGGTGTCTTTACTTTCGCATCACCGGGCTATATATTCTATTGTGATGACGTGCACCTCTCAGGATGACGCTTTTAGCTGTACTTTTTCTGTAGTGCTCATAGGTAAGTGGTGTTTGTTTTTTTAAGTGGTTGTCATGCCTTTACCTGTGCCCAAGGTTATTAGAACATATTTACACTTGCTTCTCTTTCATACTTTCTAAGTACACAATTGTCTAGTGTGACTTTCCTTTCTTAAGTAAATTCCAGAATTGACATGTGACAGTTTTAGAGACTACTCCCATGCTCCTAGTGTAAAGGCAATTTGTATGGTGCTGGCCACCCTCAGGTATACTCAGATTGTCTACATGTTGTGCATGGTCTTAGAAGTTATGGTACGAATCTTCTAACACTATAACCTACACTGTCCTTCTAAAGTTTTCATCATTTGACTAAAGACGGTCATCCAAAAAGTTGATGACTGACAGATCGCTCTCTATGTTGACCTTGGCTGCGCTTCTTTTGATGTGGTGCAACAACTTTCTAAGTATGCCAACCAGTAGACCTAGTTTTCTGGCCTTTTGGCCGGTTCATAATGGTCAACCAGCTTTGGGTCTGGTTCAAGCTTTTGAAAAACTGAAAAAAACTTAAAACACAACTTAAAAGACTACTGTGGTGCATTAACACTTATTCCCTGTCCAAAGAATTGAGAAAAAGTGTCAGATCATGCAGATCACAGGGGGGGGTCCGACACTGGAACCCCACGATCTTCTGCACGGCGCCCCAGCTTTCCCCAGGAAGGGAGTGTGTTGACCTCTGCACGAAACAGCGGCTGACATTCCCCTTTCACTGTGTTCGTATATCTTTGGCTCTCCCATAGAGATACATGGAGGTTTGTATCAGCTGCCCCTTCGTGCAGAGGTCGACATCCTACCTTACTTGGGAGAGCCGGGGTGCCGTGCAGGAGATTGCGGGGGGTCCCAACTGTCCTTGCAACTGTCCAAACCAAGGCTTCCCTCTCATCTCAGCAGCAGTGATCTGTGCAACCCTTTCCTTGCTTTGCTGCTGCTGTTCATTTTCTTTCTGGTCTTAGCATTTTTGGAAAGTCTGTGCATCAGTAACCCAGTAAAAAGTTGCAAAAAAAGTTGTATATTTATTCTACCCACACCCTGACATAGTAAAGGTGTTACAATTTTAGTAACTGTTAAAGTTAAAGGGGTATTCCAGGAAAAAAAATTTTTTATGTATATCAACTGGCTCCAGTTGATAAATGTTGGCCAAAGTGTATTAGAAATCTGCAGAATATTTTATTAGACAATAATTATACCTAAAGGGGTAGTCCTACTTGGTCAACCTGGTATAAAAAAAATAAATAAATAAGGTATACTCACCTACCCCGATCCTCTGCAGCTACTGTGCCGGAACTTTTGGTCCCTGATCCTGTAGGCTACTTCCTGGTTCCTGATGATGCATCATTCCTGCCACCCTCAGCCAATCAGTGCCCGCAGAAGTGTCCGTCTCAGTCAGTGATTGGTTAAGAAGAGCAGTTCCTGCAGTGCAGGAACCACAGGCTTTGCAACCAATGGGCTTTAGTCCAGCCCCCCCTAGTATATAAGGGGCTGTAGTCTCTAAACTATCTCTCTCTTAATTCCTGGATTCATAAGAAAGCACAATACCTGTACTATCTAAATTCATCTCATCTAGGCCAAAGCCTAAAGAACCTGCAGCCACTTCAAAACGTGAGTTATCAAGCTCTATCTACAATTCTAGTGACTACTACTCAACGCAAGAATAATATTAGTAGCACAGTGGTCTGCATAAATCATCTCAATACTATAAGTACCAGCAAGCCTGTGAGGTATCCTGCATCCCGGTTGCCTCTAGAGAAACTGCATATTTGTAAAGACTGTTTAATAAGAATTCCAAGTAAAAGTTCTGGTTATTTTCACAATTCCTGCTGTGGACATTCCTTTATTGCCTGCCGTTTCTGGGTTGGTTGTCAGCAGGGCCTTATACCGAAACAACCACATCCTGGCATCACGACTAATCAGGGGTTAATAACACCTTACCTCACAGGGCTAATACCATCAGACCCTGCTACACCATTGCAACACCCCAGCACCACATGTCTTTTGGCGTCCTACGAACAGGATACGGGTGTGTGCCTTTAATATCTCAGCTACCCTGACCACCCGCAATGAAAAACGGGTGTACACCGTTATTGCAAGTGCCACTAGTCCTCCCCCTATGCAGGAATATGTGTATAGAGTACTGTCCAGGATTTTCACAAGTAGTGATTGAAATTGCGCCCAAAAGTGTACAGGACATTGTTGCTGAAATTGTGCTTGGCTGGGGCGCAAGAAAAAGTAAGGGGGGAGGTTTAGAATATTGTATTATGGCCATGTGTAAAAGCAGCCACGCAGCCAGACCTCTACAGTCCGGAGATGGCAGCTAGGTGTACGGAGATGGCGTAGCCCACCGGAACATGTGAGGAGAGCAACAAGATGGTGCCGGAGCAACGGAAAGTTGCTGCGGTTGCAGCGCAACTTTTCCAAAATCTAGCTGACCGCTTGCAGCAGTTGTCCCTTGGGGCCGAGGAGTCCTGCAACCTTCCCCCCACTTCCAGAGGACAACAAATGGCCAGTCACCCCGAGAGGTGAATCACCGCAGACTTCAGGACCTGCATCGCCGGTGAGATTGTTCCCTCACCACAGATCCTGGGGATCCTAGGCGGAGATCGCAACCAAGGAGTTGGATGTAAGTACGACGGCCAAAGCCGCTTTTTCTAGTCCTTCATCCTCCTCCAGCCCCGACAGGGAACCCCTAGTGCAGAAGTCTGCACCCATTAGCGCACGCCCGCGGTCACCCCCCCCCCCCCTTGCACAGTGGGTGTTCAGCGACGAGCCTGAGCTCATATAGTACATGTGGGACCACGTCCTTCCCCAGCCAGGGAAGTCCCCACAGCATCATTGAAAAGCTAAGGGCCCAGCATAGTGAGAGATATGGGCCGAAACGCCTCCCTTATGAAGTCCAAGTAGAGTAACAGATGGACACTAAAAAGCTGGAAGCTCTATATATATGCATGCTGGACTATCATCGAGAGGGTGAGGCACCCTTAGAGCGCCGACGCTCCACAGTTGTTAAATTTAATAAAGCATGAGGCTTTGGTACCCTTCAGGACTGCCAGCATGGAGGGACCATATTAGTCAACAGAAGGGCCATTCAGCGAGACTACCTTCCTACAAGATATCACTCCCTAGAGTGAGGGGAGATAGTAGAGTATACCCCAGTCAAGAGTCTGCAGGGTGAATGGGCTGCAGCCATAACTAGGCCCAAAAATCAAACTCAGATACCCTTCACATACTTCCTATCGGACGACTGTGATGCAGATCCCCATGTAATCTGGCCGATGAGGTTGCCTGACACAGCCTGTGAAGAAGAAATGTTCATGTATGAAGCACCCATCATGGCGCCTGAGTTCATGAAGAGATCCACGTCAGTATCATCTTTAACGGAGAATGTGCGCAGGCCTACTCCCTCTGAGGAGGTGAGGCCTGACCTACGGGCACCACCCAATGTGCCTAGGCCTACTCCGAAGCCGGAGGTTTGGCCTAATCAGCAGGCACCGACTGATGTGCCACAGCCTACTCCACCTAAGGAGGTGAGGCCGAACCAACCGGCACCAACTGTTGTACCAGTGGCCTCAGCCGCTGCCATTAATGTTGTGGTCAGTGTGAATCCGTCAATAACACAGTCCCGGCTCTCCAATGTAGCCTGGGACACTAATGTTAACCCCTTGTGGGAAGCCCAACCTCGTGCTCCTCAATATATGTAACCGTTATATGTAACTGCTAGCATGTAACCGTTGTATTTCAAGCAAATAAAAAAAATGATGGTTACATAAAATGTCAGAAATGTAAATGGTTTACTGTACAGAAGTATAAAATTCCTGTACAGAAGTATGAAATTATATAAAGGTGTTTACTTTGGATAGGGGATAAGATGTCTTAGGGCTGGAGTACCCCTTTAAGTTAATAATGCCATTTATTGAAGAGCCTAGAATAACCTTGTCAGTCTTCTCAGGCACCTCTGACCTCGTCCAGACAGATTATCTGAACTTATTTCATGGACAATGCTCTGAATACCAAGAGCCTAAGTGACCCTTTGATGGTGACAGACATGTCTCAGGTTAGGCGTCACTCATAATTGGCTTCTGTTCAAGTAAATGCTTGAAATTCAGGTAGGAAACCGACTGAGCATTTATTTACTAAGTGGAGTCTTTAACACAAGTCGCCCTTGTTAACCTGTCACCAAGCTCAATGATCCCTAATTTTTTCTAATAAAGTGTCGTCTGTAATATTTCATTGTACAACCACATAATGAGTTTCAATGGAACTTCCCAATGAGTCACAACCCTCACCCAATATGTGATGGGCTCTGAGATTAGCTCATAATTGGGGCCATTTCAGTAAATACAGGGACTTTGTTTTGGTGGTGACAATTGACCTCGGCACTTGGCAGAGCTGTGTGCATGGAGCCCTTATGGAGGTAAATGGAGGTTAAGAAGTGCTGTATTGGGTGCTGTATTATAGCTCCTACACCTTGTAGCTCCGTACAGCCATGGCAAGTGGTTGTTACCTGAAGACAGGTACCAGAACTAAGCCAGGTCCAATCTGCAGGTCACAAACACTTAGGGTTGCCACCTGGCCGGAATTTTGCTGGCACAGCCGGTATTTTGGCCGCCCTGCAGGTATTTTTATATTAAAAATACAGCAATGCAATGGGCGGTATTTATCCAACCAATCCTCCAACTCCCGGAATGTTGCACCATATACTATACCAGTGTTTTTCCAACCAGAGTGCCTCCAGCTAATGCAAAACTACAACTGAGATTGCGGTGTTAAATAAGGGTCTAAATTTTGTCCCCTTGTTTGAAAAAACAAAATTTGATCTTAAAGTAGATTTTTACAGGATCTGTCTCTGGTATTAGAATGAAGATGTACTTGTATGATGTGACCAAGGGCCAAGAACGAGCACTTCTGAAAGACATTCCTGATAATTTCAGAAAAACTTCATCATACGATCCCGATATACAAAGCGGGACTTGGGACACATTTATACAGGGGGTTCCGTCAGAAATAGATTCCAAATGGAAATCTGTTCCATATATCCAACCAAACTTAACTAAGGATGAGCATCTAGCACTAGCAGCCCTCACAGAGACCCCCCCCCCCCCTTGTTGTCAAAAGAGCCAACAAGGGAGGGGCCACTGTGGTTATGAATAGGGTGAATTATATCGATGAGGCCTTGCGGCAATTATCTCATAGTAATGTGTATAAAGTTCTTAAAGAAGATCCTATATTACAATACAAACGTACAGTAGATGATTATATTATGAAGACAGAACTGATGTCCAGCGCTGCTCCCGTATAAAAGTAGAATTCTTTATTCAAAACATGACACCAACAGGTACAGAAGACACAGTAGTCACAGGTAGGTGACGCGTTTCAGCCCACCAAGGCCCCTTGGTGGGCTGAAACGCGTCACCTACCTGTGACTACTGTGTCTCCTGTACCTGTTGGTGTCATGTTTTGAATAAAGAATTCTACTTTTATACGGGAGCAGCGCTGGACATCAGTTCTTTCTTCATTGCATACACTTGGGTACGGTCCGTACCAGTCCGAGCGCAGCAGGACGTGGGAGGTGAGCTGAACACTTCTTTACACAGCTTCTATGATTATATTATGTCTCACGTAGATGATGGTATAATTTCTAACAATAAAGCACTTATTACCGAATATCCTAGAACACCTGTTTTGTATCTCCTTCCTAAAATCCACAAGGACCACAAGAAGCCACCAGAGCCCAGTTTCTGAATTGGGCTCCCTGCTTCAGCCTCTCGCGCTCCTTGTGGATGACTATCTCCAACCTTTGGTAAACAAAAACTTCCCAGATGCTTATCTGATACCTCTGATTTTTTAAGACATCTTAGTGATATTCAAATGACTGACGTGGACTATTTGTGTACTTTGGATGTCCAAAGTCTTTACACGAATATTCCACTGAACGAAGGTATGTCATGCAGGCGTGAACTACTGTCTAGTGATTCTTCACTTGACAATAGAAAAATTGCATTCTTTATGGGACTTCTGAATATGGCACTTACTAGAGATGAGCAAACTGACAGTAAATTCGATTCGTCACGAACTTCTCGGCTCGGCAGATGATGTCTTATCCTGCATAAATTAGTTCAGCTTTCAGGTGCTCCTGTGGGCTGGAAAAGGTGGATACAGTATTAGGAGACTCTTTCCTAGGACTGTATCCACCTTTTCCAGCCCACCGGAGCACCTGAAAGCTGAACTAATTTATGCAGGAAAAGTCATCAACTGCCGAGCCGAGAAGTTCGTGACGAATCAAATTTACTGTAAGTTCGCTCATCTCTAGCACTTACACTTAACTATTTTTGTTTTGACCGTACTTTTTATTTGCAGATTTATGGTGTTTCAATGGGGTCGTCAGTGGCACAGAGTGTCGCTAATGCTTTTATGGCAGACGTTGAACAGCGGTATGTGTTTGGAAATTCCATGACCACACCATCCACGTGGCTTCGCTACTCATGACATGGAAAGGTGACGAGCACTACACCAAGAAAAAAAAGAAGCACGTAAGATGGCGCACACCCAAAATCTCTGTGTTACCAAAAGGACTTGTCTTTATTGCACATACATAGATACAGAAAGCAGACAGTACAGTTAAAATCAATTAAAAGGCCAAAAGGTCCACCTGCACAAACAGGGGGAGACCCCTGTAAAAGGGGAACTCCACCCAGGGCACCTGCCTATAGAAATACAGTGGTCCCTCAACATACGATGGTAATCCGTTCCAAACGGACCATCGTTTGTTGAAACCATCGCATGCTGAGGGATCCGTGCAATGTAAAGTATAGGACAGTGGTCTCCAATCTGCGGACCTCCAGATGTTGCAAAACTACAACACCCAGCATGCCCGGACAGCCGTTGGCTGTCCGGGCATGCTGGGTGTTGTAGTTTTGCAACATCTGGAGGTCAGCAGGTTGGAGACCACTGTTAGAGAAAGTTGTACTCACCTGTCCCCGCCGCTCCGGACCGTCACCGCTCGTCACCGCTGCCCTGGATGTCGCCCTCCATCACTGTCGCCATGTCCCCGACGCTCCGGCAAGGCCTCTGCTTCCCCGGCATCCTTGCTCTCTGTCACTGCCATCACGTTGTACGCACACCGCTCCTATTGGATGACGGGACGGCGTGCGCAGCGACGTGATGACGACGATGGAGAGCGCCGACGATGCAGGGGATCCCGAAGAGAACATGCCGGAGCCCCGAGGACAGGTGAGTGACCATCACCGGAGCTCACGGGGCACCGTAAACGGCTATACGGCGGCAGCTGAAGCAGTCTGCGCTGCCGGATAGCCGTTTATGCGATGGCCCCGACATACAAAAGCATCGTATGTTGATGCTGCCTTCAACATGCGATGGCCTCTGAGAGGCCATCGCATGTTGAGATTGTCGTATGTCGGGGCCATCGTAAGTCGAGGGGTCACTGTATGTAAGCTGCCTGTCACAATGATTATAAAGACAATATAACATCCTGAAGAAGTTGCCGACGGGCAACAGAACGCATGGGGTCCTAGGGGGGCACCTGCCTGGTTATTCCCCCATCAGCCGTCCTCTGTCCTTTCCCCATCTTACCAGTATAGACCATTCAGGTTGTATCAGGGTCATTTATTGTGGCGTTGAGTATGCATTGATGCTATATTGTCTTCATAATCATTGTGACCGGCTGTTTACATATTTCTATAGGCAGGTGCCCTGGTTGGAGTTCCCCTTTTACAGGGGTCTCCCCCTGTTTGTGCAGGTGGCCCTTTTGGCCTTTTAAATGATTTTAACTGTACTGTCTGCTTTCTGTATCTATGTATGTGCAATAAAGACAAGTCCTTTTTGTAACACAGAGATTGTGGGTGTGCGCTATATTACGTGCTTCTTTTTTTCTTGGTGTAGTGCTTGCTGGTTTGGTACGTACAGCAGCACCCCCTGTATATTGATGGCGCTGAGCCCACCCATCTTTGAGTTTATGGAAAGGTGACGAACAATCTTTGCTAGAATTTGTTGAAAACTTGAATAAATGTCATAAAACCATAAAACCTTTAAATTATGATCGTGACAGCATCCATTGTTTGGATGTAGAAGTCAGACGTACATCTAAAGGGGTTCCATACAGCAATTTATGTTAAAGGGGTACTCCGGTGGAAAACTTTTTTTTTTTTAAATCAACTGGTGCCAGAAAGTTAAACAGATTTGTAAATTAATAGTAGTAAGAGAGGAGTGGGTGGGCACTGCTGAAAAACCACTATGCAGACATATAATCAGTATTCCCGGGTGTGGCTGGATATGGTGCTGGACATACACAGGTAACAGTCCTGATAAAATCACAATAAAAGAAGGAAATGATGTCCGCACTCACCATGCCGTAGAAAATATGATATGCTTTATAAGCGTCTTCAGAGTTCCATAAGAAACAATATCAAAAACACCCGGGTGCAGGGAGGGGGAGCTGCTCCTGGCAAGGAGACTGGGAGCGGCTGTCAGGAACAACAGCACCGTTTCGCGTTATCCACGCTTCTTCCGGTTCCTGGTTCTCTGGAATACTTTTCAGGTATATATCGGGAAAGACGGGAAGGGGAGGAGTGAACCCATCACCAATATAAAATACCTCATAGGAATACAATAAAAGTTAAAAACAGAGAGGACAGTATAAATCCTATTATCATGGATACTTATTGTTAACTGCTGGACCATATATTATAATTTATAGAAAAGAACTAAGATCGTTCCGATCGTTAAATCCCATTGGGCCCAATGCCTTTAATTTCATTATCCATCTGGCTTCGCTTTGAATTAATTTAAGGTGCATGTCCACACCTTGCGGTTGTAGCGGGATATGTTCTATGCCTGCGAATTTCATGCATTCAAACTTTCCTTCGTGTTTTTCTTCTATATGTGTAATAAGACGTGTCGCTCCTATTTTGGATTTTAATGAGTAAATATGTTCTCTGAACCTTGTGTTTAAATTTCTTTTAGTTTGTCCAATATAGTATTGTCCACAAGGACATACTATGCAATACACTACAAATTGCGATTTACATGAAATAAATTGATTTACATTAATAACATTACCTCCTAATTGGAATGATTTCTTTTTTAATAGAAAAGTACAATATTTACAATGCCCACATGGAAAATTTCCATGTGGTGCTTGTTTATTTAGCCAATCGGATTTATTTACTTTATTTTTTTTATCTTTTTCAATTACATCTGCTATTGTTTTATTTTTTCGAAATATAATAATAGGTTTGTTTTTTGCTATATCTGATACGAGAGGATCCTGTTCCAGCATATACCAATTTGATCCTATAGAATTTTTTATGGCAGTGTTCATAGGGCTATTTTCGAACGAAAAAATAAATTTCTTCTGTTTGAGATTGGATTGTTTTCTCTTTTTTACTCTGTTGGGAATTAGTAGCTCTTCTCTTTTTCTGGATTCTGCTTTCATAAATGCTTTATCAATTACATTTTTTGGATAATTCCTTTCTTTTAGTCTTTTTTCAGATCTTCTGCTTGTTTGTAATAGGTGGTTGGATCACTATTTATTCTGAACACACTGCTGCCAAACTCCTACCTGATCATCCAAAACCCGCTACTTGGTATATACTCCCAAAAATTCAAAAGTCGCTGACCCGACCCCCCAGCCGACCTATTGTCGCGGGGATCGGGTCAGCGACACAGTATTTATCTAGTTATATTGAATGGTTAATTTCACCCTTGCTCCCCAGTATTCATTCTTATGTTAGAGATACAAGTGATTTACTCAGTATTTTAGAACTGTATACTTGGCAAGATTCATACAAACTAGTTTCGCTAGATGTGGAAAGTCTCTATACGCGTATTCCCTGGGAAGCAGGGATACGAGCTATGACCCATTTTCTTTCCCATTCAGGAAAATCAAAAGATTTCATAGATTTTGTTAGTGAAGCCCTTGAATTCATTTTAAGTAACAACACATTCATGTTTAATGAAGAATGGTATAGACAAATTCATGGAACCCCGATGGGGTCACCGGTATCATGTACACTGGCTAATATATACCTGGCAGTATTTGAACAGACCTACGTCCACACTCTCAGGAATCCCTTCACACGTTTTGTGAAGGGATTCCTGAGATATGTGGATGACATCCTTATTATTTGGGATGGAGATGAATTACAATTTGAAGAATTTGTACATTATTTAAATTTAAATGACATGAATATGTTGTTCACTCATGAATATGTCGCAAGACTCCAACTCCCAACATACCCAGACAAAGCTGAACGGGTATGCGGGGAGTTGGAGATGTGAAAAAAAACAAAAACAATTAAAAAAAACATACTTACCATTCTTACTCCCCAGCTACTGCCGTTCTCATAAAGCCTGATCCATCTGTTCAGCACTTTCAGGATCGGAGTCGGCACAAATAATTGCACGATCAGACGATTAGTGGATCCCATTATTAATTATGAATTATCAACCAATACATTTTCCCAGTGTCTCTAATTGGCTCATTTTATATCTGTATTCGGTTTTCGAACCAGACTAAAAAGTGCAGTAAAATGGATATGGTTGGAAAATGAGTCAACCTGAGTCACTACCTGACCCTGTGTGACCCATTGAAATAAATAAAAAACAGAAAGAAACAGGAGCGCTTCTATGTGTAGGATCATTAGGCAGAAGGAGAAATCAAAGGGTGAGTGTTACGCTCACCTTGTGGGTATAGTAGGGATCGCACTATTCAAATGCTGGATGGCTGATGCAGGTATCCCACGCCAGACTGGCATGTAAACTGGATCAAGCACACTGGATTTTTTTGGGATTATTCCTCTGCTGCCGATTCTTCCAACAGGATGAAGTAGAAGCCAAAGGTATGTTCTTTTCCAAACTTTATTAAAACATGCGGCCCCAAACGAAAACTACAATTCCCAGCATGTTGGACTATATACAGTGGTCCCTCAAGTTACAATATGAATTGGTTCCGGGACGACCATTGTATGTTGAAACCGTTGTATGTTGAGACCAGAACTCTATGGAAACCTGGTAATGGGTTCTGAAGCCACCAAAATGTCATCCAAAAATAGGAAAAAGTGAGGATTAAAGAAAAATAAGTAAATAACTGATACAGATGAAGCAAATCCTTACATATAAAAGTAAGAAATAGCTGCTGGGAGCTGTAAATCACTGTCTATGTCAGTGTTTCCCAACCAGGGTGCCTCCAGCTGTTGCAAAACTACAACTCCCAGCATGCCCGGACAGCCGTTGGCTGTCCGAGCATGCTGGGAGTTGTAGTTTTGCAACAGCTGGAGGCACCCTGGTTGGGAAACAATGGTTTATGTAGAGGACAGGAGCTTCTTCAGGGTCCTATACAGTACACACAGTGTCCCAAATGGAGCCACCCTTACTTGGTGTCCAAAAGGAGCAGCTAACCCTGGCACAGGTAAGGAGTAGTACAGAACTTGTAGTACCTCCCTGTACTGTAGGGGGCGCTACCAGACACCAGTCCGTGCTTATGCTTCAGTAATAGAGGTGATTTACCAGTGAATGCCCATTCTGATTGGTCAGTTCCTCCAGTTGTGACAAGTTTCACAGATCTGGACTGTCTGTACATTGTATGTTGAGTCTGGTTTCAAGTTACAATGGTCCAGAAAAGACCATTGTATGTTGAATCTATTGTATGTTGAGGCCATTGTAAGTTGAGGGATCACTGTAGTAGTATATAGTATAGGTCAGTGTTCCCCAACCAGGGGTGTCTCCAGCTGTTGCAAAACTACAATTCCCAGCATGACCGAACAGCCAACGGCTGTGCGGGCATGCTGGAAATTGTAGTTTTGCTTGAATAACACACAGTGGGCTGAGACAATGTATTAAAGGGGTACTCCCGTGGAAACCTTTTTTTTTTTTTTTCAAATCAACTGGTGCCAGAAAGTTGACAGATTTGTAATTTTTTTCTATGAAAAATTATTAATCCTTCCAGTACTTTTTAGGGGCTATATACTACAGAGGAAATGCTTTTCTTTTTGGATTTCTCTGATGTCCCGACCACAGTGCTCTCTGCTGACCTCTGCTGTCCATTTTAGGAACTGTCCAGAGCAGCATATGTTTTCTATGGGGATTTTCTCCTGCTCTGGACAGTTCCAAAAATGGACAGCAGAGGTCAGTGGAGAGCACTGTGGTCATGACATCAGAGAAATCCAAAAAGAAAAGCATTTCCTCTGTAGTATATAGCCCCTAAAAAGTACAGGAAGGATTAAGATTTTTTAATAGAAGTAATTTACAAATCTATTTCACTTTCTGGCACCAGTTGATTTAAAAAAAAAAAAAGTATTCCACCGGAGCACCCCTTTAACCCCTTAAGGACTCAGGGTTTTTCCGTTTTTGCACTTTTGTTTTTTCCTCCTTACCTTTTAAAAATCATAACCCTTTCAATTTTCCACCTAAAAATCCATATTATGGCTTATTTTTTGCGTCACCAATTCTAGTCATTGGACATTAGTCATTTTACCCAAAAATGCACGGCGAAACAGAAAAAAAAATCATTGTGCAACAAAATCGAAGCAAAAATGCCATTTTGTAACTTTTGGGGGCTTCCGTTTCTACGCAGTGCATATTTCGGTAAAAATGACACCTTATCATTATTCTGTAGGTCCATACGGTTAAAATGATACCCTACTTATATAGGATTGATTTTGTCGCACTTCTGGAAAAAATCATAACTACATGCAGGAAAATGTATACGTTTAAAAATGTCATCTTCTGACCCCTATAACTTTTTTATTTTTCCCCGTACAGGGCGGTATGAGGACTCATTTCTTGCGCCGTGATCTGAAGTTTTTATCGGTATGATTTCTGTTTTGATCGGATTTTTTGATAACTTTTTATTCATTTTTTAATGGTATAAAAAGTCACCAAAAATGCGCTTTTTTTGAATTTGTAATTTTTTTGCGCGTACGCCATTGACTGTACGGTTTAATTAATGATATATTTTTATAGTTTGGACATTTACGCATGCGGCGATACCACATATGTTTATTTTTATTTTTTTACACTGTTTTATTTTTTTTTATGGGAAAAGGGGGGTGATTCAAACTTTTATTAGGGAAGGGGTTAAATGACCTTTATTAAAAAAAAAATTTTAAATTTTTTTGCAGTGTTATAGCTCCCATAGGGACCTATAACACTGCACACACTGATCTCCTATGCTGATCACTGGCGTGTATTAACACGCCTGTGATCAGTGTTATCGGCACTTGACTGCTCCTGCGGGGATCTCAGGCACGGAGCAGTCATTCGCCGATCGGACACGGAGGAGGCAGGTAAGGGCCCTCCCGGTGTCCTGTCAGCTGTTCGGGACACCGCGATTTCACCGCGGCGGTCCCGAACAGCCCGACTGAACAGCCGGGTCACTTTCACTTTTGCTTTAGAAGCGGCGGTCAGCTTTGACCGCCGCTTCTAAAGGGTTAATACCGTACATCGCCGCGATCGGCGATGTGTGGTATTAGCCGCGGGTCCCGGCCGTTGATGAGCGCCGGGACCGATGCGATATGATGCAGGATCGCGGCGCGATCCCGCTTCATATCGCAGGAGACGGCGCAGGACGTAAATATACGTCCTGCGTCGTTAAGGGGTTAAAGGAGTACTGCAGCCTTAGACAACTTATCCCCTATCGGCAGGATAGGGGATAAGTTTCTGATCGTGGGGCGTCCTACTATTGGGACCCCAGCGATCTCCTGTACAGGGACCTGGATGTGCTGTGGCTCTGCGTGGATAATGCTTGTGTCATTGACCTCACTAAGAGGTGAACAGACACGTCCCTTCCATTCAGCTCTATGGTAGAGGTGGGTAGGCACAAAAGCTGCATCTCCTCCTCTCCCATAGAGATACATGGAGGGGGAGTGTCGACGCCTCCGTCATGGGGAGAGACGCAGTAGAGCCAGGGCCCTGTACAGGAGATCATGGGGGACCCCCCGCGATCAGACACTTATCCCTATCCAACGAATAGAGGATAAGTTGTCTTAGGCTGCAGTACTCATTTAACCCCCTTAAGGACAATTATGACCTTAAGGACTCCTTTAACCCCTTAAGGACCATTTTTTGCACATCTGACCACTGTCAATTTAAGCGTTAGTATCTCATGGATGCTTTTCCTAATCATTCAGATTTCGAGATTGTTTTTTCGTGACATATTCTACTTTAACATAGTGGTAAATTTTCATCGATACTTGCATCCTTTCTTGGTGAAAAATTCCAAAATTTCATGAAAAATTAGAAAATTTGGCATTTTTCTAACTTTGAAGCTCTCTGCTTGTAAGGGAAATAGACATTTCAAAAAAATTATATATTGATTCACATATACAGTGTGCCTACTTTATGTTTGCATCATAAAGTTGAGATTTTTTTTGACTTTTGGAAGACATGAAAGAGCTTCAAAGTTCATCATCAATTTTCCTATTTTTCAAAACATTTTCTAAATCTGAATTTTTCAGGGACCAGTTCAGTTTTGAAGTGGATTTGAGGGGCTTTCATATTAGAAATGTGGTGGCAGGGTGTATGGTGCAGGGCAGATGTTGTTACCCTAGGGGCAGATGGCATTAACCCCTTGAATTCATGACGCCAGGGCGTGGTTTAGCCTATAACCACCCGAAGGTATACCGCTGGATCCTGGGCTAAGCACGGGGGCTATAAAGACTCTGACGCCGAAATTTGTAACCCAATTTCTCCTGAGTAAGGAAATATCTCATATGTGGATGTAAAGTGCTCTGTGGGTGCACTAGAGGGCTCAGAAGGGAAGGAGTGACAATGGGATTTTGGAGAGTGAATTTTGCTGAAATGGTTTTTGGGGGGGCATGTCACATGATGGCCCCCATGATGCCATAACAGCAAAAAGAAAACCCACATGGCTTACTATTTTGGAAACTACACCCTCAGGGCATGTATCAAGGGGTACAGTGAGCTTTAACACCTCACAGGTGTTTGACGACTTTTTGGTAAAGTCGGATGTGTAAATGACATTTTATTTTCTTCACTAAAATGCATTTTTTCCCCCAAATTTATCATTTTTACAAGAGGTAATTGGAGAAAATGCCCCCCAAAATTAGTATTTCCATTTCTTCTGAGTATGGAAATACCCCAAATGTGGACGTAAAGTGCTCTGCGGGCGTACTACAATGCTCAGAAGAGAAGGAGCCACATTTGGCTTTTTGAAAGCAAATTTTGCTGAAATGGTTTTTGAGGGGCATGTCGCATTTAGGAAGCCCTATGGTGCTAAAACCGCAAAAACATATCACATGGCACACAATTTGGGAAACAACACCCTTCAAGGAACGTAACAAGGGGTACAGTGAGCCTTTACACCCCACAGGTGTCCACTAAAGTTGGACGTGAAAATGAAAAATTTGATTTTTTTCACTAAAATACTGGTGTTATCCCAAATTTTTCATTTTCACATGGGGTAATAGGAGAAAAAGGCCCCCAAAATGTTTAACCCCATTTCTTCTGAGTATGGAAATACCCCATATGTGGATGTAAAGTGCTCTGCGGGCAAACTACAATGCTCAGAAGAGAAGGAGCGCCAATGAGCTTTTGGAGAGAGAATTTGTTTGGAATGGAAGTTGTTTACAAAGCCCCCATGGTGCCAGAACAGTGGACCCCCCCCCCCCCACATGTGACCCCATTTTGGAAACTACACACCTCACAGAATTTTATAAGGGGTGCAGTGAGCATTTACATCCCACTGGTGTGGCGCCAATGCCGGGGATCAGGTGCCCCCACTCCAGGTATTTACTCCCGGCACGCGCTCTCGCCCTCCGGAATAGGGGCGGAGCGGGTGCCGTTAGGGACACCCCCACAGCAGAAGTCCGGATTAGTCGGCCGTTACCAGGACGATTGTGAGGTGGCGCCTCACTCCTGCTGCTAAAGGGTGATAGGTGCCGTTCAAACGGAAACATCCAGGGCATACAGGTACGCCCTGTGTCCTTAAGTATCAGGATGTCAGGGCATACCTGTATGCCCTGTGTCCTTAAGGGGTTAAAGAAGTATTTGTGGATTGTTTTTTTTTTTGCAGTTTAGTCTATTATACAAGAATGATGTAAAGCTTTTTGTGTATGAATTTTGCTCATGTAGCAGTCATGGGATAGGCTCTATTTTGGTTTACAAATGCACAATAATGTGGGTTCTGTAATGCAGCCTACATTTCTCATGAATCCTCTGGCTTTGGCTGAGGGTGCAGTGTTTGATTATTGCAGCGGGTCATCTCATTAGGCTCCTGTAGCTACACATAATCCAGGTGATTAGACTCATAAGTGGGTTGAGGTAAATTTGCATTTATCTGCAGTTTTCATGTGTTTTGCATTTTGTAAAGACATATTGCCATGAGAAGAAAGTTATTTGACCTATAATAACAATTTAGTGTTTTATTAAGGTTCGATGTCTTTAGGGTGTGTTCACAGGTTGAATTTTTACTGCATTTTTCACAAATTGTTACTACATTCTAGCTGTTTTTGCCACCATTCTCCAAAGTTTTACCATATTTTACACAATTGCGTTGTAATATATTCATTTTTCAATCAATTTATCAACTCTTGTATATAAAAAGTGTTCACCAATGTAAAAGCCTTAAAGGGGTACTCCACCACTAGACATCTTATCCCCTATGCAAAGGATAGGGGATAAGATGACTGATCACGGGGGGCCCGCCGCTGGTGACCCCCACAATATAGCATGCGGCTCCCACCTGTTTCTTGTCCGGAAGTGCTGGAGGGTCTGGATCATGACCACAGGAACGGAAGTCCATGACGTCACAACTCCGCCCCCGTGTGACATCACGCCCCGTCCCCTCAATGCAAGTCTATGAGAGGGGGCGTGACGGCCGTCACGCCCCCTCCCATAGACTTGCATTGAGGGGACGGAGCGTGACGTCACATAGGGCGGAGTCATGACTTCACGGACTTCCGTTCCCGTGGTCGCGACCCAGACCCTCCAGCACTTCCGGACAAGAAACAGGTGGGAGCCGCATGCTATATTGCGGGGGTCCCCAGCGGGGGTCCCCCTTTGGATAGGGGATAAGATGTCTAGGGGTGGAGTACCCCTTTAAAGCTGCAGCACATAGTAATATTCACGATTTTCAGTTGTCTGTCTTTACAATGTCACAGAATATAGTGTCAGGGATAGGCCATGATGGGTGGTGGATGTTGTTGCATCTTGTTATACATCCTCATAAATCCATAAACCATTAACCCTAACCCAGGAGAATAGAACATGACAAGGATTGGCCGGATTTTCCAGTTTCAGGTCATTATGAATGTAATATTAGCTGATAGTAGTCATGTCTGTAGTCACATAAAACTTTATTATTCCTCTTACTAGTGTAAAGCAATTGTTAACAACACGTCTCTGCCTAATGAAATTCCTCCATCTGCTGCCAGTACGCGTCGTGTAGACTCTTCTCCTTAGTAAAGGCTATGGGGCACAATGACCAGAGATACAGAGTACTTGGTTCTGAAGTATTCTACCATTGTTACTGCCACTTATGGCTCTGACCATAGGGTGCGCACACACTCCCTTCCTGATTCTTAAAGGGCCAGTGGTTGCATTAATTTCCTCCCCTTGCAATCACCTGTTGTATTAAGAAGTCACACTTGCTCCACCTTGCCTAAGCAAATGTCTCATTGTGTTCCGGTGAAAGTAAACCTCTGCATGTGGATTTATTTGTGTATGACCTGATCCCTACTACCTGACTGAGTTACTGCCTGATCCTCGGTACCATATTGCCTCTCCTGTGTATGATCTGGACAGGTAACCACAAACCTTTTAAGCTTACCCAAACCTGTTTAAATTTTCCTGACTACACTACTAAACTACTAGCCCAAGATCTAAACCTAGACTTACTTCTGTCCCCCTTCGTGCTTTAAACTGTTGTCTCTTGCCACCATCTCACCAGGACGACTCTCAGAGGTAGCAACTTGGTAGTTCCTAGCAGTGAAGACCAAGTCCTCACAGGAGAGGGTTAATGGATGAAAATCTAGGGGTAACATAGACAACACCCTCAAGAGGGGCCCCAAGATAAACTAGTTTATCAATTGCTTGTTACAGCCTGCAGCCAACATTAGTTGTATCTAAGGCAAGGATTACCATATGTCCGATGTACGGCATATGTAAACCCAGCCTAAATTTTGATGCAATTGATGCCACAACTGATGACAACATGCATCCGGCGTCCAGTGTTTCTAATCGCCAGATGAGGGAACGCGTCGAAATGTGTTGCCCTGTCCAGTGCTGGTTCGGTGAGTCCAATCATCCAGCTTCCAAACTGAAAGACATTCAATGGTATGCAGTAATGTAATTACAATTTTTGGCACACACCGTAGGGGCCATGCAGGTGCACCTACCGTCTCTTTAAGGGTTTGTGCACATCCTAGATTCTGGTTCTCCTCCAATCCCTGTCAGCCACCGCCTATATAACCCTGCTCCACCCCGTTCCTTGTTGCCTGAGAAATATTTCAGCGTAGCTCGTCTGCTTGTGAAGTTGTCTGTACTGTGTTTCTTGTGTATCTGACCTAAACCTGTTTTCAGACTCTGTCTGATGCTGTTGCACCTTGTTGACCTCTTGTGCCTGACCTTGATTGTCAACCACACATGTGCTCTCATTAAGCCTGCACCACCTGGCTGCATCTGTGCTTCTCAGCTCATTTGTTTAACAAACTCAGCTGCTACATTGAACTCTGCTTTGCTGCTCTAATGACACCTACAGTGTCAGCTTGCTCCTCCTGCCTGTATCCTTGGTGCTTGGCACTGGGGTTTTTATAGGGATCACTCTTTTTTAAAGCAACCTGGTATCTCCTCTGCATCTGAAGTCCAACTTTCGCATACTGGTGCGGGATAGAGGGTGAAAACCAAGGGAATTCTAATTTTGCAATAATGCACTTATTAATTTAATGTTGTTAGGAAATAAACTCTCATCCCCCTTTCATTGCAAAATGTTGTGGCACAAGAAGTTACTTAGTCTCTTCCAGTGCTGTATTGACAGTGTGTAGGGGTTCTGTCTTCCTTGTGGGAGACATAAATACTACAGATAGTATGGGTGGGTGGGTGAAGAAAGAAGAAAAGATGGGGATGCCTAGGACTTAGGGATACAACTGAAGCAACATGATCCACAGATGGAAAAACATTTCAAAAAGAGAAGATACAAAATCTGCTTCAATGGGCCTAAAAGGTGGCAATATAGCAGCCAATAGGACAGATCACCAGGATAACTACTGGGGGAATTATGGTTAGCGTAAATGTTAAAACCAAGAAATATGACAATTGTGCAACAAAAATCATGATCCTGATTTGTTATGTTGGTATAAACACTACTACTTCACTTAACCCTCTTCCCCCTGGCTGAGCTAAGCTGCAAAGATGAGCCGTATGAGCGGAGCACCCATGTTCAAGCATGAACAAGTATGAAACCCCAAAGGCACTGTTCTTAAGTGTCTGCCTCCACTGGCAGGAAAAGCTGGATTTTAAACAATAGCTTCAGAAAAGACAATTGGTAGGAAAAGTCAACTAAACAGCATGTCTCCTTTTTATAGAAATCATTAATCATTTTTGTTTTTTTAAAGGCCACTATGGGTCCCCATACCATCCAGAACATAATCCTGTTTGGCTGCAGCATCGTCTTTGTCAAAACTGAAGCACAGGCTGGGACAATGTCCAGTTAGTAAGGACTAGCACTCCCCTGTGCTCACTCCTGTCCTGACTGCAGCATGAAAACAGAGAGGAGGGGGTTACAGAGCAGCCTGCAGTGATTGGATAAAGACACCAAGCACAGCACAGCAGACTCAGGATGGAAGTAAATGCATGGTGAGTGAGGGCAGCCTCAGTGCTTTCCTCAGACATTCCCTATCCTGAGCAGTGGTTGTCAGAAACAAAAAATTAAGCAGCAGATCAGAGGAATTTGACTTGTCAAGTGTTTTTATTGATCAGGGTCCTTTCACATGGTGATGACAGTAGTCCAACACATAAATACTGAGGACAGTGATTGGCTTGTAAACAAACACTGGGGCAACCACTAGAGCCTCTATGCCGGGTCACTGTGGGATTGGCTAGATAGGAAAAGAGATTTTATTTTATTTTTTTGCTTTTTTTTTATCACAAAAATAATATTGTCATCCAACTTTCCCCTTCTTCTTGATAACATGCCAAATATATGTAAGTAGGAACTAGTAGGCAGGATCAGACTACACAGGGTTTGTATGTTGTCTGTTACCATAGCGATACCTAGGAATTTATAGGAGCTGTAAATTTTAAATAATTTGACATTTTCAGTCAAATCTTTTTGCAAAGTCTGCTTTCATTTTCTTATATTACATACAATTGAACAATAAAAGGTGTCTCTTCCCTTAAAGGGATACTCTGCCCCTGGACATCTTATCCCCTATCCAAAGGATAGGAAATAAGAAGTCTGATCATGGGTGGTCAAGCCACTGGGACCCCTGTGATCTCCGGACGACACTTTGCCCAGAACGCTGGGTTTGGCCGGCCGTGGTTGTGATCATCATGCCACTCCCCCTTCATTCATGTCTCATGTCTTCACTCATCCTGCCCCATCCCATAGACATGAATTGAGGGGACGTGGCGTGACGTCATGATCATGGCCCCCCTGAACCCAGCGTTCTGAACAAAAATTTTCAGAAAAGCCGGAGTGCCTCCCGGAAATCGCAGCGGCCAGAGGCCCTGCAATCAGTGGCGTTGCGACCCGGGTGCGGGGGGTGCGGCCCGCACCGGGTGACACCAACCTAATGGGGTGACACCAAGACGCTCCGCCGCACCCACACCCCCTCCCCAGCTACACTGACACCCCCCTATGTGCCCGACCGGCCTCCCATCCGTCAGCAAGCCCCCCCCCCCCCCCGTGCTGTGTGTGCGGTGCGCCCGTCCGTTAGCAACCCCCCCCCCTTTCAGTGCGCCCGTCCGTCATCACGCCCCCCCCCCTCACCGTCACCAGTACTGTGCCCGGCCTCCGCTCCCACGTCTGCGCCGGCCTGACCTCACACCGCATGGCCGCGCAGGGGGACGTCAGTTACGTCACTCGCATTGCGCCCGGTGAGAAGGATCGCTGCGCTGGATGGGTGAGTGTGTGTGTCTGTCTCTATCTATGTTTGTGTGTGTGACTTTGTGTGTGTGTGTGTGTGACTCTGTGTATTTGTGTGACTCTGTGTGTGACTGTGTGTTTGTGTGACTCTGTGTGTGTGTGTGTGTGTGTGTGTGTGACTCTGTGTGTGACTCTGTGTGTGTGTGACTGTGTGACTCTGTGTGTCTGTCTGTGAGTGTGTGTCTCTCTGACTGTGTGTGTTTGTGTGTGTGTCTCTCTGTGTTGTGTGTGTGTGTGCATGTGTGTGCATGTGTGTGTGTGTGTGTGTGTGGGGAGACTTTGACGCATTGTGGGGAACCTGCGGCCTAATGTGGGGAGTCTATGCTACCTAATGTGGGGAGTCTATGCTACCTAATGTGGGGAGTCTATGCTACCTAATGTGGGGAGTCTATGCTACCTAATGTGGGGAGTCTATGCTACCTAATGTGCGGAGTCTATGCTACCTAATGTGGGGAGTCTATGCTAGCTAATGTGTGGAATCTGTGCTACCGAATGTGGGGAAACTGTGCTACCTAATGTCGGGAAATTGCTACCTAATGTGGGGTAACTGGTACCTACTTAATGTGGGGAAACTGGTACCAAATGTGGGGAATCTATGCTGCCTAATGTGGGGAAAAGATGCTACCTAATGTGGGGAAACTGCTACCTACCTAATGTGGGGGAACTGCTGCCTACCTAATGCTCCCCCCCCCTGGCAGTAGCACCCTCATCATCCGCCAGCAACTACCCCCCCCCCCAGCAGCAGTACCTCCATCAGCAGATCCTGATGGTGGATGATGGCGGTGCTCCTGCCAGGAGGATGATCCTGCCGATGGATGATGGGGGTGATACTGCCAGGGGGGATGGCCAGTAGCACCCTCATGATCCTTCAGCAACACACCCCCCCCAGTAGTAGCACCCCGATCATCCACTAGCAACACCACCAATACCCCCCTCCCGTGGTAATAGCATCAGCTAATGGATGTTGAGGGGTGTTACTGCGGTTGTGGTATTATATTCAGAGGGTGCACTGTGTGGCAACGTTATATTCTGAGGGCGATGTTTGCGGTAGTATTATATTCAGTGGGCACAGTGGGTGGTAGTATTATATTCAGAGGGCGCAGTTTGTGGTAGTATTATTAGAGATGAGCGAACTTACAGTAAATTCGATTCGTCACGAACTTCTCGGCTCAGCAGTTGATGACTTATCCTGCGTAAATTAGTTCAGCCTTCAGGTGCTCCGGTGGGCTGGAAAAGGTGGATACATTCATAGGAAAGATTCTCCTAGGACAATATCCACCTTTTCCGGCCCACGGGAGCACCTGAAAGCTGAACTAATTTATGCAGGAAAAGCCATCAACTGCCGAGCCGAGAAGTTTGTGACGAGTTGAATTTACTGTAGTTTGCTCATCTCTAAGTATTATATTCAGAGGGCGCAGTGGGTGGTAGTATATTATTCAGAGGCTACAGTATGTGTTGGTATAATATTCAGAGGGTACAGTATGTGATAGTATTATATTCAGGGGTACAGTATGTGGCAGATTTATATTCAGAGGGTACAGTATGTGATGGTATTATATTCAGAATGTACAGTGTGTGGTATTATTATATTCAGTGGGTATGGTGTATGGAAGGTTTATAATCAAAGAGTATAGTGTATAGTAGTATTATATTTAGAGGATACAGTGTCTGGCAGGTTTATAATAATTATTGTTTTCATATAGAGGATGAGAATGCGCTGACATAGTGAGGAGACGTCTGGGCGTCACATTCTACAGAGAGAAGTTTTAGCTGGACCAGGCGGTATGTACCATCTGAATTAGATAAGGGAAGACTATAGAGAAGATGTCACCTGTAGTCACTGATATCATTGTGTATTCTCCTCACTATAGAGAAGAGGTCACCTGTAGTCACTGATATCATTGTGTATTCTCCTCACTATAGAGAAGACGTCACCTGTAATCACTGATATCAATGTGTATTCTCCTCACCATAGAGAAGACGTCACCTGTAATCACTGATATCATTGTACATTCTCCTCACTATAGAGAAGACGTCACCTGTAGTCACTGATATCATTGTGTATTCTCCTCACTATAGAGAAGACGTCACCTGTAATCACTGATATCACTGTGTATTCTCCTCACTATAGAGAAGACGTCACCTGTAATCACTGATATCATTGTACATTCTCCTCACTATAGAGAAGACGTCACCTGTAGTCACTGATATCATTGTGTATTCTCCTCACTATAGAGAAGACGTCACCTGTAATCACTGATATCACTGTGTATTCTCCTCACTATAGAGAAGACGTCACCTGTAATCACTGATATCATTGTACATTCTCCTCACTATAGAGAAGACGTCACCTGTAATCACTGATATCACTGTGTATTCTCCTCACTATAGAGAAGACGTCACCTGTAGTCACTGATATCATTGTACATTCTCCTCACTATAGAGAAGACGTCACCTGTAGTCACTGATATCATTGTGTATTCTCCTCACTATAGAGAAGAGGTCACCTGTAGTCACTGATATCATTGTGCATTCTCCTCCCTATAGAGAAGACGTCACCTGTAGTCACTGATATCATTGTACATTTTCCTCACTATAGAGAAGACGTCACCTGTAGCCACTGATATCATTGTACATTCTCCTCACTATGTCCTATCAGAGCTGTAGTCGCTTGTCAGTTCTACAGTTATGGTCAGTGAAACTACAACTCCCAGCATAACCTCACCACTGCATAAAGGGGCACTCTACTGGAAAACATTTTTTTTTAATCAACTGGTGCTACAAAGTTAAACAGATTTGTAAATTACTTCTATTTAAAAATCTTAATCCTTCCAGTACTTATTAGCTGCTGTATAAGCGATTCACAGGAAGTTATTTTCTTTTTTAATTTATTTTCTGTCTGACCACAGTGCTCTGTACTGACACCTCTGTCCATGTCAAGAACTGTCCATAGTAGGAGCAAATCCCCATAGCAAACCTATCCTGCTCTGGACAGTTCCTGACATGGACAGAGGTGTCAGCAAATAGCACTGTGGTCAGATTGGAAAGAACTACACAACTTCCTGTGGAGCATACACCAGCTTATAAATACTGTAAGTATTAAGATTTTAAATAGAAGTAATTTAAAAATCTGTTTAACTTTCTGGCACCAGTTGATATAAAAGTAAATGTTTTCCAGTGGAGTACCCCTTTAAGTAATTCTGGGAGCTGTATATTTAAATGGTGAAAACTTCTTTAACACTTTCCCATTCTGTGGCAACTGGTATATCTGATTATTATTCTGGAATTTCTCACAATGCGCTACAACAGTGGTGTCTGTCACAACAGGCTAAAAACTTACTGGGGGAGGGGGGAGGTATGGGGGTGACACCATTTTCTACCGCACCGGGTGACACCAACCCTAGCAACGCCACTGTCTGCAATCAGACATCTTATCCCCTTTACTTTGTGGCGGAATACCCCTTTAAGAGATTCTAGTGGCTATGTTTGTTGTCTCTGCATCTGGACGGCAATAAGATTAGTCTATGTTGTTTGTATAAGCAGCGCTGCAGATTTTCATGTTGTTTATAGCTGGTTTTGTAGCCTCCATCTGTCCTGTGTGTACATGATGTACCCGAGGGCTGTAGATAATTACTTCAAGTGTTGCGTCTTTATGGCTGGAGGAAATTGTTAGTTAAACAAGCAGTTGGACGCTTATTCATCCTCTCAATAAGATACTTCCCCGCTTGTCCAAAATGATGATCTGATTTATGAAGCACATTTCCTAAACAAAAATCCATGCTTAGCAAACAGTAGCCAAAATAATGGCCATATAAAAAAAGAACAAACAAAATGTTTTATGTATAAACTATATATATTTTTATATTTTCTGCATGTATTATCTTGTTTTATGATTCACATATTCTCTGCAATTCTCTACATAATGATATGTAAATGGTTTATTTTAACCACTTAGTGACCCAAGGTGTCTTAGGCTAGGCCACCGCCCCATTATGGCGGCAGCCTAACTCCCCAGTGCAAGTCGACTGTGACCCCATTGGCACGATCAGAGGAACGGCTATATACATCGCCCATCAGCATAATACACTGCATTACAATAGCCGTGCACTGTATTATATGAACGATCAGAAGATCGCTGGTGAAAGTTGTTTAGCAGCCTTCTAAAAAATGGAAAATATATGGGTCAAAAGGTTGTACGTACCAGAAAATGATACCAATGACATGTTTTTCCACATAATACAAGTTTTGGGTCTTGGAATGTGTGAACAATTTTTTTTATTAATTAATTAAGGAATTAAATGTTTAATTAATTTATTTGTTACAAAAGTTTTCCTATTGTGCCAACTGCCAAACTACTAAAACAAAACAAAAAATGTGATATAAATGGTATATATGGTATCACTGTAATTACAATTGGTATCACTGTAATTACAATGACCTAAAGAATACAATTATAATTGTATATTTATCACACGATTGATAACACCCCCACCCCAAAAAAACTTTAAAAAAAAGTTAAAATGTAAGAAGTTACGGGAACCCAAAAATGTTATGATCAAAAAGTACAAATTGTCCAGCAAACAAAAAGAAAAAGAACAAAACAAGCCCTTGCATGGCTATAGCAACGAAATTTTTTTTTAAAGGTATAGCATATATATATATATATATATATATATATATATATATATATACACAGTCATGGCCGTAAATGTTGGCACCCCTGAAATTTTTCTAGAAAATGAAGTATTTCTCACAGAAAAGGATTGCAGTAACACATGTTTTGCTATACACATGTTTATTCCCTTTGTGTGTATTGGAACTAAACCAAAAAAGGGAGGAAAAAAAGCAAATTGGACATAATGTCACCAAACTCCAAAAATGGGCTGGACAAAATTATTGGCACCCTTTCAAAATTGTGGAAAAATAAGATTGTTTCAAGCATGTGATGCTCCTTTAAACTCACGTGGGGCAAGTAACAGGTGTGGGCAATATAAAAATCACACCTGAAAGCAGATAAAAAGGAGAGAAGTTCCCTTTGTCTTTGCATTGTGTGTCTGTGTGTGCCACACTAAGCATGGACAACAGAAAGAGGAGAAGAGAACTGTCTGAGGACTTGAGAACCAAAATTGTGGAAAAATATCAACTCAAGGTTACAAGTCCATCTCCAGAGATCTAGATTTTCCTTTTTCCACAGTGCGCAACATTATCAAGAAGTTTGCAACCCATGGCACTGTTGCTAATCTCCCTGGGCGTGGACGGAAGAGAAAAATTGATGAAAGTTGTCAATGCAGGATAGTCCGGATGGTGGATAAGCAGCCCCAAACAAGTTCCAAAGATATTCAAGCTGTCCTACAGGCTCAGGGAGCATCAGTGTCATTCTGGCTGAGAGGTGTAAGAAGCTTATTGATGGTTATAGGAAGCGAATGATTTCAGTTATTTTTTCCAAAGGGTGTGCAACCAAATATTAAGTTTAGGGTGCCAATAAAATTTTGTCCAGCCCATTTTTGGAGTTTGGTGTGACTTTATGTTCCATTTGCTTTTTTTCCACCCTTTTTTGCTTTATCTCCAATACACAAAGGGAATAAACATGTATATAGCAAAACATGTTACTGCAATCCTTTTCTGTGAGAAATACTTCATTTTCTAGAAAAATTTCAGGGGTGCCAACATTTATGGCCATGATTGTGTATGTATATATATATATATATCTTGTATATTAAAGGAAGAGAAAAAAAGACAGACAAAGGTGCGCACCTAAGGGCTGTAAATATATTCAAATTAGAAAAGAACAGGTAGTGAGTGGGTGCTCACCTTTTGATGTTGTACTTAGAGAACAACATCTACTGTAGCGTATCGCCCTGTATGACGGGCAGGTGTCCGGGGTGCAGCCAGGAGCTTATCTCGTCTGGAGATGAACTTCAGTCGGTGCAGGAACAACTGGAATCAGCCCACAAGATTTGCGGACCAAGGGAACAGTAGCTCCAAAAGGCGCTTCACCTGGATTCTTGTATAGATGAGGAAATTCCAATAAACGGGGACTGAGCCGGACTTGGAGAAAGAAAAAAGGTTCTTTATTCGGAGTATAGCGCTGGGACTATGCGTTTCAAGGGGTGGGACCCCCTCTTCGTCAGGATGAAGAGGGGATCCCTCCCCTCGAAACGCGTGGTCCCAGCGCTATACTCCGAATAAAGAACCTTTTTTCTTTCTCCAAGTCCGGCTCAGTCCCCGTTTATTGTAATTTCCTCATCTATACAAGAACCCAAGTGAAGCGCCTTTTGGAGCTGCTGTTCCCTTGGTCCGCAAATCTTGCGGGCTGATTCCAGTAGATAGATAGACAGATAGATAGATAGATAGATAGATAGATAGATAAATAGATATTACATTTGGTGAGGCATTCCCTTTAAAAAAAAAAAAAGTGAAGAAAACTGGGCAATAAGGTCCCAGTTGGCATGTTCACTAAGGCCTCATTCACATGGCATAATATCCGCCCAGAATAATTCCAGACAGACATTCCGCAGGCAGCAGGCAGAACAAGACGGCACTAGGACCGCTCGAAAATGTGCCGTCTCCATAGATATCTATTGACATGTGTCTTCATTCTACGGAGTCCAGTATTTAAATTTCGGCGGCAGATGTTTCCACCATGGAAATTCCGCAGTGTGTACAGTGCGGGGAAATCCCTTTGAAAACAATGGAAGTCTGCTGCAACAGAATTTAAGAGCAGAATTTTTTCACCAGATTCCACTGTGTGAATGAGGCCTAAGGGGTAAAAAGATTTCTACATTTTTTTTAGTTTTTGGATATACCCCAGTAATCGGTTATGCACTTGGCCATACTACAGGTAGTATAAAATCACGGCTCAGTGCCACTTTTTAAAAATCGCATCATGCTGAGGGTAAGTTTTTTTTTTTTTTTTTACTTATTTGAATACGTTTTTTATAAGCAAGGCCCCTTTAAGATTAACTTTTTTTTTTTTAGTCCAGGCACAAATTCATCCATAATTCCTTGTCAACAGCCATGCCTGGGGCTTTATATAATCCTGATTGATAACAGCAACAGCAACACCGGGTTTTAGTTTATACAGAGACATGTCCGCAACGTTATTTTCTTTAAACCCGTCACACTGGTGAATGACTTGTATTGCTCAACTAAACACTGCATGAAAGTTTGTGCTTAAAATGTATTCAAGATGTAGCAAAAAGCAGATGCAAACAAACGTTACAATATGAATTCTAATGTGAATCCATTGGGGCCGATACCCTTTGTTCATGTCCTGCCAGATCAGTGGTGTATTTATAGTGGTGTTTCGGTATACGGCCATACATTACCTGTTATTTTGAAGGGTTTTTTAAAGGTAAAATTGTTTTTAATTTTTTTAATCAACTGGTGTCAGAAAGTTAAACAGATTTGTAAATTTAAAAATATTAACCCTTCCAGTACTTATCAGCTGCTGTATGCTCCAGAGAAAGTTCTTTTCTTTTTACTTTTATTTTCAGTCTGAACACAGTGCTCTCTGCTGACACCTCTGTCTGTCTCAGGAACAGTCAGGAACAGGAACAAATCCCCATAGCAAACCTATCCTGCTCTGGACAGTACTTGGTATGGACAGAGGTGTCAGCGGAGAGCACTGTGGTCAGACAGAAAATACATTTAAGGCTAAGTTTCCACTTGGTGTTTTTTTCCTGGCAGTTTTTGGATATCTGCCACTGCAGTTTTTAAGCCAAAGTTAGAAGTGGATCCAAAAGGGAGGAGAAGTGTCAGTCCTTCCTTTATATGTCCTATTCCTTTTGAATACATTTCTGGCTTTGGCTCAAAAACTGCAGTGGCAGATATCCGAAAACTGCCAGAAAAAAAAAGAAGTGGAAACTTAGCCTAAAAAATACTTCCTGTGGAGTATACAGCAGCTGATAAGTACTGGAAGGATTAAGATTTTTAAATAGAAGGGATTTACTAAATGTTTTTCACCCGAGTACCCCTTTAAGACAAAATCCCCTATTTCTGTGCCCAGCAAGGCTTACATCTAGTTTTTGCAAATGTGAAATTTCTGTTTTTTTGGTATTATAAGATAGAACAGTGTTTACCAACCAGGGTGCCTTCAGCTGTTGCTAAACTACAACTCCCAGCAAGCCCGGACAGCTTTTGGCTGTCCGGGCATGCTGGGAGTTGTAGTTTGGCAACAGCTGAAGGCACCCTAGTTAGGAAACACTGGTACAGAAGGTAAAGTCTTAAAGGGGTATTCCAGGAAAAAACTTTTTTTTCTATATCAACTGGCTCCAGAAAGTTAAACAGATTTGTAAATTTCATCTATAATTTTTTTTAATCCTTTCAGTACTTATGAGCTGCTGAAGTTGAGTTGTTCTTTTCTGTCTAAGTGCTCTCTGATGACACGTGTCTCGGGAACCGCCCAGTTTAGAAGAAAATCCCGATAGCAAACCTCTTCTACTCTGTGCAGTTCCTGAGACAAGCAGAGATGTCAGCAGAGAGCACTGTTACCAGACAGAAACAACAACTCAACTTCAGCAGCTGATAATTATTGAAAGGCTTAAGATTTTTTAATAGAAGTAATTTACAAATCTGTTTTACTTTCTGGATCCAGTTATATATATATATATAAAAGTTTTTTCCTGGAATACCCCTTTAAATCTACCTTCTTTATAGGGGGTTGTCCTACTTTCCTTTCCAGTGCAACCACACACATTTTGCATTGGGTACCATAAACATAAATAAAATGAACATACAATGATGTCCCCAAATAACCAATCACACAAAGTCATAAATAATGTCTCCTAACAAACGTTAAAATAACGGGCACTAATGGATGTCAATTGTGAACATCTGTAACCCATAGACTTCAATGTCAAAATTTTAACGTGACCAACGGTAGTGTGAAAGTAACCTTAAAGAGCGCAGTTTCGAAAACTATTACCTAGGTAAAAGGGGTATTTAACACTTAAAGGGGTTATCCAGGAATTGAAAAAAACAGAGCTAATTTCTTTCAAAAATGTCTTCCTGTCTATCTCCAGGTTGGGTGTGGTTCTGCAGCTCAGTTCCATTATAGTGAATGGAGCCAAGTTGTAATACCACACCCAACCTGGGGACAGACCGTGAGTAGTTTTTGAAGGAAATTAGCTCTGTTTTTCGATTCGTGGATAACCCCTTTAATCATTTATTACTTACCCTCACTATTTTCCATGTGTGTCTCATATGTGACAGTCTTACTTATTCTGAGGCAAAGGGGTCCCTTGACCCACATTCACAGTTTTTCGTTAGTCACTGTCCTCATATAATCTAATGAAGCCGTGGTCTCGCTTGTGCACTTAAAGGGGTATTCCAGCATTTTTGTTTCATTTGACTGTGCTACAGGGGCTATAAAGTTAGTGTCTGTACCTGTGTTTCATGGTGGTCTCCCAATTCTTCTGTGATTTTTGCCACAGGGTTGTCCCAAGTTGCAGTGAGGCCCAAGGCATTACATCACTAGTCAGGTGATCAGAGGGAGCCTGTCTTTGCTTCAATGGGTGGAGATCATTCTGCAGAGAATTGGAGGTTTGCAACAACTGGAAGAACCTTCTTCTATTGCATTGAAGGGATTACAGGTATGTTTCATGGGGTGTGTTTGAAAGGGACAAACAGGAACTCCAACAGGAAATAATCAGTTCACAAAAAGATAGCCACAGCGTTATGGTAATCTTACAACATAGCCATTTAGCTCCAAGACAAGTGCGGATCCTTCCTAAGCATGTATATTACTGTCTGGCAGGTAGAGTACTAAAATCACCTTATGGTAGATAACCCCTTTAAGTCTTTGGAGCTATGGAAGGAGCTGAGAAAACATTACCCCATAAAGCCCATCATGCAGCTCAGATAGTCTTCCTTTCCCAATAGATAGTCTTCCTTTTACAACAATTCCATTTATTGTAGCTGCATTCTAGAATAGTGATAACACAATGGGAATGCCATATAACCATCATACTATTACTGACCAAATACTGTATACTGAGACCAATATTACCGATAATACCAGTATATAAGGAGGAATATAGTGGTAACACAATGGGAACACTATTGAACGTTCCATAGAAAAGAACAGTGAAAGTGACTTCTGGTCCACACAGCAGAAGACGACTCGGCAAGTCAGATCAGTGATCACAGGATGTAAAATCCGGTCCATTCTGCCTCCTAGATTGAAAACAGAGCCACCGGTAAGTGAATTATAAGTGCAGGCATTCAAATTTTCTTCTGTTGTTTCAAACGGGTACTCCAGCATCAAACTCAGGGCTGGACTGTGACAAAAAATAGGCCCGGGCAATTTAGACTAAGCAGCCCATTTCGGTCATTGGTGTGGCTATAGGAAGGCGGAGCCACAAAGGGGAGGGCGAAATATAAATCATAGTTCGGCATGATACGTCACCATACATATTACCATTATACTGTGTGGTGGCGTTGTGTGTGGTGCAGGGCAAATGTTGTTACCCAAGGGGCAGACGGCATTAACCCCTTGTATTTGTGATGCCAGGGCGTGGTTTAGCCTATAACCACCCGAAGGTAT
Organism: Hyla sarda; assembly: GCF_029499605.1. NCBI lineage: Eukaryota > Metazoa > Chordata > Amphibia > Anura > Hylidae > Hyla > Hyla sarda. The sequence goes on from NC_079190.1 coordinate 50,124,348, forward strand.
ACCGCTGGATCCTGGGCTAGGCACAGGAGCAATAAAGACTCCGACGCCAAGTTACGGACAACGGTAGCTATACTGAGGGTAGACAGATGGTAAAGTCTATACAGTTAAGCCAGGGCCCAAGGAGGTGACCAGTGACGCAGGGACCTTAAGACTTGCTGGTACTTGTAGTAGGACTGGACAATTGAATGCAGACCATGCTGACTTGACAGATGACAGGGACTGACTTGACTAATAAAGCTGTGACTTTAGCTTACTTGACTTGATGGTGGCTGCAGGACTTGACTTTGAGGTCTCCAACACTCTGGACACACACACTAGGAGACTGCACTGGACTTCAGATAAGCAGAAGAGCTGAGCACAAAGAGAAAGAAGCTCCCCCCAGGGCTTATATGGGGGAGACTAGCAGGGAGCCCATAGGTCACTCTTGGGATCACCTGGTCACTGGTACCTCCTGGGTAACAATCATATGACATATCACATGGTATAACACTTAAAGCAACATTACATTTTATAACACTTTACATGGTAAAACATATTTACAATGGGGAAACAAGTGAAGGGGGCCTTGGGAGGCTGCCTGACAGGACAGCAGGAGCACCTCCCGTACTAGGCCACTACAACTGTTACTGACGAAATCCTGTTTACTGAGACTAATATTACCATTAATACCAGTACAAGGAGGAATATTATCACCATACATATTATCATCATACTATTACTGACCAAATACTATATACTGACAAATAATACCAATAATACTAGTATACAAGGAGCAATATTAACACCTTATATATCACTATCATACTGTTAATGACCAAATCCTGTATACTGAGACCAATATTACCAACAATACTAGTATACAAGGAGGAAAATTATCACCATACATATTATCATCATACTGTGACTGACCAAATCCTGTATACTGAGACCAATATTGCCAATAATACCAGTATACAAGGAGAAAATATTCCCCCATACAGTGACCATATAGTGGTAGATATCAGCTCTACACAGGCTGTGCAGATCATATAAGTGATTACATACAGGTAATTCACAGGTGACGTCTTTTCTAATTGGAGTCGTTCATTTTCCGTTTTCTTCTCCATTCAGCCCAGACAGTCATGACAATTTCTTCCAGCCACAACTGGTCTCCACAGAGCCTGCCAGACAAACATGGTAGGATCTGCACTTTTCCAAACAGTAATAAAAACCCTCTTAGTGTCCTACACAGTAGAGTGGGTTGGGCAAGAGTAGGTAGCCCCCCCCCCCACCCCCACCCCCCTATTAAATAGTTAGGTCACTCCAATAGGTACAGGTTTCTTCATGTAGTTTTCTCCATTGCGCAGGTGGCCTGAGTAAGTAGGTACCTCCTGCAGGTAGGTGCCACCTGTAGGTAGCTGCCCCTGTAGATAGTTACTCCCTTTAGGTAGTAACAGCCCCCTATAAGTAGAGGTTACACTCCGTAGGTAGGTCCTCCTGCAGATACTATCCCCCTGTATATAGTTTAAGCCCCCTGTTTATAGTAGTAGAAGCAGCAGCCTCCTACATATAGTAGTAGCAGCAGCAGCCCCCCTTTAGGTAGTAGTATTAGCAGCCCCCTTTAGGTAGTGGTAGTAGCAGTCCTCTTTAGATAGTAATAGTAGCAGCCCCCTTTAGGTAGTGGTAGTAGCAGTCCTCTTTAGATAGTAATAGTAGCAGCCCCCTTTAGGTAGTAGTTGTAATAGCAGGCCCCTTTAGGTAGTTGTAGTAGTAGCAGTCCCCTTTATGTAGTTGTAATAGCAGCCCCCTTAAGGTAGTTGTAGTTGCAGCAGCCCCCATCAGGTCGTTGTAGATGCAACAGACCCCTTTAGGTAGTTTTATTGCAGCAGCCCCTTGTAGATAGTTGTAGGTACAGTAGCCCCCTTTTGATAGTTGTAGTGCAGCAGTCCCCTCTAGGTATTTGTAGTGCAGAAGCCCCTTATAGGTGGTTGAAGGTGCAGCAACCCCCTTTAGGTATTTGTAGTGCAGCAGCCCCCTTTAGGTAATTGAAGTGCACCAATTCCCTTTAAGTAGTTGTAGTGCAGCAGCCCCCTTCAGGTAGTTGTAGTGCGGAAGCCCCCTCAGGTAGTTGCAGGTGCAGCAGCCCACCTTAGGTGTTTGTAGTGCAGCAGCCCCCTTTAGGTAATTGAAGTGCACCAATCCCCTTTAAGTAGTTGTAGTGCAGCAGCCACCTTCAGGTAGTTGTAGTGCAGAAGCCCCCTCAGTTAATTGCAGGTGCAGCAGCCCACCTTAGGTGTTTGTAGTGCAGCAGCCCCCTTTAGGTAATTGAAGTGCACCAATCCCCTTTAAGTAGTTGTAGTGCAGCAGCCCCCTTCAGGTAGTTGAAGGTGGAGCAGCCCACCTTAGGTGTTTGTAGTGCAGCAGCCCCCTTTAGGTAATTGAAGTGCACCAGTCCCCTTTAAGTAGTTGTAGTGCAGCAGCCCCCTTCAGGTAGTTGTAGTGCGGAACCCCCCTCAGTTAATTGCAGGTGCAGCAGCCCACCTTTGGTGTTTGTAGTGCAGCAGCTCCCTTTAGGTAATTGTAGTACAGCGGCCTCTTGTGGCTGTCTGCATCGTGGGCGGCCACAAGAGTGATTGACTGGGCGAGGAGCCAATGGCTCTTCAATCAGTTGAGCCCTGCATTTAACTATAGGTGTGTCTGTAAGGCGCACTTATAGTTAAATTTGTCGTGGATCGGTAGACCCTGATCAAACTTATCCCCTATCCAAAACTAAGTGGAGGATTCCCTGAGTGGCTCCCATTTGGCTAAGGTGGTAAGAGATTGGCTGAAGGACAATTTCTTTAACTGGATGTTATGAGATGGTTATGTGGAATGATCTCCTCGCTCACCAGACCCTCTTTTTTGGGGGAGTGCTAAAGGAGAAGGTGTACTGAATGAAAATCACAGATACGGATCATCTGAAGAAACGCATCATGAATGAATGGGCTCAAGTTGACGGAAATGTAAAGATACTGCATCGGGTTCAGGACTTTGCATCAAAAAGGGTGGAAATCACATTGAAGACTTTATGAAATAAAATTTAGTTGAAAAATGTATTAAAAATATAATATGTTTTCCATAACAAAAGCTGTCACAATTCTAAACAGTATACAGTATACTAAACAATGTAGTAGACATGGTAGCTGGTCGCTGTGTGTGTAATGTTCCATATTTCAGCTCTGTTGAATCAGGATTGAGTTAGCGCAGGATGGAATAAATCCACTGGGTCCATTCGCTTCTCATGAAGGCTAAGTTTCCACTTGTTTTTTTTTTTTGCAAAACGCAAAGAAAAACGCCAATTCTGCCGCATGGCGTTTTTTTGGGTCAAAAAACGCTGAGGTCAGATGTTAACTGTAAGCCAATGAGAAATCCCAAACTTTGTGTTTTTTCACTTTGGCGTTTTTTTAATCATTTTAGCGTTTTTTCACTTTTTCAGTGTTTTTTTCTGCTCTTTGGCATTTAAAAAAAACCCGCTGTAGTTCCCTCAAACCGGCTTTTTTTGTCAAAATCGTGGCGTTTTGCGCCAATAGAAGTCTATGGGAGTGAGAAAACGCCAAGAAAAACACTATGTGGATTTTAACTTTGGCGTTTTTGCAGTCGGTTTTTAAACTTTTTTGGACTTTTAGCTATCCAAAAAACGGATGTAGATAGCTGTTTTTAATAAAATTTCGTAGGGTACCATTAAAAAACAATTATTTCAAAAATATACAGTAGTGAAGGAAAAAATTATATCTAACGAAATGTATATTATTGAAAAAAAAAACTATTACTTTTTAAACAGGGATCAATTTATGTGTGCGGGGAAATAAAAATGTAGCCGACAATTATAAAAATGTATTGTGTGTGTGTTTTTCACTTTTTTGCTTTATTTTGTACATTTTTTTTAGTTAGTACTACTACTCCCAGCATGGAACACACTGTTCCATGATGGGAGTAGTGCTACCTGTACTAATAGACAGATCGCCCGCTGCGATCTTTCTGGATAATATATAGATGCGGCGGCCGCTCTTCTATGGTCCCCTGCACTGACGTATATTTACACTTATTCATATTTCCTACAGAGCTGTGATTGGCCAGATGGTTCCAGCCAATCACAGCTCTCTGTGAGAAATAGGAACATGTGTATATATACGGCCGTGCAGGGGACCATAGAAGAGCGGCCGCCGCATCCATACATTATACAGGAGCATCACAGCGGGTGTCAGGAGTGATACCCTCTGTGATCTTTCCATAACTGCAGGTAATACTACTCCCAACATGGAGCACATGCTGCCTCATGCTGGGAGCTGTAGTACCTGCATTAATAGACAGATCGAAGCGGATGTCAGAAGTTACACTCGCTGCGATCTGTCTATTAATACAGGTACTACAGCTCCCAGCATGGAGCAGAGTGTGCTCCATGTTGGGAGTAGTAGTGCCTGTTTAAGGACACATCACAGTGGATGTCACTACTGACACCCTCTGTGACCGTCCTGTCTATAGCAGAGATGGAGCGGCTGTATACATCGCTCACATCCCTGCTCTGCACTATACTCCGGGCCGGCCACTCATTCATTCATCTTTTCCTCAGAGCTGTGATTGGCTGAAACCATCCGGCCAATCACAGCTCTGGGTGGGAAATATGAATTTCTGTTGACATCAGTGGCCGGAGTATAGTGCAGAGAGGCGAGCGCTGTATAGACCCGCTCGCTTCTCTGCTATATTATGGTCGATATATGTCTATAGTACAGGTACAATCACTCCCAGCATGGAACAGTCTGTTCCATGCTGGGAGTAGTAGTACTACATAAAAATTTTTAAAAATGTATTAAAAAAGTGGAACACACACTTAATTAAAAAATAATAAAAATTGGGTTACAAAATATATACATTGCGTTTAATAAAAAAAATTCCATCACTGCTGCATCCTTTTTTTTTTTTTTTGGTACCCAAGAAATATTGGGTACCAAAAAAAAAAAAAACGCCAAGGTGCAATTTCCACACAAATGAAAAAAACTCAAGAAAAAATGCAAGAAAAAACGCAAGAAAAAACGCATGAAGACGTCAATTGAACTGGCGATTTTTCAGGCGTTTTTTTAATCCCTAAAAATGCAGTGCAAAAACCCAAGTGGAGACTTAGCTTAAATGTTAAACTCCACCCACCATGTCTTTGTGTCAGTATATTAGCTGTATTAATAGCATTAGTGATATCTACAGTGCTTTGACATCATCCCCACAAATTCACACTCCCATCCAATGGTTGTATTAAATATCCAGAGCCTAGGGTGGCGCTCAGATGGAGGTGGTGCCAACACTTGTATAAGAAGAAAATAATAACACAAACCCCTCAGTCAGGAAAGCCTGGCCTAACAACTGTGTGGCAAGGCACACAAGGTCCTAATGCTGGACAGTGTCAGGAAATTGTGTGAAGTGGAAAAAGAAGAGAGCATCATGGCTGTCTGGGCCAGAAACTGACACCAAAGAAGACGCCACCTGTGAGTTACTGGATGTAATGTTTATTCTACCTTTGACTACAGTTGTGCTGACACTCTGCAGTCCACCTAGTACTTTGTCCCCAGCATGGATCACCCTCTTATTCTTGCGAATCAAACACTGTCGACAGCTCACACTTGCATACTCACAAGCACTTGCGCTCAGGCTGGCCGGCAGCATCCCCGGACAGGATTGCAGAATCAAAGAGAAGAATGTCCAGCGCTCAAAGTGCAGTGAATCAGGAACTCTTTATTATCGGATCATAGGACATACAAAGGACAGAACACCAACGCGTTTCGGATCAAGCAAGATCCTTAATCATGCCATGATTAAGAATCTTGCTTGATCTGAAACACGTCAGTGTTCTGTCCTCTGTATGTCATATAATCCGATAATATAGAGTTCATGATTCACTGCACTTTGATTGCTGGACATTCTTCTCTTTGGCCCCCTTATTCTTAGTCCCATACATCACTCCCCAGCTTATGCCTTGTCTCCAGCATGGCTCCCCATCTCAATCCTGGTCCCAAGCATAATTCTCCCTCTCACTCTTAGTCCCATGCATGACTCCCCAGCTTATTCCTTGTCCCCAGAATGGCTCCCTCTCTCATTCCTGGTCCCTATGATGGCTCCCTCTTTCATTTTTAGTTCATCACTGCACCTCTTCCCAATGCCTCATGAAGTGGGTTGCACCCTTCCTATCACCGACATCTTCCCTTTTCTTATCCAGTTATGCTTGTTGGTCCTGAAAATGCCCCTCCTGCTTTTCTAGGCCCCAATGATGTCCCTTAAAGGGGTACTCCGGTGGAAAACTTTTTTTTTTTTTTAAATCAACTGGTGCCAGAAAGTTAAACAGATTTGTAAATTACTTCTATTAAAATATCCTAATCCTTCCAGTACTTTTTAGCTACTGAATACTACAGAGGAAATTATTTTCTTTTTTGAACACAGTGCTCTCTGCTGACATCACGAGCACAGTGCTCTCTGCTGACATCTCTGTCCATTTTAGGAACTGTCCAGAGCAGCATATGTTTGCTATGGGGATTTTCTCCTATTCTGGACAGTTCTTAAAATGGACAGAGATGTCAGCAGAGAGCACTGTGCTCATGATGTCAGCAGAGAGCTCTTTGTTCCAAAAATAAAAGAATTTCCTCTGTAGTATTCAGCAGCTAATAAGTACTGGAAGGATTAAGATTTTTTTTAATAGAAGTAATTTACAAATCTGTTTAACTTTCTGGCACCAGTTGATTAAAGAAAAAAAAATAGTTTTCCACTGGAGTATCCCTTTAATAGTCTTCTACTCCTTCTTGCTCCAGTTTGGTGATGTAGCACAATGCATGTCCGCATTGAGATAAATCAGAGCACGATGGGTATGTTCACACGGTGGAATGTCCTTGAGGAATTCCACTGTAATATTCTGCATGTATATTCCGTTGCAGCAGAGTGCCATTCATTTTAATGGGATTCTGCTGGACTCTTCACCCGGTGGAAAACGTGATTACGGCGTTCGTAAAAACAATAGACTTGTCTATTCTTTTTTGCGGATTTCGCTTGGAAATGCATTGCTGTCTATGAGACAGCGGATTCCCAAGCGGCCCTAGTGCCCCCAACCCCATACCCCCCTCCCCCCGGATTATTTGAATGTGTGAAATTTCCGCCCCTGTTTTTAAGGGCAGACATCTTGCACATTTGACACCATGTGAATATGGCCTAGCTCTAATATATGGTTCTATGAAGAGGGAGTTTCCACTGAAAAAAATGCTTTAAAAGTCGTCGTTGGTCAAATAAGGGGGTCGTTTGCTTATAGAAGGGCGGCTTCCCTGGACTATAATGGGAGGAAGCTTTTCACAGAAAAAACTGATCTAGGATAGAAGGGGGTCTTCTCAAAGGGGTGGTCTTCCCGGAAGGTTTGGACTAAGTGACGAAACTTTACAGCAGAAGAAGACCAGCACATTGCCTCCATTTATTTTGTCTTCTCTTACCTGTATAAACAAAGAATATACAGAGATTTCCACCGAGCTGTCACTAGAGCTAAAACATTTATTTCACTCCTGGAAAGAAGATTTCAAAGTGGCCATTGTACACTATAATAGAGACTTGTCAGAGTGAGACATTACTTCACACCTAATTTAGAAAATGACTATCTACAGGTCAGCGGTAATGCAAACTACCACTTCGCTAAAGTCAACAAAGGCAGCGCTAATATAGCTACAAGAGCGAGACGGACTGGGAGCGCGAATTACTAATGTACATAGCTATGGATATACAAGTCCTCTAAGTAAAAGTCACTATGCATTATTAATATATATATATATACATATATATATATATATTTATATATATAAAGCATGAAGGCTGTCTGGGCATGCTGGGAGTTGCAGTGTTGCAACAGCTGGAGACACACTTTGGAAAACACTGGCTAAGTGTAAGGGTATTGTCACGATGCCGGCTGGCAGGTAGTGGACCCTCTGTGCCAGAGAGGGATTGGCGTGGACCGTGCTAGTGGACCGGTTCTAAGCCACTACTGGTTTTCACCAGAGCCCGCCGCAAAGCGGGATGGTCTTGCTGCGGCGGTAGTGACCAGGTCGTATCCACTAGCAACGGCTCACCTCTCTGGCTGCTGAAGATAGGCGCGGTACAAGGGAGTAGGCAGAAGCAAGGTCGGACGTAGCAGAAGGTCGGGGCAGGCAGCAAGGATCGTAGTCAGGGGCAACGGCAGAAGGTCTGGAAACACTGGCAAGGGACACACAAGGAACGCTTTCACTGGCACTAAGGCAACAAGATCCGGCAAGGGAGTGCAAGGGAAGTGAGGTAATATAGGGAGTGCACAGGTGATAACTCTAATTGGAACCACTGCGCCAATCAGCGGCGCAGTGGCCCTTTAAATCGCAGAGACCCGGCGCGCGCGCGCCCTAGGGAGCGGGGCCGCGCGCGCCGGGACAGAACAGACGGGGAGCGAGTCAGGTAGGAGAGCCGGGGTGCGCATCGCGAGCGGGCGCTACCCGCATCGCGAATCGCATCCCGGCTAGCAGCAGGATCGCAGCGCCCCGGGTCAGAGGACGTGACCGGGGCGCTGCAGCGGAGGAGGTGAAGCGAGCGCTCCGGGGAGGAGCGGGGACCCGGAGCGCTCGGCGTAACAGTACCCCCCCCCTTGGGTCTCCCCCTCTTCTTGGAGCCTGAGAACCTGAGGAGCAGACTTTTGTCAAGGATGTTGTCCTCAGGTTCCCAGGATCTCTCTTCAGGACCACAACCCTCCCAGTCTACTAAAAAAAAATTTTTTCCTCTGACCTTTTTGGCAGCCAAAATCTCCTTGACCGAGAAGACGTCCGAGGAGCCGGAAACAGGAGTGGGAGGAACAGATTTGGGAGAAAAACGGTTGAGGATGAGTGGTTTGAGAAGAGAGACGTGAAAGGCATTAGGGATACGAAGAGAAGGAGGAAGAAGAAGTTTATAAGAGACAGGATTAATTTGACACAGAATTTTGAAAGGACCAAGATAGCGTGGTCCCAACTTGTAGCTAGGGACACGGAAGCGGACATATTTAGCGGAGAGCCATACCTTGTCTCCAGGGGAAAAAACGGGGGGAGCTCTTCTTTTCTTATCCGCGAACCTCTTCATGCGTGAAGAAGCCTGTAAGAGAGAATTTTGGGTCTCTCTCCATATAATGGAAAGGTCACGAGAAATTTCATCCACAGCGGGCAGACCAGAGGGCAAGGGGGTAGGGAGGGGGGGAAGAGGGTGACGGCCGTACACCACGAAAAATGGGGATTTGGAGGAAGATTCAGAGACCCTGAAGTTATACGAGAATTCGGCCCATGGAAGGAGATCTGCCCAGTCATCCTGGCGGGAGGAAACAAAATGTCGCAAATAATCACCCAGGATCTGGTTAATTCTTTCTACTTGTCCATTGGACTGGGGATGATATGCAGAGGAAAAATTTAATTTAATCTTGAGTTGTTTACAGAGAGCTCTCCAGAATTTAGACACGAATTGGACCCCTCTATCCGAGACAATCTGCGTAGGCAACCCGTGAAGACGAAAAATGTGTACAAAAAATTGTTTAGCCAACTGAGGCGCAGAAGGAAGACCAGGAAGAGGAATGAAATGTGCCATTTTGGAGAATCGATCAACGACCACCCAAATAACGGTGTTGCCACGGGAAGGGGGTAAATCAGTAATAAAATCCATACCAATCAGAGACCAAGGCTGTTCGGGGACAGGCAGAGGATGAAGAAAACCAGCGGGCTTCTGGCGAGGAGTCTTATCCCGGGCACAGATAGTGCAGGCTCGCACAAAGTCCCCAACATCCGTCTCCAGAGTTGGCCACCAATAGAAGCGGGAGATGAGTTGCACAGATTTCTTGATGCCCACATGACCTGCGAGATGGGAGGAGTGACCCCATTTGAGGATTCCGAGGCGTTGGCGTGGAGAAACAAAGGTCTTTCCTGGAGGAGTCTGTCTGATGGAGGCAGGAGAAGTGGAGATCAGGCAGTCAGGTGGAATGATGTATTGCGGAGGGAGATCAACTTCTGAGGCATCCGAGGAACGAGAGAGAGCATCGGCTCTAATGTTCTTATCGGCAGGACGAAAGTGAATCTCAAAATTAAATCGGGCAAAGAACAGAGACCACCGGGCCTGGCGAGGATTCAGCCGTTGGGCCGACTGGAGGTAGGAGAGGTTCTTGTGGTCGGTGTAGATAATAACAGGAAATCTTGATCCCTCCAGCAGATGCCTCCATTCCTCAAGTGCTAATTTAATGGCTAGAAGTTCTCGATCCCCGATGGAGTAGTTCCTCTCCGCTGGAGAGAAGGTCCTAGAGAAAAAACCACAAGTGACAGCATGCCCGGAAGGATTTTTTTGTAGAAGAATAGCTCCAGCTCCTACTGAGGAGGCATCAACCTCCAATAGGAAGGGTTTGGAAGGGTCAGGTCTGGAGAGCACGGGAGCCGAAGAAAAGGCAGACTTGAGTTGTTTAAAGGAGTCTTCTGCTTGAGGAGGCCAGGACTTGGGATCAGCATTTTTCTTGGTTAAAGCCACGATAGGAGCCACAATGGTAGAAAAATGTGGAATAAATTGCCTGTAATAATTGGCGAACCCCAAAAAGCGTTGGATAGCACGGAGTCCGGAGGGGCGTGGCCAATTTAAGACGGCAGAGAGTTTGTCTGGATCCATCTGTAGTCCCTGGCCAGAGACCAAATATCCTAGAAAAGGAAGAGATTGGCATTCAAACAGACATTTCTCAATTTTGGCATAGAGTTGGTTGTCACGAAGTCTCTGAAGAACCATACGGACATGCCGGCGGTGTTCCTCTAGATTGGCAGAAAAAATTAGGATATCGTCCAGATATACCACAACACAGGAGTATAATAGATCACGAAAAATTTCATTGACAAAGTCTTGGAAGACGGCAGGGGCATTGCACAGTCCAAAGGGCATGACCAGATACTCAAAGTGTCCATCTCTGGTGTTAAATGCCGTTTTCCACTCGTCCCCCTCTCTGATGCGGATGAGGTTATAGGCGCCTCTTAAGTCCAATTTAGTGAAGATGTGGGCACCTTGGAGGCGATCAAAGAGTTCAGAGATGAGGGGTAAGGGGTAGCGGTTCTTAACCGTGATTTTATTAAGACCGCGGTAGTCAATGCAAGGACGTAGGGAGCCATCTTTTTTGGAGACAAAGAAAAATCCGGCTCCGGCAGGAGAGGAGGATTTACGGATAAAGCCCCTTTTTAGATTCTCCTGGACGTATTCGGACATGGCAAGAGTCTCTGGGGCAGAGAGAGGATAAATTCTGCCCCGGGGTGGAGTAGTACCCGGGAGGAGGTCGATAGGGCAATCATAAGGCCTGTGAGGAGGTAGAGTCTCAGCTTGTTTTTTGCAGAAAACATCCGCGAAGTCCATATAGGCCTTGGGGAGACCGGTTACTGGAGGAACCACAGAGTTACGGCAAGGGTTACTGGGAACCGGTTTTAGACAGTTCTTGGAACAAGAGGACCCCCAACTCTTGATCTCCCCAGTGGACCAATCCAGGGTAGGGGAATGAAGTTGAAGCCAGGGAAGTCCAAGGAGAATCTCCGAGGTGCAATTGGGGAGGACCAAAAGTTCAATCCTCTCATGATGAGATCCGATGCTCATAAGAAGGGGCTCCGTGCGGAAACGTATGGTACAGTCCAATCTTTCATTATTTACACAATTGATGTAGAGGGGTCTGGCGAGACTGGTCACTGGGATGTTGAACCTGTTGACGAGGGAGGCCAAAATAAAATTTCCTGCAGAACCAGAGTCCAAGAAGGCCACTGTAGAGAAGGAGAAGGCAGAAGCAGACATCCGCACAGGCACAGTAAGACGTGGAGAAGCGGAGTAGACATCAAGGACTGTCTCACCTTTGTGCGGAGTCAGCGTACGTCTTTCCAGGCGGGGAGGACGGATAGGACAATCCCTCAGGAAGTGTTCGGTACTAGCACAGTACAGGCAGAGGTTCTCCATACGGCGTCGTGTCCTCTCTTGAGGTGTCAGGCGAGACCGGTCGACCTGCATAGCCTCCACGGCGGGAGGCACAGGAACAGATTGCAGGGGACCAGAGGAGAGAGGAGCCGAGGAGACGAAACGCCTCGTGCGAACAGAGTCCATATCTTGGCGGAGTTCCTGACGCCTTTCAGAAAAACGCATGTCAATGCGAGTGGCTAGGTGAATAAGTTCATGTAGATTAGCAGGAATTTCTCGTGCGGCCAGAACATCTTTAATGTTGCTGGATAGGCCTTTTTTGAAGGTCGCGCAGAGGGCCTCATTATTCCAGGACAATTCTGAAGCAAGTGTACGGAATTGTACGGCATACTCGCCAACGGAAGAATTACCCTGGACCAGGTTCAACAGGGCAGTCTCAGCAGAAGAGGCTCGGGCAGGTTCCTCAAAGACACTTCGGATTTCCGAGAAGAAGGAGTGTACTGAGGCAGTGACGGGGTCATTGCGGTCCCAGAGCGGTGTGGCCCATGACAGGGCTTTTCCGGACAGAAGACTGACTACGAAAGCCACCTTAGACCTTTCAGTGGGAAACAGGTCCGACATCATCTCCAGATGCAGGGAACATTGGGAAAGGAAGCCACGGCAAAACTTAGAGTCCCCATCAAACTTATCCGGCAAGGATAAGCGTATCCCAGGAGCGGCCACTCGCTGCGGAGGAGGTGCAGGAGCTGGCGGAGGAGATGACTGCTGAAGCTGTGGTAGCAACTGTTGTAGCATAACGGTCAGTTGAGACAGCTGTTGGCCTTGTTGCGCAATCTGTTGTGACTGCTGGGCGACCACCGTGGTGAGGTCAGCGACAACTGGCAGAGGAACTTCAGCGGGATCCATGGCCGGATCTACTGTCACGATGCCGGCTGGCAGGTAGTGGACCCTCTGTGCCAGAGAGGGATTGGCGTGGACCGTGCTAGTGGACCGGTTCTAAGCCACTACTGGTTTTCACCAGAGCCCGCCGCAAAGCGGGATGGTCTTGCTGCGGCGGTAGTGACCAGGTCGTATCCACTAGCAACGGCTCACCTCTCTGGCTGCTGAAGATAGGCGCGGTACAAGGGAGTAGGCAGAAGCAAGGTCGGACGTAGCAGAAGGTCGGGGCAGGCAGCAAGGATCGTAGTCAGGGGCAACGGCAGAAGGTCTGGAAACACTGGCAAGGGACACACAAGGAACGCTTTCACTGGCACTAAGGCAACAAGATCCGGCAAGGGAGTGCAAGGGAAGTGAGGTAATATAGGGAGTGCACAGGTGATAACTCTAATTGGAACCACTGCGCCAATCAGCGGCGCAGTGGCCCTTTAAATCGCAGAGACCCGGCGCGCGCGCGCCCTAGGGAGCGGGGCCGCGCGCGCCGGGACAGAACAGACGGGGAGCGAGTCAGGTAGGAGAGCCGGGGTGCGCATCGCGAGCGGGCGCTACCCGCATCGCGAATCGCATCCCGGCTAGCAGCAGGATCGCAGCGCCCCGGGTCAGAGGACGTGACCGGGGCGCTGCAGCGGAGGAGGTGAAGCGAGCGCTCCGGGGAGGAGCGGGGACCCGGAGCGCTCGGCGTAACAGGTATGTTCACACTACGGAATTCCCATGGAATTCCGCGGTGTGAACTTAACATTAGTGTGAATGGGTCTCGTTCACATTGCAGAATTTCAGCAGCCTGAAATTGTTCCGCGCAAAGAAAGAACATGTTCATTCTTTGCGCGGAAGTCCGCGAGGACTGCCTAGCCGTCAATGGTGACGGCGCAGTGCCGCGCGGTCCTACCGCCGCCGTCGGCTGCCAGACTGAATCTCCGCTCGCGGAATTCTGCGAGCGGAGATTCCGTTCACACTCCGTAGTGTGAACATACCCTTGGGCTCATGCACACAGCCGTATAATCCGCCACCTATACTCAGCTATGGGTTCAAATGGGAGATTAATCAAAACCTGGGCAAAGGAAGAGTGGTATAGTTGCCCATAGCAACCAGTCAGATCGCTTCTTTCATTTTTAAAAGGGCCTCTTTAAAAATGAAAGAAGCGAGCTGATTGGTTGCTATGGGCAACTGCACCACTCTTCCTCTGCACAGGTTTTGATAAATCTCCCCCTTTGTGTTGCTCTGATTTTCAAAGGAAGCGCACAAAGGGGGACATTTATCATTCAATATAGACGTTTTTTTCCGTCTATCCTTGGCGCTTGAATGTCGCAGTTATGTAAATTTAGCGACTTATATGCGACTTTTTGAATAGAAGTTTCCTAGCGTTTTGCGTAGCAGTACACCGTTTTCTGATTCAGACAGCTCTGCACCCTTATTTATCATATGCGACATTTGTAATAAGTCGCAAAATATTGCGCTAACCCCGATTTCTAGGCGCAAAAGTATGCATACCAAAAGCACAGGTACAAAATCTCTCTACCCTGCGCAAAACAAACAAACGTGCAAACAGCCGCGGGGAATTCATTATCTTAGGTAGACACAGATGATAAATTACACGCTGCTAAGCAAAAAGTTAGAAGGAAAAAAGACCAGTAAAAAAAGAGTAGGGTACACTTTTAATGATAAATGTCTCCCTAAGGGTTTTCTTATAGGGAAAATGCACACTAGACTGTTTTATTGGAGATTTTCTAAGTGGAAATTTGCGCAGACAATGGGGGAGATTTATTAAAACCTGTCCAGAGTAAAAGTTGCTGAGTTGCCCATAGCAACCATTCAGATTGCTTCTTCCATTTTTGAAAAGGCCTGTGAAAAATGAAAGAAGCGATCTGATTGGTTGCTATGGACAACTGGGCAACTTTTCCTCTGGGCAGGTTTTGATAAATCTCCCCCAATAATTAGTGAATTACATTACCAGCAAAACACTAGAGTGAAAATTACAGAGCAGATTTTAACCCTTTAGGACAGAGTCACACTGAGCGCATGCGCAGGGTATTTCACGCTGCGGTTGTGCCAACGATAGTCACAGAGGGACTGCAGAGCGAGCTCCCGGCTCCGCCACTACTAGAGAGGACACACAGAGCTACCCTGCCACAGCCGAGAGCTCGTTTTGTAGTCCCTCTGCGACTGCCATCGGCACATCACCAGCGTGAAATACACTGTGACCCTATACTTACCCAGTCCCGTCTTCTATGGCTGTAAACACGCCCCCTCAGCATGATTGACAGGGAGCAGAGTGGTGACATGTGCTGTCAATCACGCTGAGGGACGTGATTACAGCTGGAAAGGAAGGGACTGGGTAAGTATAGCTCCCCACCCAGGGGACTACTTATGGGGCGGCAGACTTTCTTAGGGTGCATGCACACCAAGTTTATGCAATACAGTTCCCGTATCAGGTTTTTCATGAAAAGCGGATTCCTCCAAACCGGACTAAACTGTATCAAAATGTTTGTACAAATTTTAACCCGTAAACGATTTGAAAAATTAAGTCCGGTTGCATCCGTTTTTTAAGAAAAAAACGTACACGTTTTTAACTTTTCACTCCATTTTGAATAAAGTTTCACTTGTTTGATTGAAATTCCAAGAAAAAACTGTGCAAAGTCAAAAACAGTATGGTGAAAACCAGATGGAACCGTACGCACATACGGTTCTGTACAGTTCCCATTGACTCCCATGTTTAAAAAAAAAAAACGTATATGGTTTAATACAGTTTTTCACCCGGACCAAAAAGCATGGTAGACTACGGTTTTGGGTACAGGTAAAAAAAAACTGACAAAACTGTATAGGACGCAAAACGGACTAAACCGGATGATGCGTTTGACATACAGTTTACAATGTTAAGTCAATGCATACGGTTTTCTATACAGTTCCGCACGGTTTTTAACTTGAAACCGTATACGGGAACTGTATAGCAAAAACGTGGTGTGCATGCACCCTAACTGTATATCCTCACCAATCCTGCGGTAGGAACATCCCCCGGGGATGGTGAGGATGAGGATTTTACCATATGAAACACATTGCCACAGGGTATATATATGGTAAAATCTCACGCTAGGGTTAAAATACAACAATGTATTGTATATGAATTCCATTGATCTGTATAAGCAATCAAAAAAGTAAAAAAAAAAAATGTTTAAAAATTAAAGTCACCCCTTTTGCCATTTTCCAAATAATAAAAAGTTAACAAAAAATAAATAAGCATATTTGGTGTTGCCATAATTGTCTATTCTATAAAATATATGGTTATTAATGTATATGGTCAATGCACAAAATAAAAAATAAAAAATTACAGATTATTGATCATATGACATCATCAAAAAATGGAATAAAGAGTGATACAAAGTCTTATCTAAGCACAGATGGTAAAAAAAAAATGTGCTAATTTTTTTTTCCCGTAAAACAAAACAAAACGTATACAAATTTGGTATAGTTGGAATTATATTTATTCATAGAATATCAGTTTTACAGTACAATGAGCCCAAAAAATTATTACCCCACAAATATTTTTTGTGGAGTAAACATTATAGTAAAATTAAGGGCACCAGTAAAAAACACTTGTCCTGTAAAAAGTTATTCCCCATATGACCCCCTACAAACTTTATGAGTTTTTTGGGACCCTTGTGCAGCTATGGGCCATGTTAACATGATGGAATTTTTTTAACAGAAGCCTGTGGAAAAATTCTACTTGGAAATTCCGTTGCAGCAGAGTCCCATTGCTTCCAGCTGGATTCTGCTGCACCGTGCACACGGCGGAATTTCCACGTGGAAAATTGAAAGACATGGCTATTAGACGGTGAGGAGAGAAAAACGCAAAAATGAAAAATCGCTGCGTCTGTAAGGGGTAAAGAAATGCAGGATCTTTTCAGGTTCTATATACAGATCTGACAGAAATAAACTTCTGTGTGTAAAGTGGAGTCTTATAGAGATACAATAAATTATATGGGGCTCAGTCACTGATCACTCCCTAGTTCTCTATATCCCCCGATCATTACTCCCAGGCTCCGGTATCACAGTACACTATATGGGGCTCAGTCACTGATCACTCCCTAGTTCTCTATCTCCTCCGATCATTATGACTCCCGGGCTCCGGTATCACAGTACACTATATGGGGCTCAGTCACTGATCACTCCCTAGTTCTCTATCTCCTCCGATCATTATGACTCCCGGGCTCCGGTATCACAGTACACTATATGGGGCTCAGTCACTGATCACTCCCTAGTTCTCTATCTCCTCCGATCATTATGACTCCCGGGCTCCGGTATCACAGTACACTATATGGGGCTCAGTCACTGATCACTCCCTAGTTCTCTATCTCCCCCGATCATTATGACTCCCGGGCTCCGGTATCACAGTACACTATATGGGGCTCAGTCACTGATCACTCCCTAGTTCTCTATATCCCCCGATCATTACTCCCGGGCTCCGGTATCACAGTACACTATATGGGGCTCAGTCACTGATCACTTCCTAGTTCTCTATCTCCACCGATCATTATGACTTCCGGGCTCCGGTATCACAGTACACTATATGGGGCTCAGTCACTGATCACTCCCTAGTTCTCTATC
The DNA here is from genome assembly GCF_029499605.1 of Hyla sarda. NCBI lineage: Eukaryota > Metazoa > Chordata > Amphibia > Anura > Hylidae > Hyla > Hyla sarda. The sequence goes on from NC_079190.1 coordinate 50,141,814, forward strand.
TCCTCCGATCATTATGACTCCCGGGCTCCGGTATCACAGTACACTATATGGGGCTCAGTCACTGATCACTCCCTAGTTCTCTATCTCCTCAGATCATTACTCCCGGGCTCCGGTATCACAGTACACTATATGGGGCTCAGTCACTGATCACTTCCTAGTTCTCTATCTCCTCCGATCATTACTCCCGGGCTCCGGTATCACAGTACACTATATGGGGCTCAGTCACCGATCACTCCCTAGTTCTCTATCTCCTCCGATCATTATGACTCCCGGGCTCCGGTATCACAGTACACTATATGGGGCTCAGTCACTGATCACTCCCTAGTTCTCTATCTCCCCCGATCATTATGACTCCCGGGCTCCGGTATCACAGTACACTATATGGGGCTCAGTCACTGATCACTCCCTAGTTCTCTATATCCCCCGATTATTACTCCCGGGCTCCGGTATCACAGTACACTATATGGGGCTCAGTCACTGATCACTCCCTAGTTCTCTATATCCTCCGATCATTACTCCCGGGCTCCAGTATCACAGTACACTATATGGGGCTCAGTCACTGATCACTCCCTAGTTCTCTATCTCCTCCGATCATTATGACTCCCGGGCTCCGGTATCACAGTACACTATATGGGGCTCAGTCACTGATCACTCCCTAGTTCTCTATCTCCTCAGATCATTATGACTCCCGGGCTCCAGTATCACAGTACACTATATGGGGCTCAGTCACCGATCACTCCCTAGTTCTCTATCTCCTCAGATCATTACTCCCGGGCTCCGGTATCACAGAACACTATATGGGGCTCAGTCACTGATCACTCCCTAGTTCTCTATATCCCCCGATCATTACTCCCGGGCTCCGGTATCACAGTACACTATATGGGGCTCAGTCACTGATCACTTCCTAGTTCTCTATCTCCTCCGATCATTATGACTCCCGGGCTCCAGTATCACAGTAAACTATATGGGGCTCAGTCACTGATCACTCCCTAGTTCTCTATATCCTCCGATCATTACTCCCGGGCTCCAGTATCACAGTACACTATATGGGGCTCAGTCACTGATCACTCCCTAGTTCTCTATCTCCTCCGATCATTACTCCCGGGCTCCGGTATCACAGTACACTATATGGGGCTCAGTCACTGATCACTCCCTAGTTCTCTATCTCCTCCGATCATTACTCCCGGGCTCCGGTATTACAGTACACTATATGGGGCTCAGTCACTGATCACTTCCTAGTTCTCTATCTCCACCGATCATTATGACTCCCCAGGCTCCTGTATCACAGTACACTATATGGGGCTCAGTCACTGATCACTCCCTAGTTCTCTATCTCCTACGATCATTATGACTCCCGGGCTCCGGTATCACAGTACACTATATGGGGCTCAGTCACTGATCACTCCCTAGTTCTCTATCTCCTCCGATCATTATGACTCCCGGGCTCCGGTATCACAGTACACTATATGGGGCTCAGTCACTGATCACTCCCTAGTTCTCTATCTCCACCGATCATTACTCCCGGGCTCCGGTATCACAGTACACTATATGGGGCTCAGTCACTGATCACTCCCTAGTTCTCTATCTCCTCCGATCATTATGACTCCCGGGCTCCGGTATCACAGTACACTATATGGGGCTCAGTCACTGATCACTTCCTAGTTCTCTATCTCCACCGATCATTATGACTCCCCAGGCTCCTGTATCACAGTACACTATATGGGGCTCAGTCACTGATCACTCCCTAGTTCTCTATCTCCTCCGATCATTATGACTCCCGGGCTCCGGTATCACAGTACACTATATGGGGCTCAGTCACTGATCCCTCCCTAGTTCTCTATATCCCCCGATCATTACTCCCAGGCTCCGGTATCACACTACACTATATGGGGCTCAGTCACTGATCCCTCCCTAGTTCTCTATATCCCCCGATCATTACTCCCGGGCTCCGGTATCACAGTACACTATATGGGGCTCAGTCACTGATCACTTCCTAGTTCTCTATCTCCCCCGATCATTACTCCCGGGCTCCGGTATCACAGTACACTATATGGGGCTCAGTCACTGATCACTTCCTAGTTCTCTATATCCCCCGATCATTATGACTCCCGGGCTCCGGTATCACAGTACACTATATGGGGCTCAGTCACTGATCCCTCCCTAGTTCTCTATATCCTCCGATCATTATGACTCCCGGGCTCCGGTATCACAGTACACTATATGGGGCTCAGTCACTGATCCCTCCCTAGTTCTCTATATCCTCCGATCATTATGACTCCCGGGTTCCGGTATCACAGTACACTATATGGGGCTCAGTCACTGATCACTTCCTAGTTCTCTATCTCCACCGATCATTATGACTTCCGGGCTCCGGTATCACAGTACACTATATGGGGCTCAGTCACTGATCACTCCCTAGATCTCTATATCCTCCGATCATTACTCCCCGGGCTCCGGTATCACAGTACACTATATGGGGCTCAGTCACTGATCACTTCCTAGTTCTCTATCTCCTCCGATCATTACTCCCGGGCTCCGGTATCACAGTACACTATATGGGGCTCAGTCACTGATCACTTCCTAGTTCTCTATCTCCACCGATCATTACTCCCGGGCTCCAGTATCACAGTACACTATATGGGGCTCAGTCACTGATCACTCCCTAGTTCTCTATATCCTCAGATCATTACTCCCGGGCTCCGGTATCACAGTACACTATATGGGGCTCAGTCACTGATCACTCCCTAGTTCTCTATCTCCTCCGATCATTATGACTCCCGGGCTCCGGTATCACAGTACACTATATGGGGCTCAGTCACTGATCACTCCCTAGTTCTCTATATCCTCCGATCATTATGACTCCCGGGCTCCGGTATCACAGTACACTATATGGGGCTCAGTCACTGATCACTCCCTAGTTCTCTATCTCCACCGATCATTATGACTCCCGGGCTCCGGTATCACAGTACACTATATGGGGCTCAGTCACTGATCACTTCCTAGTTCTCTATCTCCACCGATCATTATGACTCCCGGGCTCCGGTATTACAGTACACTATATGGGGCTCAGTCACTGATCACTTCCTAGTTCTCTATCTCCACCGATCATTATGACTCCCGGGCTCCGGTATCACAGTACACTATATGGGGCTCAGTCACTGATCACTCCCTAGTTCTCTATATCCTCCGATCATTATGACTCCCGGGCTCCGGTATCACAGTACACTATATGGGGCTCAGTAACTGATCACTTCCTAGTTCTCTATCTCCACCGATCATTATGACTCCCGGGCTCCGGTATCACAGTATACTATATGGGGCTCAGTCACTGATCACTTCCTAGTTCTCTATCTCCACCGATCATTATGACTCCCGGGCTCCGGTATCACAGTGCACTATATGGGGCTCAGTCACTGATCACTCCCTAATTCTATATATCCCCCGATCATTATGACTCCCGGGCTCCAGTATCACAGTACACTATATGGGGCTCAGTCATTGATCCCTCCCTATTTCTCTATCTCCCCCGATCATTATGACTCCCGGGCTCAGGTATCACAGTACACTATATGGGGCTCAGTCACTGATCACTCCCTAATTCTATATATCCCCCGATCATTATGACTCCCGGGCTCCAGTATCACAGTACACTATATGGGGCTCAGTCATTGATCCCTCCCTATTTCTCTATCTCCCCCGATCATTATGACTCCCGGGCTCCGGTATCACAGTACACTATATGGGGCTCAGTCACTGATCACTCCCTAGTTCTCTATATCCCCCGATTATTACTCCCGGGCTCCGGTATCACAGTACACTATATGGGGCTCAGTCACTGATCACTCCCTAGATCTCTATATCCTCCGATCATTACTCCCGGGCTCCGGTATCACAGTACACTATATGGGGCTCAGTCACTGATCACTCCCTAGTTCTGTATCTCCTCCGATCATTATGACTCCCGGGCTCCGGTATCACAGTACACTATATGGGGCTCAGTCACTGATCACTCCCTAGTTCTCTATCTCCTCCGATCATTACTCCCGGGCTCCGGTATCACAGTACACTATATGGGGCTCAGTCACTGATCACTCCCTAGATCTCTATCTCCCCCGATCATTATGACTCCCGGGCTCCGGTATCACAGTACACTATATGGGGCTCAGTCACTGATCACTCCCTAGTTCTCTATATCCCCCGATCATTATGACTCCCGGGCTCCGGTATCACAGTACACTATATGGGGCTCAGTCACCGATCACTCCCTAGTTCTCTATATCCCCCGATCATTACTCCCGGGCTCCGGTATCACAGTACACTATATGGGGCTCAGTCACTGATCACTCCCTAGTTCTCTATATCCTCCGATCATTATGACTCCCGGGCTCCGGTATCACAGTACACTATATGGGGCTCAGTCACTGATCACTCCCTAGTTCTCTATATCCCCCGATTATTACTCCCGGGCTCCGGTATCACAGTACACTATATGGGGCTCAGTCACTGATCACTCCCTAGATCTCTATATCCTCCGATCATTACTCCCGGGCTCCGGTATCACAGTACACTATATGGGGCTCAGTCACTGATCACTCCCTAGTTCTGTATCTCCTCCGATCATTATGACTCCCGGGCTCCGGTATCACAGTACACTATATGGGGCTCAGTCACTGATCACTTCCTAGTTCTCTATCTCCTCCGATCATTACTCCCGGGCTCCGGTATCACAGTACACTATATGGGGCTCAGTCACTGATCACTCCCTAGATCTCTATCTCCCCCGATCATTATGACTCCCGGGCTCCGGTATCACAGTACACTATATGGGGCTCAGTCACTGATCACTCCCTAGATCTCTATCTCCCCCGATCATTATGACTCCCGGGCTCCGGTATCACAGTACACTATATGGGGCTCAGTCACTGATCACTCCCTAGTTCTCTATATCCCCCGATCATTATGACTCCCGGGCTCCGGTATCACAGTACACTATATGGGGCTCAGTCACTGATCACTCCCTAGTTCTCTATATCCTCCGATCATTATGACTCCCGGGCTCCGGTATCACAGTACACTATATGGGGCTCAGTCACTGATCACTCCCTAGTTCTCTATCTCCTCCGATCATTATGACTCCCGGGCTCCGGTATCACAGTACACTATATGGGGCTCAGTCACTGATCACTCCCTAGTTCTCTATCTCCCCCGATCATTATGACTCCCGGGCTCCGGTATCACAGTACACTATATGGGGCTCAGTCACTGATCACTCCCTAGTTCTCTATATCCTCCGATCATTATGACTCCCGGGCTCCGGTATCACAGTACACTATATGGGGCTCAGTCACTGATCACTCCCTAGTTCTCTATCTCCTCCGATCATTATGACTCCCGGGCTCCGGTATCACAGTACACTATATGGGGCTCAGTCACTGATCACTCCCTAGTTCTCTATCTCCACCGATCATTACTCCCGGGCTCCGGTATCACAGTACACTATATGGGGCTCAGTCACCGATCACTCCCTAGATCTCTATATCCTCCGATCATTACTCCCCGAGCTGGGGCTCAGTCACTGATCACTCCTTGTTCGGATCATTACTCCCCGGGCTCCGCTCTCTACAATGTACGGCCCCTATGGAGGGAGGCGGGGGGCGGAACAGAGTGAAGGGGGCGTGGCCTGTCTCCTAGGAGACGCCACTGAGCTCTCCCGCTGCTCCGGCTGCTCTGGTCATACAGCTCCGGGCGGCCGCGCAGGAGCTGACTGGCGGAGGGGAGGTTGTTGCCGGGTGAACTGTCAGCCTCGGCGACCCTGCACGGAACACCGCCGGGGAAGGCACCGAGGAGGACCGGCTGCAGCAGGTGGGCGCCCCGGTGTATGTGTGCGGCGAATTCCTTGTCCTGAGCCTGCTGTGGGGATGCAGTGTGTGTAGATACAGAGCTTAGATACAGGACGTGCAATTGTATATCCTATCTATCTAGTATCTACGTATATGTGTAATTATGTGCAGGTCCTCAGAATGCATGCACTGTATCTAAGCTCTGAGGGTCTGTGTACGATTAGATAGAATTCTATCTCCTATCTAATATATCTATCTATCTATCATCCATCTATCTATTTATCTATCTCATATATATCTATCTCTATCTATCTATCTATCTATCTATTTATCTATATTATATCTATCTCATATCTATCTATCTCATATCCATCTATCTATATATCTATCTCATATCTATCTATCTATCTCATATCTATCTATCTCATATCTATCTCATATCTATCTATCTCTCATATCTTTCTATCTATCTATCTATCTATCTCATCATGCACACATACTTAGAACTTAGATACAATGCTTTCAGTATCTGTAGATAGAATTGCATATACTGTATCTATTTCATATCTATTTACTGCATCTTTTATCTATTTATAATTAACAATAAACGGAGCAGTCCTACTATCTTTTATCTATTTACCCATACTTAGCTTTTTCTGTATATAAGTTATGTCTATCATATTTATGTTTCTAATCATGCACAGATACTTAGAGTTTGTATACAGGACATGCAATTTTATCTATCTATCCAATCCTCTATCTATCCAACCATCTATCTATCTATTCAATCATCTATCTATCTATCCAATCATGCACAGATTTATGTGCACTAGATAGGTTAAGTTTTAGTCTTCATCAGTGTTTGCCAAATAATGTGCCTCCAGCTGTTGCAAAACTGCAACTCCCAGCATGCTCGGACAGTCCGGGCATGCTGGGAGTTGTAGTTTTGCAACAGCTGGAGGAACCCTGGTTGGGAAACACTGATGTTAACTAAAATCTTTTGCAACCATTTTGCTGTATGCTCTGACAATGACTGTGACTGGGCAATGATGGGAGTTGTAGTCTTGCAACAGCTGGAGAGCCACATGTTGTTAAAGAACGCTGCTCTATGATCCCTCCCTTCACTGTATTTCTATATGTTCACAACTATGGTGCACTTCACCATCCTTCACTATTTTATGGGGTATTCTTCATGTTTTATGCCACATTTTGGGGGCATATCTATCTATCTATCTCATATCTATCTGGCATGTGATTTCCCCCCCCCCCCCCCCCCCCCCAAATGTGTTCTATTGTATGCAAAAAATCGCTACTATATAGTAAAATAAAAAAAAATGCAGATTTGTTTTGGATTCTCCCAACTAACTTCATTAGGAAAGTCCTAATTGGCAGCACATCAGCCCTGTGTGAACTTACGCAAAGGCTGTTGTTCACACCATGCAGATCGGCTGCAGATTTTCTGTAACAGATTTTGTTGACATGGATTTGTTGTTTTTTTTTTTTTTTTTCTTTTGGTGGAGAAATACTGAAGATTTTCTGCACCTTATCGACAGTGAATCTGCATTGTGTATACACTTATGGGAAAAAAATAGTTTTACATAGTGTACAGGTTTGTTATAGTTTACACCGTAGTTTACTTTTGTATACTTTTATTTCTACTTTTACTATACTTTTTTGCTGTTCGGATGTCTCTGTGACTGGCCTAAAGTATTTCTAGAAGTTCTCCCTAGAGCCTTATGTTATGTTACATTGTATTGTTATAAACTCCTATCATGCTACTTTTCTGCAGCCCAATAGTTTGTATGCAAACCCTATAGATCACTTAGACCCTCCTCCTTTCAGCCTGTGGTTCTGCAGCTGTTGCAAAATGACAACCCCCCCCCCCCCCCCCCCGCTGTCAGGGCCTGCTGGGAGTTGTAGTGCAGGTTGGGAATCACAGCTCTAGATTGAAGTTAGGTGACGTGAGCAATGCATGGATTGTACTCTATGAGGAATACATTACTTCTAGTTTATGCTGTTAGGAATACAGTGAATTTTGAGGCTGAAAAAAATGTACTTGTTTTACAGGCATAATAGGCCTCTTTTTTTTTTTTCTTTTTCTTTTGCACAATTTGTTTGTATTTTTTTTATTTTATGCAGATCAGAACTTTGTTGGCAGCTTGAAAGTGTTTTGAAGCCTTTACGTGCAATTTTTTTTTTATTATTATTATTTTTTGCATAGTAATGAACTGCGCGAACTGTCAAGACCTTTCCCATTCAATTCATTGTAATTTATTAAAGGGGTACTCTACTGGAAAACAATTATTTTTTTAAATCAAATGGTGCCAGAAAGTTAAACCGATTTGTAAATTACTTCTATTTAAAAATTTTAATCCTCCTCAGCTGCTATATTCTCCACTGGAAGTTCTTTTCTTTTTGAATTTCCTTTCTGTTTGACCACAGTGCTCTCTGCTGACACCTCTGTCCGTTTTAGGAACTGTCCAGTGCGGGAGAGGTTTGCTATGGGGATTTGCTTGTACTGTGGACAGTTCCTAAAATTGACAGAGGTGTCAGCAGAGAGCACTGTGCTCAGACAGAAAGGAACTTCAAGAAAAAAAGAACTTCCTGTGGAGAATATAGCAGCTGATAAGTACTGGAAGGATTAAGATTTTTAAATAGAAGTCATTTCCAAATCTGTTCAACTTTCTGGCACCAGTTGATAAAAAATAAATAAATAAATAAAAATGTTTTCCAGTGGAGTACCCCTTTAAGTAAAAAAAACGAACATAAACGGGCCGTTTTGTGCCTCAAAATGCGCTCCGAAAGGTACATGTGAACACGGCCTGAGGGTCTATTCACACGGCAGAATTTCAGCTTATCCGCCCCAATTCCGCTTATGTGGATTTTGTGCTGAATTGGTGCGAAATCCAAGCGGAAATTTGCCGTTTTGGTGGAGAGAAATGTAGGTTGTTTTCTGATGTTTCCTAAAATAGTGTAGGATGGTGCAAGTGTAGCCTGTGGAATGATCTATTTACATTGCTCTTTAGATATATATTAAGCCGTGCTTAAACATGGGGGTATTTATTATTAATGGCTGACTGTCCGACGTGCAAGGCGTATATATCTCTGTGTTATTTTCTGTTATGGTCCACATTGGCCCGGATAAGTGTTCTATGGCTGCACTACTTCTTTAAAGGGGTACTCCACTGGGAATCTTTTTTTTTTTTTTTTTTTTAAATCAACTGGCGCCAGAAAGTTAAACAGGTTTGTAAATTATGTTAAAAAAAAAGAAAATGGCAGCAACACACTTAGTCAACTTAATGGAGGCTCTTAGTGCACTTTTTGATCAAAACGTGTCCCCCCATCCACCACGCGGAGGTGGCCTCATATCGGATGGGACCCTAACACTAACTCACCTCTGCTGGGCATACAGCCTCTGACTGGGTGACATGTTGGATCCACTATCAATCCAAACCACCTCCTGTGAAATAGGGGAGGGGGGGGGGTGCATGGCTACAGAGGGAGCCACTCCCCCATATTGCACAGCAAAAAAAAAAAGAGGTGGTTTGGAATGATAGTGGATCCAACATGTCACCCAGTCAGAGGCTGTATGCCCAGCAGAGGTGAGTTAGTGTTAGGGTCCCATCCGATATGAGGCCACCTCCGCGTGGTGGATGGGGGGACACGTTTTGATCGAAAAGTGCGCTAAGAGCCTCCATTAAGTTGACCAAGTGTGCTGCTGCCATTTTCTTAATTTTCTTTTTTTACATGTTTTGTACTTGCCACAGCAGCGTGCACCCGTGTATTGGGTTTAGGTGCTGGCTACATTTTTTGTTTTTCAGATTTGTAAATTACTTCTACTTAAAAATACAATGACCCCCCCCCAACCTACGATGGCCCCGACATACGATAATTTCAACATGCGATGGCCTCTCAGAGGCCATCGCATATTGAAGGCAGCATCAACATACGATGCTTTCGTATGTCGGGGCCATCGCATAAACGGCTGTCCGGCAGCACAGACTGCTTCAGCTGCCACCAGATAGCCATTTACGGTGCCCCGTGTGGTCCGGTGACGATCACTCACCTGTCCTCGGGGCTCCGACGCATCCTCTTTGGGATCCTCTGCCTTGTCGGCGCTCTCCATCGACGTCATCTTGTCGCTGCGCACACCGTTCCGTCATCCAATAGGAGAGGCGTGTGTAGCGATGTGATGGCGGTGACGTGAGAGCGAGGATGTAGGGGAAGCAGAGGACTTGCCGGAGCGTCGGGGACACCATGGGGACGCAGCGACAGGGTTGGAGGGCGACATCCAGGGCAGCGGTGACGAGCGGTGACAGACACGTGAGTATAACCTCCAATACCAGTGGTCTTCAACCTGCGGACCTCCAAATGTTGCAAAACTACAACTCCCAGCATGCCCGGACAGCCGTTGGCTGTCCGGGCATGCTGGGTGTTGAAGTTTTGCAACATCTGGAGGTCCGCAGGTTGTAGGCCACTGTCCTATACTTTACATTGCACGGATCCCTCAACATACGATGGTTTCAACAAACGATGGTCCATTTGGAACGGATTACCATCGTATGTTGAGGGACCACTGTATTAATCCTTCCAGTACTTATCAGCTTCTATATACGCCACAGGAAGTTCTTTTCTTTTTGAATTTCTTTTCTTTCTGACCACAGTGCTCTCTGCTGACACCTCAGTCTGTCTCAGGAACTGTCCAGAGCAGGAGAGGTTTGCTATGGAGATTTGCTCCTACTCCGGACAGTTCCTGACACGAACAGAGTTGTCAGCAGAGAGCACTGTGGTCAGACAGAAAGGAAATTCAAAAATAAAAAAACTTCTTGTGGAGCATACAGCAGCTGATAAGTACTCTGGTTTAACTTTCTGGCACCAGTTGATTTAAAAAAAGAAAGTGGAGTACCCCTTTAAGGCTGTGTTGACACATTGGAATTTTTGCCAGAAAAACTTCTGAATTGTCCTGCCGGCGCTAGGACTGTTTGGGAATGGGCTGTCTGCATAGACAACAATGCATTTCCAGGCGGATTCCGCACGAAGTATTGATATGTAAAAACAATTTTCTGCAGAGGATGGAATCGGAATTTCCGCAGCGCATGTTCCCACCGCAGAAATTTCTGAGCCCGATTTTTCTGCCGGATTCTGCTCGGAAATTCAGCTGTTTGAACATTAGAGCGTGCAATTATTACACCCATAGAAAATACTACACGCGACCATAGCGTCAGATGGTCTGACAAAAAAAAATGACCTTGTTTTACTACTTGGATAATCCACGCCCACTCTGCGTCATAAAAAGGGTAGATATGGGAAGGCCTGGAAAAAGAATGGAAAAATCTGGAAAAAAAACTACACAAAAAAAACTGGAACAATTCAGATCCTGAGACTGCAATCTTTAAAGAAGAGCAATATGCATTTCTGTCTCTAGGGGCGCTGCAGGGAAAATGGTTCGGTTGGTTGTGGCTGGGCTCCAGTAGTTGAGGTTTCTGTCTTCTCAGATCAGTTAAAGGGTAACTCTCATTAAAAAAAACTCTAATTTTTGCTATTGCACTCCTTATGGTAAATAAAAAAGATTTCTAATATACTTTGTTTAAAAAAAATTATGTTTTCTATGTTTTATTTGTGCTTAAAGGGGTACTCCCATGGAAAAAAAAAAATTCCAGAAAGTTTTTGCCAGAAAGTTAAACAGATTTGTAAATTACTTCTATTAAAAAATCTTAATCCTTCCACTACTTATTAGCTGCTGAATACTACAGAGGAAATGGTTTTCTTTTTGGAACACAGAGCTCTCTGCTGACATCACAAGCACGGTGCTCTCTGCTGACATCTCTGTCCATGTTAAGAACTGTCCAGAGTAGGAGAAAATCCCCATAGCAAACATATGCTGCTCTGGACAGTTCCTAAAATGGACAGAGATGTCAGTAGAGAGCACTGTAGTCATAATGTCAGCAGAGAGCTCTGTGTTCCAAAAAGAAAATAATTTCCTCTGTAGTATTCAGCAGCTAATAAGTACTGGAAGGATTAGGATTTTTTTTAATAGAAGTATTTTACAAATCTGTTTTAACTTTCTGGTACCAGTTGATTTAAAAAAATAAAAAATAAAATCTATGGGAGAGCTCAAGAGCACATTTTTCTCCCATCTCATACACAGACTTTGGACTGAAGCCCAAACACAGGAAGTGCAGCCTGGAGTGATAAAAAAAGCGGATTCCTCAAAACCTGACTAAACTGTATCAAAACGTGTGTACAGAGTTTTATCTGTATACGGTTTGAAAAGTGATGTCCGGTTGCATCCGTTTTTTAAGAAAAGAACCGCATACGTTTTGAACTTTTCACTCCATTATGAATAAAGTTTCACTTGTTTGATTGAAATTCCAAGAAAAAAAAACTGTGCAAAGTCAAAAACCGTATGGTGAAAACTGGATGAAACTGTACACACATACAGTTCTGTACAGTTCCCATTGACTCCCATGTTAAAAAAAAAAAAAAAATGTATACGGGTCAATACGGCTTTTCACCTGGACCAAAAACAGTGGTAGGCCACGGTTTTCTGTCCAGAAAAAAAAAGTAAAAAACCGTGTGGTGTGAAAAACGGAGACAACCGTATGCAATATGGTGCATACGGTTTTGAATGGAAAGTCTATGGGCACGGTTTTCTGTACAGTTGCATACGTTTTAGTTTTTTTAAAACCGTATCCAAAAACTGTATAAAAAATCGTGGTGTGAACCCACCCTTACTGAGAGTGCCCATTTAACGCAGTGTTTCCCAACCAGGGTGCCTCCAGCTGTTGCAAAACTACAACTCCCAGCATGCCCGGACAGCCGTTGGCTGTCCGGGCATGCTGGGAGTCGTAGTTTTTCAACATCTGGAGGCACCCTGGTTGGGAAACACTGAGTTAAAGGAGTAGTCCAGTGGTGACCCAGTGGTGAGCAACTTATCCCCTATCCTAAGGATAGGAGATAAGTTGCAGATCGCGGGGGGTCCGACCGCTGGGGCCCCCTGCGATCTCCTGTACGGAGCCCCGACAGCCCGCGGGAAGGGGGCGTGTCGACCTCCGCACTAGGCGGCGGCCGACACGCCCCCTCAATACAACTCTATGGCAGAGCCGAAGCGCTGCCTTCGGCAATCTCCAGCTCTGCCATAGAGATGTATTGAGGGGGCGTGTCGGCCGCCGCCTCGTGCGGGGGTCGACACCCACTATCTCGGCGGAGAGCCGGGGCCCCGTACAGAGAGATCGCAGGGGGCCCCAGCGGTCGGACCCCCCGCGATCTCAAACTTATCCCCTATCCTTAGGATAGGGGATAAGTTTTTCACCACTGGACTACCCCTTTAAGGTCATCACACTTGTAGTCAGGCTGGATCTTGCAACCGTAATACATCAATGTGTTGGGCCCCAAAACCAGAAAATCCTGTACATGTGACACCTTGGACTTCACACCGGCACACTGAAATCCATGGCTAAAATCTGCATTGGTCCTAATTCTAAAATACGCAACCCGGGTCGATTTCTTTGCTGTTCCTTCTCTAGAGTCTCAGTATGCAAATCCACCCACCCAGAAAATCTGCAGCATTTTTGGCACATGTGAACATACCTTATTGATTCCCAGGTATTTTTGGCCCTGTTGTTTTTTTTTTTTTTTTTTTTTTTTTTTGTGTTCCTTTAGGAGTAGAATATTTTCACTGCATTTACTACTAGTGGGGCTCAATTTTCACAAAAACTGCATCAAAAGTAGCATTTTCCTGTGTGACCTGTGTTGTAGTTTTTTTTTTTTTTGTTTCTTCAATTATAATGGTGTTTTAATGCATTTATTTTAAACCACGTGGGAACGAGTTCTTATGAATAAAGTCAATTCTTGTGATATAGTGTGCATTCAGTCACTGTTGGACACTTTTGCTAGGACTATACCTGATGCATTGACTGTGTCAGCAGATGAGAACCATTTGGCCCATCTAGTTTACCCAATAATCTGAATACTATCAATAGTCCCTGCCCTATCTTATATGAAGGATAGCCTTATGCCTTCCAAAATCTGCTAAATTGCGGTTTTCTTCTTAATTTCCCCACCCAAATAGTATTTTTTTTCGTTTGCGCCATACATTTTATGGTAAAATGAGTGATGTCCTTACGCAGGACAACTGTTCGCGCAATAAACAAGCCCTCATACTAGTCTGTGGATGAAAATATAAAAGTTACGATTTTTAGAAGACGAGGAGGAAAAAACGAAAATGCTAAAATAAAATTGGCCTGGTCCTTAAGGTCAAAATGGGCTTGGTCCTTAAGGTCAAAATGGGCTTGGTCCTTAAAGGGGTACTCCGCCCCTGGCATCTTATCCCCTATCCAAATGATAGGGGATAAGATGTTAGATCGCCGCGGTCCCACTGCTGGGGACCCCGGGGATCGCTGCTGCAGCACCCCGCCATCATTACTGCACAGAGCGAGTTCGCTCTGTGCGTAATGACGGGCGATCCAGGGGCCGGAGTAGCGTGACGTCATGGCTCCGCCCCTCGTGACATCACGCCCCTTCCCCTTAATGCAAGTCTATGGCAGGGGGCGTGACGACCACCACGCCCCCTTCCCATAGACTTGTATTGACGGGGGCGGACCGTGACGTCACGAGGGGCGGAGCTGTGATGTAAGGATGCTCCGGCCCCTGTATTGCCCGTCATTACGTGCAGAGCGATCTCGTTCTGCGCAGTAATGATAGCGGGGTGTTGCAGCAGCGATCCCCGGGGTCCCCAGCAGCGGGACCCCGGCGATTTGACATCTTATCCCCTTTCCTTTGGATAGGGGATAAGATGTCTAGGGGCGGAGTACCCCTTTAAGGGGTTAAATATCCTCTCCTCCTTTTACAATGTAGATTCCCTTTATGTATATAAAAGTCTCTATCACATCCCCTCTGTCTCTCCTTTCTTCTATACATGTTAAGGTCTTTTAACCTTTCCTGGTAAGTTTTATCCTACAATCCATGTACTAGTTTAGTATCTTCTTTGAACTCTCTCTAGAGTATCTATATCCTTCTGGAGATACGTCCTCCAGTACTGCGCACAATACTCCAAGTGAGGTCTCACCAGTGTTCTGTACAGTGACATGAGGACTTCTCTCTTTCTACTGCTAATACCTCTCCCTATACATCCAAGCATTCTTGTTGGGGTACTTGTTTTCAGCTGTAGTACTTAACTTGTAGTATTGTTCTGTGTTAGTATATGTGATATGGGCCTCGTGCTTTACACAGTCCAGGTCATGTGAGAATTGTATCATTATTGTAAAGTGATGCTCTTTTTGTTGTGCTGGGCACATAAGTGATATTCAATGTTTGGGGGGTGCAATCGCAGTGTTATTAATGCCACCTGTGCCTGAGAGGATGCCGGGGATGTGGTAGAATAGCTGAAGCCAACATGGCCTATTCTTGACAAGACTTGCCATTTTCCATGGTTGGACAAAGAGTGGACTCTGAACAGTAGTGATTATGTGCCCCTTACCTGAACCATACACTTGGGGTATGGATTTGCCATCACATAATTGGCGATATTTGACCTCTGGGACCCCGAAGATGCTGAGGATGGAAAGGCCCATGGTGCTGACTGACTGGTGTATCTCCATTATTGTATCTCCCCTGAACAATGGCTGACAGCCACCCAGGGGTGCAGGGACCTGCAGTGTGATCCTATTTACCTGAATATATGGGGTCAACTGCAGTTTTCTACACAGCTGGGTGTCGGTAAACCACCGTGTGAACATACCCTTATACTAATGGACAGCTGTTTACTTTATAATACAGGTGCTGGGTTATAATACAGATCCGGAAATAGTGGGGGATCCAGTATGACTAGAAATGTATAAATCGTCCTGTTGCTGTTACAGATGGAGTCCAAACCAGCTTGGTTCTGGATTGGTCTACTGGGCTCTGCTGTATGTTGTTCATCTCAAACCAGCGAACTGTTAAAATGTTCTGGTGTTCGTCTATGTCTTTCTGACTATTCATAATTCCCCCAGAGTAAAAAGAAAAAGAATCTGTACTGTCCTGACACTGATCTCTCTCCATTGCTATTCCAACCGCGTCTGTCCGCACTGCCAATCGCTCCCTCCTCTACTCTCAACACATAAGAGTCTGGTTGAAGTGGGTCACTGTTTGGCTATGTTCACACAGGCGAACGTCCACACTGAAAATTTCTGTGCGGACATATCCCCTACAGTAGAGCACCGGCAGAACATGCTGGATCTAGAACCACTCAGAAATGTGCTGTCTCATAGACGGCCATGCATTTCCATGTGGACTCCACAGAAAGAATAGACATGTCTATTATTTTTGTGGACTCAGGAATCGGGAAATTCTGCCCTGTGCACAGTGCAGCAGAATCCCATTAAAAACTGCTTTGGAATTTCCATGCGGATTTCTTCCGCGGAATTTCGCACGGAAATTCTGTGTGGTGTGAAAATAGCCTTACATCAGTCAATGACTGAGCCAGCATTTCCTATGTGTTTTAGAGCGGGGTGATCTGCAGCATAAAACTGGTGCCAGCATCGTTGTTCCAGGACACTATGGATTACTCTGATATGCTCGGGTTGGTAAGTATCATAGTTAGAGTAATCATAGCTTGAATATTCTGTAGGGACTGTAGGGAAACTATGATTTCTATGATACCATGGCTCCATGTCCTCAGGGTCGGCAGCGATCATGACAAAAATAAGTTGTCCCGCAACGTATGCTAATTAGTATTAGTCGCCTCCAGGGCGGTGCGGCATCCTCAGGTAGTCACTGTGCTCTGGGCTGGAACCGCACCTACTCAAGTGTGATTGACAGCCCAGACTCCTCTAACGCCACCAGTTTGTTACAAAATTTCACGCAGGCCCAGAAGCAGCGCTATCCTTGTGAATGAAGCTGCTTCTGGGCTGGCATGTGCAGAAGGAACAGAGCGGTGCCGTCAGAGGAGCCCAAGCTGTTAATCATACCAGTAGGAGTAATTGCAGCCTCGAGTGCAGTGACTACCTACCTGAGGATCCCACACCGCTCCCGCCACCACTAATTAGCATACAGCGCTGGACAGGTTTATCACGGTATTTTTGTAAATTATGGCGGTTCCATGGTATTTAACGGTACTCCCCCCCCCCCCCCCCCTTCATGTGACCCGCGGGCGCTGTTCTGCTTCTACCCCACCCCGAGTTTATCAGCCCAGCGCTGCACTGTCCCCCACATCGGGAAACTAAACATATGTGACCTGCGACCCGCTGCTTCTCCCCCCCCAAAAAAATAATTATCAGCCGCCGCGCTGCACTGCACTATCCTGAGCCCGGGCTGCAAAAATAAACAAAATAAACTTTAACTCTTCTTCCTACATACCCCCATTGCTCCGGTAACGGCCTCATGGTCCAGCGATGTGATCTTCTTGCTGCTTCTTGGGGATGGGAATGCCACAGAGCAGTCAGCATATAACCGGCCGCAGCGATGTCCCGCCTCAACCGGTGATAGGCTGAGCGCACTGTCATATAAGAAGCTGGCCGGCTCCATACATGAAAGTGCACTCAGCCTATCACCGGCTGAGGCGGGACATCGGTGCGGCCGGTTATATACTGACTGCTCTGTGACGTTCCCATCCCCAGGAAGCAACAAGAGCAGCGGAGGGACCATGAGGCCGGTACCAGAGCAACGGGGGAACGTAGAAAGGTGAGTTAAAGTTTATTTTATTTTTGCAGCCCGGGCTCCAGATAGTACAGTACAGCGCAGCGGCTGATAATTATTTGGGGGGGGTGGAGAGTAGCAGCGCTCGCAGGTCACATATGATTAGTTCCCCGATGTGGGGGTCAGCGCAGCTCTGATAATTCATTGGGGCGGAAGAGAAGCAGAACAGCGCCCGCGGGTCACATATGATTAGTTGCCCGATGTTGGGACAGTGCGCTGCGGCTGATAATTCATTCATTCGAGGGGCCCAACTGGTATTGCGGTATGGGAAAAATTCATATCGTGCAGGAAAAAAATTTCGGTATTCGGTATGAATGGTATACCACCCAGCACTGCCCTGAACACACACCTTTTTTTTTTTTTTTTTACAGTTTCTTGATACACCCTTTTGTTCCTGAGATATGAGGGTTTATAGTTTGTCCGACAATTCAGAAAATGGTCAGATGGGCGGGGACTTAATTTTAATAATGGGAGTAATGGGCATGAGCTTAATTTTAATAATGGGAGTCACTATCAGGTGATGGGCAGGATTATACAGTCAGGGGGCATGTATTAGGCATACACACCCTTCAATGTAAAATTTCCACCCCCCCTGACTAAATAATCCCACCCATCACCTAATAGTCACTCCCATTATTAAAATTAAGTTCACTCCCATTTGACCGATTCATTTGACCGATTCCCTGAATTGTCTGACAAAATATAAGCCTTCATATCTCAGGAACGGGAGGGAGTATCAAGAAACTGTAAAAAGATGTGTGACCAGGGCACCCTAATCTATTGAAAGGGAATAGAAAGCAGAACTGATTTCTTAAAAAAAAAAAAAAAAAAAAAAAAAAAAAGCACTGCACCTGTCCTCAGGTTGTGTGTGGTATTGTAGCTCGGCTCTATTGAAGTAAATTCAGGTAGAAAAAACAGGCATGGTCGCACATCTACAATCTTGCATAATGATCTAATTGCTTCTCAGCATAATATCAAAAACTAACAGGTAGTTAGTATACATTTTTGATCAAAAAGTACAAGCCCACTCGCCACGTCAAGGCCACCTATTTAGAGTGGGTCCCTAACGTCCCTAGCATAAAATGGAACCATTGAAGTAAATGGAACCAAGTTGTAATACCGAATAACATTATTTTTTTTAATTTAATTTAATTTTTTATTCCTGGGATTTTTTTTAAATTTAAATTTTTAAATTTTAAATTTTTTCATTTTTTTTAAATTCCCTTTTAAATGACAATTTTTATTTTTGCATAATTTTTCCACACTTAGAAAAATCCACACTGTAAATCCACACTTAGAAAAAATACTGAGCATCACTCTTGTCCATAGAGCAGTGTTTTCCAACCAATGTGCCTCCAGCTGTTGCAAAACTACAACTCCCACCATGCCCGGACAGCCGAAGGCATGCTGGGTGTTGTAGTTTTGCAACAGCTGGAGGCACCCTGATTGGGAAACTCTGCCATAGTCTGCTCCCGCTATCATGGCACATTCCCTGGCGTATGAACTGTTTTCTAAAAGTATCCCTTACAGATTAGACGTGATCTGTTTTTTTTTCGGTTAGCCAGCAAGAGCGATCAGAGGTTTCCTTTTTCACCGTAAGATGAATGGATTCTTAAGACTCGTGGAACGGACTCCTTAAAAGAAACCAGTCACTTTATCCTTGTACATCTTTCATGCCAAAAAAAAAAAAAGCCTACGGTAAGCTGCTGGAGACGTGAACCCATTGTTCTCTCATTGGCATGGACACTGTAAATAGATACAGAATGGTAATTCTTCGTGCAATTAGATATGGTTTAAGACATTCACCATTGAAAGCGCAGAAAACTTTTGATCTCCGAGCTGTTGTACGCCGGCTCCAGCCCTGCAAGGGTTACCTGAAATGCTACTGTTCTGCGCGTCTGGTTGAGACCCAACAAAAGACAGATGTACAATATATACGGCAGAGCCGAGCCGGCCTCCAAATACTGTACGCTCCATCCAAGTGATCAGAGGGATTTATATCAAAAACACATCTAAGGACGGAGCCTCCAGATATTTTTCCTTTATGATACCGCTAGCTGTGATAAGTAACTCATTTAGCTGAAGGTTGGATTAAGCCTACGCCAAGTCGGACTTTGCAGAGGACCGTAATAAAGTGCTGCAAAAATACAGCTCGACTCTTGTCATACTGCGCGTTCATAACCTCATGTACTGTCATTTATTAAAGAAATAAAGTAAGGCGCAGTGCCAGACTTGCTTATACATATGAGAAAGAACAGCGTAGAAAACTTCTTTTGATACCATATTAGGATATTCCAAGTTAAAGGGGTATTCTGTCTTAAAGGAAAACTGTTACATTGAATGCACAGGCCAATCTGCAGGTATCAGGTTATAGAGCAGGATATATAGTTTTATGGGAAAATGTGTTATTTATTCTTGTAAATCTCTGCTTGTTCTGGGAGGAGTCAAATGGGCGGTCCGATTAAGTGAATGATAGCTGTATAGTGTGTATGTGTGTGTGTGTATGTATGTATGTATGTGTATATATATATATATATATATATATATATATATATATATATATATAATCGAGAGAGTTGTCAAGTGGGCGGTCCTACTCAGTAATTGACAGCTCTCTCTACATACACACTTATACATAGATAGTTGTCTGTCACTGAGTATTTCCGCCCACATGACTACTTAGCCCAGAATGAGCAGAGGTCTAATTGAATAAATGTTGTTCAGAAATCTTTTTGCCTGAATACTATATACATCAATCTGTTTAGCTCCTGTTGCTCTATAACCTGATGCCTTTAGATTGCACTTCATTTTCAGTGTAACAGGTTCTCTTTAAATTCTTATCCCCAATCCTGTCATATGGAGGAAATAAAAGGTAGCTTTTTGCCTTATCAGGAAAGTTGCAGAGTAGAGCCCTGCATAGGACTGTTTTCTTAAAGGGGTTATCCAGCATAAGGTGATTTTAGTACGTACCTGGCAGACAGTAATGGACATGCTTAGGAAGGATCTGCGCTTGTCTTGGGGCTAAATGGCTATACTGTGAGATTACCATAACACTGTGGCTAGCTTTTTGTGAACTTGTATTTCCTGTTTTCAGTTTTCTTGTTTGCCTACAAATCCCGTGATTCCATTTCCCTCCTTCCCACACATCAGCCACCCCACCCATTGAAACATAAATGAGCTGCAGACCTGTGGTTTTCAATCAGGGTGCCTCCAGCTGTTGCATTAGTTGCAGATGTCTCTCTCCACCCATTGAAGCAGACAGGCTCCCTGTCATCAGAGGACTAGTGTGTCAGGTCTCGACCACATTGCAAGCTGGGAAAAATCCGAGACAGCAGTCATTTTGTATGCTGTTAAAAATAAATATTGTGGTGAAAATCACATAAGAATTGTGAAAAAAAACTTCACACACAGGTAAAGACACTATATTATGAACTACACTAACTTTACAGCCCCTGTAGCATAATCAAATAAAAAAAAAATCCTGGAATACCCCTTTAATCCCGCTCCTATCCCGTAAAATGTGTGTCCAATTCTGCTCACTCCTGCAAACATTTTGTCACAGTTTTTAGAGATAGTACCCCCTTATTCCATTTTATCAGCCCCCTGTTTCATTTCAGAGGTTTTCAAGATTTTTGCAGGACCAGCTGTATGCTCTGACTGCTCGCTCCGCCCACAACAACCTCATTAGTGCCCGTAAGTTTTTTATTGGTTCCCGGGGATTCCCGATCCCAATGCAGGGTTCTTGTTCAGAGCTTCTGCTGTAGCATGATAATATAGCTGAGGAACAAAGTGGTAAACAAGGTTTGACTTGTGGATCTTGTTTAAGGTTATGTACATGTTATGTTTTTTCTTGGTTTTGTAGCCTAAGAAAAAAATTTTTTTTTTCGTTCATCCAAAAAATGGGAACAAAACGAAAAGGCCTCGCACGTCGTTTTATGGCTGTAAAATGTTACTAATTGTAAATATCCAGCTTTTTTTTTTTCATTGAGCTCAATAGAAATCAGTAATAATAATAAAAAAAAATAATTTAAGCTGGGTTCGCTCTACAGAATTTATAGATTCCGAGTGCAGCCAGCACCAACTAAATCAGTCAGTGCTAGAACCACACAGATATTCCCGTTTTAATAGACAACAATGTCTGTGGCTCAGATTGGCCTAAAGAATGGGTGAGACCATTCTTTTGGTGGCAGAATCCATCGCTGACCTTCCGTGTGTAAACTGTGCAGCAGAATCCCATCAACATCACTTGGATTCTGCTACAACGGAATTTCCAAGTGGAATTCTGCTTTGAAATTCCAATCAGAAATTCCGTAATGTGAACCTAGTCTTATTGGTATTTTTGGGGGGGCATAAAAAGGCAATTTTATGGCTTATAAAATGGCTCACAATACTGTGTTACCATAACCGAAAAGGTGAAAGTTCATAGAACTGTTCTATGTAACAGCCTTGGCTTTTCTTGCTGGCTTTGACCAATCTCCATAGACAAGCTGTAAAATGGCGTTGTCCTTCTTCATCATCAGACCCCAATTTTTGTCCTATTTGCATTAATTCTCAGTCGGTACACGGCAATGAGATCGGCAGCCATTATTAATAGTCTTGTTAGCCTTGTGGGACAAGGAACTCCTGAAAAGAAATACCTGTTCTCCGAGCCTTCTGGCTCTGTGTTAATGGCCGTTGTTGCGATAGCCTGGGGAAGTGAGATGAAAGTGATCATTCTAAAGAGAATGCGAAAAGACTGAAGCCATCCAAGATCCGGCGGCAGGAGAACGCCTTCAGCTGCAGGTCTTGACACCGTGCCGAGCAGTCTGAACCCGGGGTCTTTTCAGTTCTGACCTTGCAATTATCTAAATATGTAGATGTGAGTCTCCTTTTTCTTTTATGTGTGAGAGAATTCTTCTGGAAGGAAATCGCTGCTCTTAGAAGAAAATACTACAAACCATCCTCATCCAGTCATTTACCTCCAGAATTATGTGTTTGGAATTTCTGGTCTTTTTTATTTTTCTATTATTTATTTTTTTTTGCCTTCCCAAAATCTCCTCCGGACGACTCGGCTGAAGCTTTGAACTTAAGTCTCCATTGTTTTTACGATAAGCAATTCAATTAATTTCCTGCCGTCTCTGGAGGTTTATGTAGCATAAAACTGCCCCATGTTATCATGGAACATTTAAATGCACCATAAACTCGGAGTTAGCAAGCACGACGCCACACTCCAAGACTGCGATTTTTATCAGTAAGTTATTACTACTTCAATGTGAAGGCTTCAATGTGTGGAGGGGATGGATGAGGATGCTTTGAATTTGTCAGAAAGTTAATGATTAGGCCTTGTTCCATTGTTTCTCGGAGATCAGATGAGATTAGCTGTACTAACTTGGGAGCATGAATCGGTGGACTTAAAGGCCTTAAATGGGCAGTGTCAGAATCAGAAACGTTTATTTTGTACATCCTGGCAAAAACATAACCTTTTTTTTTTATTATTATTATATTTTTTTATTATTAAATAATTTTTCTTTAAAACAGATATTTGGCAGTAAAGATAAGTACATAGAATAATAAACAAAGCTCATTACATATTAACAAGACCAGGTTACAATATGGTAATCTGCATAGATCCAGCTGTCAAGATGTTGTTGTAAAGTCCAGATTTTCTTAGGTTGGCTCTGTGAGTATCCGGGGAAGGCCCCACCTTTCCAATATACTTCCCAAAAATGTTTTAGTTCTTTTTATAAAAATCATGGCTTATTAAAAAAAATATATAAATAAAAAATAACACTAGGGGTCCCCATACAGGCTACAATGTCCAGTAAGTGAGAGCGGGACTAGCACTCCTCTGGGCTCACTCCTGTCCAATCGGACTCTTGTCTGAAAACGGATAGGAGGGGGTTACAGAGCAGCCTGAAGTGATTGGATTAAGAGACCCAGCACATCACAGCAGACTCAGGGAGGTAGTGAATGCATGGTGAGTGAGGGCGGGCTCAGTGCTTGCCTCAGACACGCCTCTTCCTAATTAGCTCTCCTCCAGAAGTGCCATGTTAGTACGTGACTCATTAGAAAGCCTTGTACATGATAGGAATATTAGCATAGTATTTTCAATGGCAACTAGACAGGATATGTGGCCAGTGTGAACAACGCCCAATATGAATGTGAGTTAATATTTATGACCAGTAGGTGCCCCCCCCCCCTTCACGTATGCCTTATATCTACTTTGTATACTATACTAGGAAAAGATTAATATTTACCACTCGTGTGTCCTCTTATGCATACACAAGTTATATGATGTGAAATGTTATATGAAGTGTTTTTTGGGTGATGGTACTCCACATAATTCAGAATTGGTCATGCTTCTGTTGTTTCATTCAGGTACCCAAGGATTGAGCGGTGACTAAAGACATGGACTGTACAGCACCTCAGAAGAAAGGACTATTTTTGATAAAGATGTTGTGGTTAATCCTGACATGCTTGGTAAGTAATCTAGAAGTTTGCTACTTTAGAATCATCTGGAAATCCCTGGAGGTCTCGTATTCCACTCTGTAGAGCTCGGCCTCGTATTCCACTCTGTAGAGCTCGGCCTCGTATTCCACTCTGTAGAGCTCGGCCTCGTACTCCACTCTGTAGAGCTCGGCCTCGTACTCCACTCTGTAGAGCTCGGCCTCGTACTCCACTCTGTAGAGCTCGGCCTCGTACTCCACTCTGTAGAGCTCGGCCTCGTACTCCACTCTGTAGAGCTCGGCCTCGTACTCCACTCTGTAGAGCTCGGCCTCGTACTCCACTCTGTAGAGCTCGGCCTCGTACTCCACTCTGTAGAGCTCGGCCTCGTACTCCACTCTGTAGAGCTCGGCCTCGTACTCCACTCTGTAGAGCTCGGCCTCGTACTCCACTCTGTAGAGCTCGGCCTCGTACTCCACTCTGTAGAGCTCGGCCTCGTACTCCACTCTGTAGAGCTCGGCCTCGTACTCCACTCTGTAGAGCTCGGCCTCGTACTCCACTCTGTAGAGCTCGGCCTCGTACTCCACTCTGTAGAGCTCGGCCTCGTACTCCACTCTGTAGAGCTCGGCCTCGTACTCCACTCTGTAGAGCTCGGCCTCGTACTGTATTCCACTCTGTAGAGCTCGGCCTCGTACTCCACTCTGTAGAGCTCGGCCTCGTACTGTATTCCACTCTGTAGAGCTCGGCCTCGTACTGTATTCCACTCTGTAGAGCTCGGCCTCGTACTGTATTCCACTCTGTAGAGCTCGGCCTCGTACTGTATTCCACTCTGTAGAGCTCGGCCTCGTACTGTATTCCACTCTGTAGAGCTCGGCCTCGTACTGTATTCCACTCTGTAGAGCTCGGCCTCGTATTCCACTCTGTAGAGCTCGGCCTCGTATTCCACTCTGTAGAGCTCGGCCTCGTATTTCACTCTGTAGAGCTCGGCCTCGTATTTCACTCTGTAGAGCTCGGCCTCGTATTCCACTCTGTAGAGCTCGGCCTCGTATTCCACTCTGTAGAGCTCGGCCTCGTATTCCACTCTGTAGAGCTCGGCCTCGCAGTATATACTGTAACACATTACAGCAGTGTTTCCCAACCAGTGTGACTCCAGCTGTTGCAAAACTACAACCTCCCAGCATGCCCGGACAGCTGAAGGCTGCCCGAGCATGTTGGGAGTTGTAGTTTTGCAACAGCTGGAGGCACACTCGTTGGGAAACCCTGGAGTACAGAATCCTGTTTATCAACAGCCAGTGAATAATCTCATAGCGTCCTGTACAAACACGCTCGGCATAGCTGTGGTGTCTCCACATAATACACTCAACTACTTCAAAGTCTTCCTATTTAAACTGAATCCAGATACCATATAAACGGAGAGAAACGTGTGGTTAAAGCTAATAAGCTACCAAGTAGGAAACTTGTATATTACTTGCGGTTGGCTGGGGAGATTATTTTCCATTTGTTAGATTGCCACCACAAGTATTATTGGTGTACAGTAAAATTTGTACTTTTACGTTGGTGCTCCACTACTTATCGTCCAGCAGCTCTAGATGCATTATTGTTTTGAAGACCCTTTAACCCCTTAATAACCATACAGGTTCGAGGGTGCCCAAGGCTCTTTGATGGGTGTAAGGGAGTCTAACCACAGAAAAACTACTGTAGAACAAAGTGCTAAAGAAGCTAAAGGGGTGGAAAACATTTTATTTTTGTTAAATCAACTGGTGCTAGAAAGTTAAGCAGAATTGTAAATTACTTCTATTAAAAAATCTTTACCCTTCCAGTACTTTTTAGCAGCTGTATGCTACAGAGGAATTTATTTTCTTTTTGAATTTATTTTTTGTCACACCTGATGCCCATATCAGGAACTGTCCAGAGCAGGAGAAATTCCCCATTGCAAACCTATGCTGCTCTGGACAGTTCCTGTCAGCAGAGAGCCCTGTGGACAAGACAAAAAAGAAATTCAATAAGAAATGATTTCCTCTTTAGCATACAGCTGCTAAAAAGTACTGGAAGGGTAAAGATTTTTCAATAGAAGTAATTTACAAATCTGTTTAACTTTCTGGCACCAGTTGATTTAAAAAAAAAAAATAATAATTCCACCGGAGTACCCCTTTAATGTTGGCTATGTTGGAAAGTTGTAGGCACACAAAGTGCATTTCTGCTTACCCCTCATGGCAGGGCTTGACAAATTTGTTTTGGCTCTAGAAGCCAGCATGAAAAGTTAAGAGCCAGGATTTTTTTAAACCAGCAAATTTTCAGATTTTTTGCACCATGAGCTGTAGCTCTGGTCGCACATCGTACTCCCTCACACAACCTATGATGTAAATTTATGTCATGGCTGGGGAAGGGGATCACCCTTCAGCAGTATGCTGTGATTCAGTGAGCCCAGGCTCCTCATCCCAGCAACAGGAAAGGCTCAGTTACCAAGCCCACCAGCTCACCTGGCCATACCATGAAAACGGTGGCTGTCTTCATCATTCTGACCCTTGCTTACAACAACTGCTTCTCACTCCACCCCTCGCTTCAGAGAGCCAATGAAAGGCAAAGGCCAGTTTTGAGCCTTCTCAATGAAGGCTGAATCCCATGAAGAGGGATACAAATCTGGTAAAGTTGTCTATGTTAAGTGCGGCACAAGTGCGAGCTGTCATCCTGGTTGTCAGGCAGCTGCACACACACATGTCCCAGGGCTGACAAGCACCTAGACGCCAGGGAGAAATTCTCAGTCGACCTGGTGACTGGGATTTGTAGAGCCCTGTCTTATGGGACTTTAGCAGTAGACTGGTCAGAATGCCCATGTAGACTCCTGTAAACTGGCAAAATCACCTACATTGAGCATTGAAACCTTGGAGCAATGCAAGAATTTCACCTGAATCATGTTTTGTGGATAGCCGGGTGCATGTGTGTCACCCAGGAAGGAGCTGTCAGCAGGATGCACTATGGGAAGAAGATAAGTTGAAAGAGGCAGTGCCCTGGGTTGTTTTATACGGAAATCTTTGGTCCTGGCCTTTATGTAGATGTTACATTGATATGTACCGGCCCTACTTAAACATTGTACAGACCAAGTACATCCCTGCATGGCACCAGTTTCTCCTAATGGCAGTGTCCTCTTTCAGCAGGATAATGTTTAGGAATGGTTT